>NC_045487.1:363750-727500 GCF_009650955.1 Corvus moneduloides | reverse complement strand
TCTAATGGGTGTCTGGTCTGATTGTCCTCACTCGTGGCAGGGAAGACAAAAACTGATGAATTGTGAAATGTATTCAGAGGGATTCAAGAAAAGCAAGTGTCTCGGACCCCCTCCTCACCCACACCTCCTCGTTTTCATCTTGTTATGCTTGATGCACCAGACATGCTTGCCCTGACACTCGGGTTTGTAGAAATTTAAGATTAACAGTTTTTACATTCACCTCGCTGATCCCTGGGTTTTAAAGTCATCATTAAAAATAAAGTTCGCAGAGCTCGTATTTAGCACCATTTCCCAGTCATTGATGAGGTTTTAGCACCTGCGAATTCTCAACAAAACACTTCCCGTGCCTGAAGTCAACAGCCAGTTCGGTACATTCCCACATTTCCGTCCCTATTTCTGTATTTTATGTACGTGAGAAAGCAACCTTTGAGCAGGCCAAAAGAGAAAAGCAAATTCTGGGTAACTCCCTGGGCTGGGGTTTTGTTTGTGGTGGAAAAGGGTAGAAAATGGTAAAATTTGTGGTTTTTTATTTCTCCAATTGGTTTAGCTGAAATAATGTAAATTTAAGGAAAAACAGGTTCATGTTCAGTAAAGGATGCTGCACTTCATGGATGGCAAAATATCTGCGGGAAACCTGCTCACCCGTGCAGCAGAAGGGCAGGAGAAAGGGAAGGACTCATTTACCTCTGGCAAAGCAAATAAAACGCCAGCAATGCCTTTATAACATGTATTTTTATTTTGGACTTTCTAAACAAGACACACACATGGAAGTGGCACATCTTGTTTCCCTAGGTATAAAACAAATCCCCCCCAGCTGCCTCCATAGGGGCACAAAGAGCCGTCCCCTGGACGTGCTTCCAGGGGGGTTGTTTGGGGCTATATCCATCTCTTTTTTCCCCCGACTGTCTGTGAATTCAGGCTCAGCAGCAGGAACTCATTTCAGGAACATAAACCTGATTTGATGAGCAGCTGCAGCGCTCGGGTCCCTTTGCTGCCGGGGACACCCCGGCGCTGCCGGGGCTCAGCCCCGCTCCCGGCTCACGTTTCACATTCGGGGGCTCCGGCGCTTCAAACCCGGCAAGCCCAAAGGGGAATAATTGAAACAATCCCGGGACATTATACCCACTTGGGAACATTTGGGGGAATTTGTATTTGTGAGTATATTCGCTCAGTTCTGCTGCATCTACATGGAGCAGGGAGGTAGCTCTTCCCAGGAAAAGTACTGACTCCCACAGGAAAATCCAGGGCTGCATTTTTGTCACTGTTTTCCTCTGGGAAGTCGTAGATTGAGTTTTGCCAGCCCCGTGGTTTGGGTGTTTCAGCTCGGGGTGCGAGGCGCTGGCACCGCAGGTCCGCGGGGGAGCAGCGGCGGCCGGAGGGAGCGCAGGGAGGCACGGCGGAGCTCCGGGAGCACACGGGCGCGGGGCTGGGCGGGAGGTCCACTCCAACCACGCAGATTTCTTCATCGAAGTGTCTTTTTGAATTAGACATTTCAGATATAGGTAGTGTTTGAATGTCTTCTCGCTTTTAGAATGAAAAACCATCATCTTTGGGAAAAAAATTGAAAATGATCCCATTTTCCTGCCTGTTTCAGCCATGCATTTTTGCCAGCTGTATTTTTTAAATAGTTCTATAAATGTATCTTATGAAATAAATGCACTGAGAAAGTGTAACTCTTTTAATGATATATAATACTGTTGTATATAATATTTGAGAACAAATGGGGTAAACAAAATGCACCTTAATGTCTTTATGGTTTGTGAGATTTATAACAATAATCAGCAACCGACTGTAACACTGTTTGCACCTTGTGTGCCCTAAAGCCATTGGATCCCTCTGTTAATTGTATAAATTCCATGCACTATGGAAAATCATGATGTATCATTTATATTCAGCTATGTCAGGTATATAAATATTAAAATATATTGGCCAAAAATGGCTGATTACCCCTCAAACATTTCATGATAAATCTTATCTTTTTACGGTGGTGGTAGCACTGAGGGTAGGGCGAGGGGGGGAATGGACTAAATATTTCATGTTATTTGGAAATATTCTTTAAACAACCCAGATATATTATTAATGTTGTACAACTGCTTCAAAAATCTGGCAGCTCGGTTCAGGTTTAGAGGATAAAGTGGTTCAGTACCTGAAGAAAAAGTGATTTTTATATGTAAAGCACCCCAATGGTGGGGATTATGTTATTTATTCAGCCTGGGATCCGTGTGGCTCGCGGAGGCTCCACGCTGACGCCCCGGTATAAAATAGAGGTGACGTTCCTGGAGCCAGCGACAGCAGCACCTCCCTGCTCTGCTACTCCAAATATTCATGGGCATTTATCAGGGCCTTATTATTCACCTATTGTCTTATTTAATAAACTCCTGCTCTCCCCAGCCACGATGTAAAGGTACAAGGACAGTGTTTGTGACAGTCCTTTGCCTAAAAATATTTATATGAAATGTGATCTATTTCTATGTGTTCCCCACACAGCCCCAACCCGAGCACTGGCCTGTGCAGGGACAGGGAGAAAATATTGCTATACATATTTATAGATAGTAATGTCTGTGTTTTAATGAATAAAGAAATACACAGTTGGGCTGTGGCTCAAATGTGTCGGGCAAGTGGCCGTCTGCAGTGCGGAGGGAGGAGATGTCAGCACAGGGGCTTGGAAATACGTGTGGCTGGGAAGAATGGAACGGGAGTGATGCCTCGCACCGACAAGCAGACTTGGGGTGTGTGATAGACTTCGTTCATTTGATTCTCAGAACTCAGTCGGGGTTAAATTGGAATCCAGACATCAAAGAATTCTTCCAGCAGCCCCAAATTTTGCCCGTATAATTTTTTTCTTGCAGTTGTCATAATTGTAGCTAATTTCACACTGCAAAAATTTTTTTTCTGTTTGAAGTATTTTCCTAAATATGCACAGAATGTGGGAGTGGGATTATTCGTTCTCTCTGGTGTTTCCCTGATGGTCCAGCCAGGCAGTTCTGAGCCCTCGGTGGCTGTGAGGAACCCTTGGGTTTGGTGGGGTGTGTCCACATCCCCTCAAACTCACGGATCGGAGCAGGATCCTGAAATTTGAAGGGAGAGGAAGGCTCAGGGCTAGAAATAGCAACGCCTTTCTCTCTGTTCCTTTTTTTCGCCCGACTGTTGTGTCTGAACACAAGCGTGTGGTGCTGCATATTTGGTGGGTTTGCAGATTTCCGTGCGATTTTTATCTGAAGGTCAGGGCTGTGGAAATACATCAGGTTGGGATTTGGGATGTTTGCCATTTGCCATTTAGCCTCTCTCCTGCTTATCAGATTGCTGGGAGCACGGGCCTAATAAACCAGGGAGCTGCTCCGAAAAGGAAAAATAAATATTGTTCTGGTTTTATGGAGTCTCTTTACTATTACACAGCAGGAGATTTAAATGTATTTATTTAAGTTTTTGCCTTTTTGCTGTGGAATTGTGGAACTAGGGAAAAGAAATTAATGGTGGCTATTTATAATTTCACTGGGTATTTGCATACATTAATTTTTTTTTAATGAAAAATTTATTTCCTTGTTTTTCCACATTGGAAAAATAAAAAAGGAAAAAAGTTGTAGGAAGGCCATGCCAGAAAGGGGGAACGGGGAGGGGGCAGGAGCGTTTTATGAATCCGACATCAGTTTGAAACCAAAACATGGTATTTGAGGTTTCTCCTGCTGGGGTTTTGGGCTGTTTCTCCCCTTTTCCCATGGAACAGGAAGTTTGGCTGCAACCCCCAGTGCCAAGCGCAGAGTTCCTGAGCTGTGGGACGGTGAGTCACTGCCAGGGCCGGCACAGCCGCAGCTGGGGCTGCACTCCCAGGACTGGAATTACTGCCAGTGGCAATGCGATTTACATCTCTAACTCACGTTTTTAATGCTGGTTTTTATTGTCAGGATCAGGCCTCAATACGTGTTCAAGAAGGGGGCAGCCTGCAAATGGTGTTTAAACCCAACGCTTTCAGAACAGCCTCACCTGGAGGTGGTGATGAGCACTGGCTCCTCTGGGACAATGCTCTGACATCCTCGGGCCCAGTGGTGCAGGGATGCTCTTTGGCACGGGGGTGCCCCATGGCACAGGGATGCCCATGCTGGCCTGAGCCAGCTCGAGGCAGCGGATGCCAGCAGCATCGTGCCCCTGGCCATGCCCCCACCTTCTGGGGACCCCATTTTCCTGATGTCAGCGCAGGGCTGCTCAGGTAGCTTGGGAAGTGGCCGTGGCTCCCAGGCAGTTGTTAATGGCTCCATTTGCACAAAGCCATCCCAGCTGTGGTCTGGGCACGAATGCCTTCCCTCCTGATCACCTCATGGCCAAAGCCCATCCGACACAAGGAGTCTATTTTTCTCTGGAATTGGCTGGAGGGGGGAGGGAGAGGACTGAAAGGCCACGGCAATCCTTAGGAAAACATTAGTTTGTTATTTTAATATTTTTGAGAGGAAAGCATTTTGCTCCTGTGTCGATACCTTTTTGTGGTTGATTATTTTGTTGCTAATTTACTTAACCATTAGCAAATTAAGGTGGATTATGGCTTGGATGCATTAAAAGCACCAAGGAGTTGTGGTCCTTGTGGCTATTTGGGGCAATGTCATAAGCACACTCTTTTTTTTTATTGTCCTCCCAGGGAGCAGAATTTGAACTTAATATTCCATGAAATAAGCCATTGTAATCACGTTGGGTTAATAGAAGAAGTAAAATTGCCTCTCCTCTCACAAGACATTAGAGCAAGGCTGCATTATTAAAGTTTTCTTGCGGACAGGCGGTTTAAAATATATCCTCAGTGGCTGACGCAAGTCTTTTCAGTGGGGATGACAGCTTTTCAGATCTTAATAGGCTGTTCATTTCTGGCCTACGAGTTTTCAGCATTTCTTCTTTTCAAGCCAGGCTGTGACATGATGGCTAAAAACTGACATAAAGAAGTGCCATGTACTGTGAAAACCTTTATTCACTAAGTGGCTCCATGTAAATTGGTGTCAATAAGCAAACAATTAGAACTTTAAAAAAATTTGTTAGTTTAAATCCCTTTTCTCCTTAATCATTTGACCTAAAAATCTCTCCTTTCTCACTCCCTTCTTTGGAAGTGATGCATATAAACCAGTGAAAGTGGATCAGATCTTTGTTAGAAATCAGTAAATGATAATTTAGCCAAGGTGAGTTTGGCATAAGGTTTTTTGTCTTTGAAATAAAATTTACAGTGAACTAAATTTCAGGTAAATGATAAAAGATGAAGAAGGGGCTGGTTCTTCTGCCCTTTCACCCCACAACCCCAGTCTTCCCTGTTTCAGAGCCACAGCCTCCTGCAGCATGAACAGCCGCTGGGTTCTGGGAGCTTGGCTAATTTCAAGAAATTTGGTCTTGTTGTTCATGCTTTCTGGAAATAGTTTACATGAATTATTTGCAGAAAAGACTTTTTTCCTGTGCATTAGGTGAAGAAAAGGCGCAGCACTTAATGCTTTCCCCACTCTTGCTTGTCCCAGGAAAAAAAAGTTCAGCAGAGCTTTTCATCTCTGTTTTAATTTATAATTTCTCCTGTTCTTCTTATAACTCGACTCCTTTCCTCATTCCTTCCTGCTGATGGATCCAGCAGGGCGGCTCATCGCTGCTCCGATGGCTCCCGGGCTGGCTCCAGGCAGCACCTCGTGGCCTTGGCTCCCCCCGTCCCCCGTGTCACTCAGCTGGAGCCCACTGGGCCAGGGGACACTCCGGAGCCTCCTGCAATTCCAGGCTGCTCCACACTTGGCTGTCCAGTGTTCCCTGGGGATGTCACCCCCCGTGTTTCACCCCATTTACACGGGCTGGTGTTTCAGGTGGCCATTGAAGACAAATTGCTTGCTGGAGCAAGGGAAGTAGCTTCACCCCACTTTCTGCAATATTTCTGGAGGGTTTTAGGCACTCCCTAATGTAACAGGGCATAAAGGGAGACTATAGGAATAGGGAAAACTGTTGCATTCCCTCTGAGGCTGAGTAGGCGAGTGTGCAGGGTGATGGTGTGTGGTGCGTGGCCAGTGCAGAGCTGCTGATGGTGTGAGGGCACATGGCTCTGGCCAGGAGGGACTGGACATTGCCCCTGTGGCTACAGGGAGCACATCCTGCCCAAAATCCCAGAAAACAAGGGTCTGGCTGGGGGTATGGAGATGCCAGGGCAAGTGGTACCTTCAACCCAGAGCCCTTGTGCTGTCCTGGGGGCAGCCAGGGCAGTGAGTCCCAATGATGTGTCCTCGCTCCTCTCCCTGTGCCCAGGGCTGCTCTGAAGGCAGAGGCCCACAGAACATGGATTTATTTTCTGAAACTTGCTACAATTCACTTTAGCTTAATGTGGAGATGCCACCAGGTCAGAATGAGCAGGGGCACCTTGGTACACAACTGGCTGAGTTGAAATGCCAGGGCTGGGCAATATTTTAGTGTAATGAGCCTGGCTGGGAGGTGACTTTACCTGGAGGTGTTCTTCATGATCACATTTTTAAAGAGCCTTTCAGATGCCAAAAGCACTACCCAAATACAGTTACAAAAAATGGTGATTCATAGAATCACAGAATGGTTTGGGTGAGAAAGGACCTCAAAGCCCATCCAGTTCCCACCCCCTGCCATGGGCAGGGACATCTTCCACTGTCCCAGGCTGCTCCGAGCCCTGTCCAGCCTGGCCTTGGGCACTGCCAGGGATCCAGGGGCAGCCACAGCTTCCCTGGGCACCCTGTGCCAGGGCCTGCCCACCCTCCCAGGGAACAATTCCTTCCCAATATCCCATCCAGCCCTGCCCTCTGGCACTGGGAAGCCATTCCCTGTGTCCTGTCCCTCCATCCCTTGTCCCCAGTCCCTCTCCAGCTCTCCTGGAGCCCTTTAGGCCCTGCAAGGGGCTCTGAGCTCTCCCTGGACCCTTTTCCTCTCCAGCTGAGCACCCCCAGCTCTCCCAGCCTGGCTCCAGAGCAGAGGGGCTCCAGCCCTCAGAGCAGCACTGTGGCCTCCTCTGGACTCACTCCAACAGGTCTAGGTCCTTATTTTTGGGGGTCCAGTGAGGAACTGGTCTAAGCACCCACGTGCTTCAAATCACTTGATATCAGTGACCTTATATTTGTTTCCTAATTAATGGATATATTAATGACTTCAACAGGAATTTCTCACAGACCAGGGCAGGTGTGAACATTTGAGGGTTCTCAGGCACTACCGTGGGGGAGCAACAGGGAAAGCTCCAGGTCCTGGAAAGGAATTTTTATGAAGGAAAAGAAAATGGCTGATTATTGCCTTTAATTTATAAAAAATCCATGACAAAATTATATCCTAATTTTATAGTAATATAACTTTGGAAGTGTGTGAATGAAGGGGAACGTGGCAGCTGGCTCTGGAAACCTGGATGTGGAAACCAGGTTGTTTTATTTTAAATCACTTGCAATGAAAACTATATTCAAAGATGGTTTAATTCCAAGCTTTCGTTCAGGTCTGCCTGGAGACAACAGAGGCCGAACATCAAACAGGCTCTGGTTCTCCTCAGAATCTATGGGTTTTTCTTTTAAACAAAGCTGTAAGTGAGATCCACTTCCAAAGGCTCTGATGGGCCCAGTAGAGCGGGAGCATCAGGCTGAGAGCTGAGATCCCTCAGTGCCAGGCCCATGTGCTGCAGCCTCTGCGCTTTTCCTTAGGACCTTCAGAACTAGATTTAACATTTTTCTCAAAGTTTACAGGAAAAGGCCTAGAACAATATAAATACAATTAAAAGAAATCAAAGGTATAATGAAGGTTTTTGCATTTACAGGAATTAAAGCAGCAAACATTTCTTAAAATTTCCAGAAATAATTGAAATTTATTTAGGCATAACAGGACTGGTTAGGACATATTGCTTACAATAAAAACATAATTCCAAAAATTATATTGATGATTTCTGACAATTTTCTACAATTTGATAATTACACAACATTTGGCAATTTAAAAAATTATTCCTGTTGTTCCTTTTAAAACAAAGGACAAGGAGCCATGGCTGGAGTCCTTGGCGGCTGGCTGGCCTGCCCCCAGATTTGTGTTTATATATCTTGCAATATTTTTCAGTAATCAAGGCAATGCCTTTAAATAAAAGTGAAAAGTTATGTGACCTTGGTTGTCAGACTCAATTTAGACTCCACCGCAACACTTCGCATTTTATTTTTTAAATTAGCTGTTGCCATCTTTTACAATTTGTTTATAGGCAGAAAGAGCCACATGGAATGGGAAGTATCAGGGAGGAGTTGAGAGGTGCTGCTTTGGCCTCAAACAGAGGCATTTTTAATAACTTTAACAGCTTTTTATTTTATTTTTCCCTTTAATCTGTTTTCTCAGGTGGTGCCTTGATTCATTCTGGTTTTCTTTCCAAAAATTTTGTTTCCTTTTTTGAAGAATGTTTGAGTTCTCTTTCCCCTTCTGGGGAAACACACTGGATTTTTGGGAAGTTCACCATTAAAAGGTGTGCAAGGTAATGTTCCCTCTTGGGTTACACTTACCAAACCATTTTGTTGCCCAGCTGTTTTTTGCCTGTTACAAGGATCAGGAAAAAGGGAGTTTGCTGGGCCCACAGTGTCCATGGCTCCATGCTGGCACCACCTCCCTCTCCAGTGCCCCATTCCAGGTTGGATTTTCCTTCCTTGGACATTTGCACAGGTTTTGGTGTTGGCTCCTCCCTTCCCTTTACTTCACTGTCAGTATCCGTGGATTTTCCCATCTTTATGGCTGAAGTAGGTCATCTGCTTTGCCAGAGACACCAATCAGCCCCTCTTGTATCTGATTTTTATTTTTCACAGGATACATTTTGAAAGCATATGTAAAATAGGACTGAAAATAGCATTCCAAATGTCAGCAGCCCTGTAGCATCTTGGCTGAGCTGCTCTGCTTTACTGTTTGGAACAGATAAAGTCATTCTACTCAATGAAAACCAAAAGCAAACATGAATTGGAGCAAAACGACAACATTTTGTAGTTGTGGCCTGGCACATAGGACGGCAGTCTCTCTGCTTTTGAGGGTGGAATAGAAAAGGCAAAATTTTGAGGCTTGTATTCATGAAAAATACAAGAACTGTTTTGATCTAAACAGAATAAGAAATTAAGGAAGAGGTAGATCATATGGCAAACCACAAACATCTGACCATGTTGTGCTTCTCTGGCTCCTTTTTGAAGATGAGCATTCAATGATTGTAAAATCAGGCCCTGACTGATGACGGGGTGATGGTGTGGGCAGCACCCCCAGAGCTGCTGCACAACAATGACATGGATATCTCTCACATTTATCATTTCAGCCTTTTCTCTCCCACAGCTTTGCATGCATTTTCAAATGGGATTGATGCATTAAAATGCATACTGGGGAGTATTTTAGGCTTGATAGAGTCAATTGGGTTGTTCCATCTGGCTCTTCTGCTACCAAAAATTATAATTAGATCATTTCAGTTGGCTTAAATTTTGTACTTCTAATAAGAACAAAATTCTTATAGACTGCCTAAGTAAAAGTAGGAAATTTATACATACTGAAATACCTCTTTAAAGCTTTAACCCAACCTATCAGTGTGAGAGACAATGCGCTGCCAATTACTGTGTGATGCTGTGGCAGCACCGCACAGGTTGTAACTCTCTCTGTAATCCTGTTTGGGGACAGTGTTGTTTGCTTTTGAAAAAGGAGCTTTTTAAAATGCCAATGTGTGGCCAGGCCTGAAGAGGCACCCGCTGTTCTCATCGGACCATCTGAGACGCCACACCTGGAGCAGGAAGTGGCGGCGAAACGTGGCTCACCCAAAGGGCTCCTTTCTGTTCAACACTTGCCGTGCCTTTGGTGTGGGTTTGCCTTTCTCGTGTCCTTTCCCCCCAGTCCCAGCCTGCTGGTGCTGCAGATATGGTTGGGCTGGCTTGGCCATCAAAGAGCTGCCGGCTTCATAGTGCGGGGACGGGCCCCCGCCCCCTCTTTGAGCATATTCTATCCCCGCGTTATTGCATCAAACATCGCTTCTAATACAATACCACAGGAAACTAAGGGCCCTATTCAGAGATTACATGCACCCCATGGAAGGGTGCTTTTCATCTATTGGAAACCTGATTTAAAACCCAGCCCTACGTGACTCTTCCCTGTACTGTAACTTGCACAAAACGGGGAGTTCTTGAGGTTTCCTGTATTAGTCCCTGCTCCTTTGACACGCCTGGCACAAGCCCGACAGGGTCTCATTGTGGCATTTTTATTAAGAAAGAGGATGCTGATTCTTTTTTCTCTGTCAGCTGCTGAAATAAGAAGGTTTTAAGAACAAAGAAAAAACTTGTGCCAAGGGGAGACAAGAGGATTATGATTCCCAAAGGAAGGTGGACATTCCCCACACCAAAACACTGTCCTAATGAGCCAATGGGTTTTTCTGGTAAATATATTTAGGAGAAGTACATTTGGGTGCCATCTCTACTCATTTATTCTTCAAATTGTAATGCTGCACATTTTGGGTTTCACTATATTGCATTTTAAAACTAATGATGCATTCATTCTCCGAGCAAATCTTATTTCTAAGCCCTAATTTAATAGAATTAAACTCTAAGCTGAATTGGTTTTATGAGATAAAACTCTGAAGTTGATAACTGCATTTAGGAATAGTTCAGGTATTGAGTTTCTAATTTGCTTCGTGAGCATGGAAATCCCTCAGATAGTCAATATTGACGCCCTGTAATTGGTAAGAGTGGGGCTTGCTGAGTTTCCTCTCTGGTGCTGGAGCGATGCTCGGAGCACGGCCCAGGGGCTGCGGCCGAGCCCTGCCCAGCCCAGCCCGGCTCCGCCTGCCCCAGGGGCCAGCTCCAGACCCCTTCCCCACCAGCACGTGCCGTGCCAACAATAATCCCTTTGCCTCCAAGGAAAAAGGTAACTTCAGCTTTGCTGGGGATTCAGCTCCGACATGAAGCCGTCGCTTAGTGTTGCCATTTTACTCAAGAGGAACAAGATAGGACTTGAGGAGATCATCTCCAGATGATTTGACTTTGCTATTCAGATATAACCCATGTCTTAATTCTGCTGCTTGGAAGCCCCTGGATGCTCTCTCAGGAGACACCAGCCAGGTGGGGAATTGATGCCTCTTGTGCTTTGTGGCACCTCCAGATTTTGCTCTGTGTTCCAAAGCACTAGATCTTGCTGCTTTATTACAAGAATGGTTTGGGAACTAAGTCTGAAGAAGAAGAAGAACAGACTTATAAAACACCTGGATTTTGCACATTTACCAGTGTTTAGTTACAGATCGGGAGAACTGCAAATTCAGCACAACTCTCTCTCAGGGAAATCTCCAAATACTTAATTTGGAGCTCTCTGAAGCTCTTTGGTGAGTGAGAGTGTGTGCACACAGATAATGCTGCAAGTTTCCACTGAGCAAACTTTGTTGGTGGGCGGGTTCTGTAGAGAAATCAGTTACCAAGCCTAGTTCCAAAAAGAAATAAAAGCAGAGAGTTGTGTGATTTAAAAAAAAAGGAAGGAGGGGAGTGAAAACAACCTATTTTTATTGTAGTTGCTTAATGAAAGGGTTTGGTTTGTACCTAATATGTAATGATGTAAAGCACTGGGAAGAGGTTTGCCAGATAGTTTGTCTCTCCCTCATTAAGGTAATGAGATTTTTATCGAAATTTTCCCCAACCTCCTCCTGTTGCTCCAGGTGTCTTCCTTGCATTTAAAACCCACTGTATAATATTAAATGAAGGAGAACACAGACCAGTTGATGCTGCCATGTTTTGTCAGGTCTAGAACCAGGCAGGGTTGATGATGTGAGGTCAGTTCATGGAATCACAGAGTCACAGAATGGTTTGGGTTGGAACGGACCTTAAAGATACCTAATTCCAGCCTCCTGCTGTGGAGCAGTCGCTGGACTCCGGTGGCAGCGATGGTGCTCTGTGCCTGCTGGGCAGCCTGGAGGGCTCCGGGGGCTGATTCTTGCTCCTGTGTCACTGATTCCAGCCAGAAGCCTGGGGCCAGGGTTGCTGGTGGCATTGGGAAGGACTGCACGGTGTGGCACAGCCGGCTGGAGCCGTGCCAGGAGGGGAGGCTGCCTCGGCAGGGAGGAACAGCTGTCCTCGGCTCTGGCCATCCTTGGCTCTGGCCATCCTTGGCTCTGCTTTGCCTCCCTGTGTCGTGACTCAGCCAAGCCCCTGATGTAAGGTTTCACTTGGCTCTCAGCAGTGACATGAGCGGTTCCCTGGAACGCCTGGAAATTTCAGTCATTTTGTGAAATAACTGGTTTCATAATACGATGGTAACACGTCCACTGAGCCGGCAGTCGGGTGACAGAGAAAGGGGGTTGCTCTTTCCTCCTGCAGCCAAGGCAGCTTCTCTTCTGCATTCCCAGGGATTGAAGTTTCTTCTCCCTACCAAGAGTATAAAGGCAGCTGTTTAGCGATAAACAGTTGCAAATGATAAACAAATCAATATTTGTTAATGTTATGATGCACTCGCATCTCTCAGATACACATGGAATGATTTATAGAGTACAGCATTTCAGGGCTGACCCTTGCAGGTCTCAGAAAGCACTTAAAAAATAAATTTACCCTGGCCTCTCTCACCCCATTTCAAAAAGGGTGACAAAGATGAAGTAATTTATAAGTCACACTTTTATTAATGCTTTTAACTTTCATATACTTGGCTTTCTTGCCCTCTGAGCAGCTAAGTGCAGCTCTTGGTCGAATGGTAACCTTCGGTGCTTTGAGAGGGGTTTTGTACAAATGATCAACTCATAAATAGGTGCTGTGCTCCGCATTATCCTGCCATAAATTCCCAGGACCTTTCAAGTACATCAAGAAAGAGCAACTTGAACTAGGCGTTCTGCGCTCGAGTTTACAGACTAATGCAGTCCTAATGAGCAGCTGGGCAAAGGGTTTCCAGAGCATGTCTAATGCTTTCTGTGGTGATCGTGTGCTGCAAGAGCCCGCAAGGCAGGAGGGAGGTGGCCGTGGCAGCAGGGCCCCCACGGCAGCAGGGCCCCCACGGCAGCGTGGCTGGGAAATGTGGCAGGGGGACATGGCTGGGGATGTGGCCACGGCAGGAGGGACATGGCTGAGGTCACCTCCCTCCTGACCTCTGCAGCTCAGGCACCGTTTTTGTTGCGAACTCAGAGTCATGGGGAATATAGGGAACATTAACTGGAGTAGTGTGTATTGACTAATTATTACCCCTCTGATTATAGGTGTTGTTGGGAAAAATTTGATCTAAAGGAGAACAATGAACAGATAAACTTAAAAATGCTTCCCACGGTGAATTCTTGCCATGTGTGGAGCCCTCACAACGACACTGCTGGGACACCCAGCCAGCGCTTGTGTGGCTGCCTACCAGCATCTCCAGAACCTTTTCCATACAATAACTACCTGCTTGGGGAAGGGTTGTATGGTGATGCTTGCTTGAATAAAAACATGCCTGTACCAAACAGCCTCTGCAGCTCTTAGCAGGTACTGTTGACACAAATGAATTGTTCAACTTCAGCTCTCCCCAGTTAGTTCTAAATGTAACCCAGCCTGGGAGCTGCTGCTAAGGGAGAACTCAGCCCGTGGAGGGGAGATCTGCTGGCACACCTGTCCTGTCTTTTTGGAGAGCCCTCGAATGGGAAGCAGGGACACAACCCGAAACCCAGGAAACTCCATTTCAACACCAGAAAAGCTTTTTTCACTGTGAGGGCAGTCAGACTCTGACACAGGCTGCCCACAGCGATTGTGTAGTCTCCATCCTTGGAGATTTTCATCTGGATATGGTCCTGGAGCCCCGCTCTGCATGACCCTGCTGGAGCAGGTGGGTTGGACTGTATGATCTGCAGACGTGACTTCTAACCTTGGCTCTGTGACTCTGTAATCCTCCCTTTGCAGCATCATGTCTGGGGGCTGATGTATTCTGAGAAGCAGAGCCAGCTCTTCCCAATGGGAAGCATCATCAGGACCTGTCCAGCCTTTGGAGGAAGAATGCTGTGTCCAGCTACAGCTCAATGAGGCAACCAGAGCCTGTCTCTGCTAGATCTGAGTGGGGAGGGTTGGTCATTGGGGTCAGGTGTCTAATTATGAATAATGAGGAAAGGGAAGAGTGGTAAACACAGGAACAGGTTGCTCCTTTTCTGGAAGAATCATGCTTTAGGCCTCTCTGGTGCACTTCTGCTGTGGAAGCCTATTGATAAAGGAGCTTATTTTGGACTTAGGGCTGTAAGGATTCCTCTGGGTTTATTGCCAAGTCTTCTAGGAGGTCTTTTATTGCAAAGGGCTGCTTCAGGGGTGAGGGTAATGGGCTACACCTGGTCCCTGTGTCTGACCATATGAGCATCAGCTGCTGCTCGTTGGTGGCATCATTACCCAATCCTGCCCAGGAGTGGGAGCAGAGGTGTCCAATGGGCAGGAGGGAGAGGATATATGTAAGGGTAGAGCAGGTAAGAGCTCTGAAGAGTTCTGGAAAACAGAGAGGAGGAGTTGCTCTGAGAGGAGTCAAGGTACTTTGGGATTTCTTGCTCTGGTTTGCTGGTTGAGCTTCTCTGCAGTTGCAGGAATCAAAGGATAACTTTAATTCTAAGTGTCTCTGATGAAATGCCCTTGTGCAGTGTAAGTAACTTGAGCAGGGAAGGTTCTGCTGGAGTTTGCTGTTCTCAGCCAGCCTGTCCATTGTGTTTAGAGTGCTGAAGTGGTGCTTTGTGGTCCTGGTCTTGAGGATGCATTGGGAGATCTGTGTGGTGGGGCTGAGGGCAGCTGGGACTTATGATTGCTTGAACCTTGTTCTAGTGAAAGAGCATATCCTGGCAAATCTTGATGCTAAGTCCCCCTCAAACTCCTGCTTTGTCTCCTCTTCTTCCCCATGCAAGTAGGATTTTTTCCTGGTATTATTTTCACTGTTACTGTCTGAAATGCAGTCCGTGTGCTCAGGGGTCACTTGCACCTGGTGGCTGTGAAACCACCTTGAACTGTCTACCTCAGTCAGCTCCTGCTGGGGTGTCCAGTGGAATATTGTGGGTTTGGGTATATGATGTAACAAAAATACACTTGATTTTTACTTGAACTTATTTATGCACATAAGACTTTCATTGTAAGTACAGTGAAAGCTGTGTTGGGTTTTTGACTTGATTGCAGGGAAACTTGCTGCAGCAGGCTGGAGCTTTTTAAAAGAAAATCTCCATGAAAAACTACAGGAACTTTAATTTCAAAAAAATGTCCATAGACCCTTGTGTAATAAAGCATTTGAAGCTGGGGCAGAGCAGCATGGGTTGAGGCTCTTTGAGTGCATTGATTACCCTTTTTGGAATCGGATCCATCTGCCAATTACCCCAGAAGTGGGGAGGGGGAAAAGAAAAGCTCTTATTTTGGTATAAATATGTAATGCAGTGGATGGGAAAAGCAAATTCCCTGGATTCAAACCATATGGCTGGGCTGAACGTGGGCACTGTCTGGTCTGTTATTAATGGATATTGTTAAGTCTGGGATCAATGTGGAGTTGCCCCTGAATGCAGTGTCTGGTGGCCAGGAGGAACTGCTTGAGGTAGTTGAGGGGCAGCAGGTGGGGCTTGGGGGGGTTGGAACAGAAGTGGTTTTTCACCATCACCCTTTCCTGTGTGCTACGTTTGGAAAAATGTGAAGGAGAGAAGTGACTTTGCTTGGGATTTTGTGCTTTACTGAGAGTTCATATAGTTATGACACTTGATTTTTCTTTTTTGAATAGTTAATGACAGAAGTAGGGGTATAACAGGTAGGAAATTATTTCATCTTCCTAAGGAGAAGGTGATGGAGAAGACCTCAGTGATCTGGAGGTTCTTGATGCTCCTGTCCTGCTTTTCTTCTCCCACCCTCTGGAGTCACTGTGTTTTTCTCCCTAGGGGTTTGATTTACACCAGCGTGTAGTTTACATCTTTGCTGCTTGTGGTTGTACAAGATGTGTGCTTTGCAAGCATTGTCAGAGTTGGTGGAGGAAGCCATGCTCCTCCCAAGCTGGAGGCTCACGAGAGGTTTGTGCTGCTCTGAGGTCTTGGGGGCACCTGCCCAGCCCTGGAGAGTCCAGGCAGGGATGAAGGTGATGTGTGGCACCTCCATTGGGCAGCTCCAGGCCACTCACTGAGTGAAGGCACGTGTCAATCCACAGGTGACCATCTAAAGGAGTTTTTCTAGTTTTTTTCTCTGGTATTCTCATCCTAACTTCCCCCCAGATCAGCACTGAAATGAAGCAATGACCCTTATATGTGAATTTCCCCCAGTTTCTCTGTTCCACTCAATGTGTATTGACACATTACATCCAAGCCTTTGTATGTTAAAGCTGCCCATTCCAGCTCTCAGTCGGTGTAATTCTGCTGTTAATAATTTAAATGATGAAGTAGGGTCGGTGAGAACAATAACCGTGAAACAGATGGAGCTGGGAGCAGTGCAGGGCATAAATCCGTGAAAACTCGAGGCTCTGCTGCGGAGCATCCGAGTGGATTAGTGGCTCCGGCAGTGAGCCTGCTGCGGGAGGGGGCAGGCTGAGCAGCCTCACCAACTCCAGCCTGGCATCTCTGCTCTTCTCTGAGGCAAACGCAACAGAGCCCCAGAGGCAAAACCAGCTACAAAGTAACCTCAGTAGTAGTGGCAACGAAGCTGCCTGTGGTTCTTTGTGCTGTTCTTTTAGTTTGGTGTTCAGTTGGATGTTTTGACAAAATTCTCCCCTCCTCAGAGATGCTGGTTTTTATTCACACCCAGGTCCCTTCTTACTCAGCTTGTCCTCAATGTGGGTGGAGAGCAGGGATGAGGCAAATCCTTTAGCTCACATGGACTGACACCCTAAGGTCACATTGGCACAATCTCCAGCTTCTAAATTAGAAAAGTTTGAGTGAAGCCTTGGCAGAGACAGGAACTCCTGACTTCTGTTCTCACAGCTGTGTGTATTTCCCAGGTAACAAGTGACAGGGCGAGAGGAAGCAGCCTCAAGTTACACTAGGGGTGGTTTAGGTTTGGTACTGGGGAAAATGTCTTCATGGAAAGGGCTGTCCAGGCCTGGCAGAGGCTGCCCAGGGCAGCGCTGGAGTCCCCATCCCTGGAATTGTTCAAAAACTGTGTGCATGTGGCACTTGGAGTTCTGGGTTAGTTCTAAACATGGTGGTGGTGCTAGGCTGAGGGTCGAACTCGATTAACTCAGAGGTATTTTCTAACCTTAATGATTTTTGACTCTCTGCTTTATCTGGGTGTTACAGTTGCAGAGTCTTTAGGTCTCTTTAAGTGGGAAGGAACAGGGTCTTCCCATCCAGCTCTTCAGTTGTGCTGCCATGGCTCCTACAGCTGGAAGGTGACTTGGTCTCTGCTCTGTCTACTCCTGCAATTCTCCAGACACTCTTGGAAAATAGCCTAAAATTTTATGGTTTCCAAGAGAGGATTAAAACAAATCACCCCAAAAGTTTAGATAATGAACCCTGAAGTGGGTGTTTTGGGGGAATTCCATGCTTTCCAAGCACCCAAATGTGAATTTGCATGCCTGGAAGTGTCTCTGTGCCTGGTGAATCCCGGCAGTGGGTGCTGTCATTGGCTGCCACAGCTGGAGGTGTCAGGTGTGGTTGAAATGCAGCTGGGGCAGACAAAGCTGAGCCCGGCTCCCCTTGCCTGGCACTGCTCTGGCTCCATGGGAATACGGCTCACTTGTAACGAGATCGGGGTTGTCACAGGAGGAGAGAGAGGTGGGATTTGCAAAATGCTTAAACTTACTGCACTTAATTATAGCTAGACCGGCCAAGCAGCTAGGAAAGGCTGCGGGCTTCGTTAGCCCGCTGTGCCTGGTCCTGCCACGGCGAAGTTCGCCGGACTCAGGGCCACGTCCCGGGGCCGGCGCTGCCCTGGCGTCCTTGCACGGTGATGGGATCTGGCTGTGACATTTCATTATGCTGATTTTAACTGGCATGAGGAGAACTTGTGGACAGGCTCCAGTCTTGTGAGGGAGAGGAAAGAGTGGAAAAAGCAAACCATAAATTAAAATAATAACAGTATGGGCCAACAAACAGCACACACATGTGCAACAAAGAGAGGCGACCTAATAAATACATTCACTTTGATTTACGGTGTTGTGATAATCCAGACCGTCATCCTCGCTGTGGTTGGGAGGGTTTTTGTGTGGTGATGAAGGACAAAATCAATGGTGGGTCTTCCCATTCTTTTAATAAGAAGAAAATAACCCCCTCTCCATGTTCTGCCAGTCTTGGGACTTGGCTTCAAAACCCATATAAATCTGTAAAAATGTAATTCTGCCTTAGGAGCCTCTTCTTGCTCCTGGAGGAGGATTTTCCTGCAGGTGTTTGAACTTTGGCTCATAAACCTGGCTGCTCTGGCCTACCTTCACTTTCCCCTCCTGTTGGCTCGGCAGGAGATGGCCTGTCCTGCCCTTGATTTGATTCCCTTGAAGTGAATAACACATCTGAAATTCTACTGCAAGAGTAGAGCAAACATCCATTGGGTCTGTAAGAGACAGTTATTCATTCTTAATATCACAGAATCATGGAATGGTTTTGAAAGGGACCTTACAGCTCGTCCTGTTCCACCCCGTGCCATGCGCAGGGAAACCTTCCACTAGACCAGGGTGCTCCAAACCCAGTCCAACCTGGTTGTTTTTTGGGTTTTGTTTCTCTTGTTGCATGTACACAGTCGAAAACACTGTGTTTAAATTAATAAAAATATTGATAAAATTAGCCTGTTTTATTTACTTGTTATTTTAGTATCAGTCTCATCATCACCATCATGTGATATTTCTGTAAGGAAATTACAGCAATCTTAGGAATGCTTTTCCAGATATAAATCAAAATTCCTCCTTTGCCTGCCCTCAACCAAGGATATTTAGAAAAATTAAACATGTAAACTCTTTTCTTCTCTCTGTGGAATTAGCTGATGAGTAATTTAATATATGTGCTTTGTGGTGCATTATTGAGAAATATATTTCATTAGCTTTAAGTGCATTAGCTGATATTTTAAATTCTATGAAAATGGGAGTGTAGTTTCAAGCTCGAGCTTTTTGCACAGTGTGGGCATGTTCTTCCAGAGCTGGATTAGCAAACACTTCTCTTCGGTGAATATATAGCACAGCCCTGCAAGGGAAGTTTTGAGGTTTGTGCATAGAAAACACAATTATTGCCAGATTAAATTATCAGGGTAAACCTAATAAATGTTTTTTGTGGTGTATTTTTTTTTTTTTTTTTAATATAGGAAACCCCCATTTTTTCCTGCTAAATGGGTTCATGGTGTTCTGTGTTGCAAAGGCTCCAAAAGGCTTTTCCTGCTGTTCGGGAGGGTGGGTGTGTTGTGTGTGTATCCAGAAGAATATTGCATAGGGTGGATTTCTGGGCTGGAGGGATGGAATGAGGGAAGGTGGGATTCACCCCCACAGGACAACCTGGAGGGGTTGGAGTGATGCTGGACCCCCCCCCAGGGCTGGGCAGGGGTGGGGGGACCCCCAGGCATCACATCCCAGGGTCACACAGAGGGGTTCCCCTCACTGGGATACAGCTGTGCTTCTGCGCTTACCAGACTCTTTCTTTCCAGCCCCTGAGCACCCCTGCTGTCGCTCAGGGTCCAGGACCTGTTCTTCCACGTTCTGTGTGATTTTTAAATCACTTTCCTGTGGCCTTTAACCCCCACAGATTACATTTTGGGGAGCTGCAGAGGACAAGCCTGCTGTCAGAGCAGAAAATCAAATTTTTTGATGTGATGTTGTTGCATTAAAAGGGCCAATCTCGTGTCATGTAACATGTGAATAATGGGACTAGCATGTGATGTCAAAAATTTCCAACTGCCTCATAAATAAATGCAGTCCCTCCCCTCCCCCCAAAAGGTCACCCCGCTTGAACTCGGGCTCGCATCCCAAATTACCAATGCGCTCAGAGTCAAGGTTAAAGGTACAGTATCCCCTTTCAAAAGGCACATGTCAGTGTCTGTGCTGGGAATGATAAATAATGCCTGGAACAGGCTATCAATTTCCCAGGGCCCTGCCTCCCCTTGCTGCTGTGCCGAACTTCGCTGAGGGCCTGGGGAGGGAGCGGATCCCACCGCGGCTCCGAGCCTGGGTGTGGTTTTGGCTGTGCTGGCTCTTGCCCTGGCCA
Source organism: Corvus moneduloides (assembly GCF_009650955.1). NCBI lineage: Eukaryota > Metazoa > Chordata > Aves > Passeriformes > Corvidae > Corvus > Corvus moneduloides. Next base: position 707,483 of record NC_045487.1, on the reverse strand, counting down.
CCCCTTGCACCCCAGGGGTGCTCTCCCAGCATCTGCTGGGTCTCTGGGTGAGTAGAGCCTGTAAATGTCACCACCCTTGGCCCAGAAAAGTCCTTTGGAGAGCTGATTTCACACATTTTAGTGTTCAAAGCTTTATGTGCCCATAAGTCATTAAGGCTGCAAAATCGAGCAACAAACTGAAAAACTGTGGAAGTGCCCAAGTTCGCATATAAGCCCTGACCCTCCCTGAGTGGATGTGCCTGACCAGCCTGAAATCCCATTGGCTTGTGGGGGTGCTCTTGGGGAGGCCTTGGCTGATGTGGGCATAGGGAGCGGAGGTGCTGAAGGTGGGAACATCCCGCCTTTCCCTTCCCACCCTGCTCCTGTGTTGTTATTCACTGAAGACAAGCTGAACAATGCACGGCCTCCAAAATTTATCCTTTCCTTCTTGATTCATCACCTGTTGAGTGGCACTGGGACTTAGTTGGGAAAATACCCTCAACACTTCCTTGTGAAATACTATGTTATCATATGATGTAAAGCCAAAATAAATTGCTTTTAACCCCTTTTTGCACACAGGCAGCAGAATTGCCATGGTTAAGGTCCTGTGCAGGAGTTATGTACCTGAATTTGGTTGAAACAAGGCTGTGTGTCTACAGCCAACAGAGAACTTGGTTGGCGATTCAGCACCACCCTGTAGCATGCCCTGCTGTGCTCACTAAATGGGGTCAGGCTCCTGGCCAATGATAGCAAATTAGCATAGAATTCAGGCACGTGTAATAATGCATATGCAGCAGAGGGACAAATTAAGGGTGACTAGGTAAATTTAATGATAGCATTTTCTAGTTTTTTGCAACTTAAGCATTTTATACATAGTTGTTGGTGTGGGTTTTTTTAATAAACACCATGTTCTTGGAGGGGGCAGCCACAAAAGCCAGTGGTTTCCATGGAGAATGTGTGGACACTGGGAAGGTGGCTGACTCAACTGGCTTGGCCAAGGGGCTCCCATCAGCCATGGGGCTGGAGGACACTTTCTGCTCATCTGCTGCATCTATAGGTTAAATGATCTCCAGACACCTTTGTTTTCTAGGCTTACTCTGAATGTGGAGTTTTGCTATCTCAGGTATGTAGCAGTTTGAGCGACTGGGGGGTCTCTTTCCTTCCTGTGGCGGAGCAATGGCAGGGCACATGTCACCCGGGTGGTGGCTGTTGCCTGTGGAGGTGGGTGCAGCTGTTTGGGCAGTGCTCAGGGCTCAGTGTGGGGACAGATAAACCCTCTCAGGGAGCAGCTTGGATGGGTCAGGGCACTGCCAGCCCCTCCTCGGGGAGCCATTTGTCCGTGGCCTCGGCCACCCTGTGCCACACTGTCCCCTTCTGTGACCATGCAGGGAGCAGGGGCTGCTGAGATCAGACTTCCCAAGGAGCTGAGTGTCCCACTGGGGACAGCAGCCCACTCTGCCTGCACCCCTCTGTGCCTCTAAGCCCTGCTGGGTGCTCGGGGAGATGGATGGGTGACCTCAACCCTGAGGAACAGCACATCCCCGGTGCAGCTGTTGCTTAGCCGAGGGAGGGATGGAGCTGATGTCACTGGTCCAACAGGGATCATTGTCCACATATTTGGCATTAACCAGCAGCTGTGATGGAGCTTCCTGCTCATCTTTAGATGATGAAGTGTCTGTGTGGTACCTCTTGGCACACATTTTTACCTGGTACTTGCTCAAAGTTATTTCCTGGCAGCTGCATCAGCCCAGAGTGTGGCAAGGTCAAGTCTGTTGCCTGATAGCAAGCATGAATGAGGAACTTCTGAAAAAACTTAAAAAGGTTAATAAGTTCTATAGTGTTTTGTGAATTTGAAACTTTCTTTTAAAAGTGTTTAAGAAAGCCTTTTCTATCCTTGGCTTTGTGCTAATGAAATGTTGAGTGCCACATTTGTGGTGGGTCACTTTCCTGAGGTAGCAGGATGATAATTTGGGAGGTGAAGCCTGTCCCTGCCCAAGCAATACCCTGTCTTCTCGTTTTTATTGGTAATGCTTTTTTGTTAAATTATACTTAGACTAGCAGTAGATTAACTAGTTGGGCACATAAAACCCATATTCATAGAATCAGAGGCTGGTTTGGATTGGAAGGGACCTTAAAGCTCATCTTGTTCCACCCCCAGCCATGGGCAGGGACACCTTCCACTAGAATTCCATATTCATGTTTACTTATATGGAAGGAATGGGGTTTTCTGGAATTAGGCATGTGGGAGGCTGGCAGTCAGTGCAGGTGTCATTGCCAGTGCTGGGGGTGGCTTTGGCTGCGCTCACAGAGCCGGGCCCGTTCGCGGCGCTGCCTGTGCCGGAGCCACGCCGTGCCCGCTCCGTGGCACGGCCTCCAGCCCCAGCCCGGCCGCGGCAGCCACATCTGGTTTGGCTTTGTTCGCCGGCAGAGGGGAGGGAGGTGCTCGCTGTGGTCAGGGGCCAAACTACATGTCATATTTCATTACCTTCATTAGCTACTACAGAAGGCTGTGTTAAAAGGGAGAAGGTTGTGCTTAACTCTTCACTTGCCAGGGGCTTATTTTCTAAACGCATTTTTAATTTTGCTTCCTGCTCTTGTCAATGTGTTTTTACCTTTGTTTTGAGCTTATCAAACCCATAAGTTATGTTTCTGCCCAGGGTTCTGCTCCTCGGTGTTGAGGAGGCGCGGGTGGCCGGGCCGTTCCTGGCTTGCTGCTCGGACGGTTGCCGAACCATCTGGAAACAGTTACAGGCGCAGCAGTGTAAACCCAAAAGGGAAAGTGTGTTTAGCATTAATAGAACTTTACTTTATATTTTGTCCACAGTTGTCTTTTCCTTTTTCACCTCTCATTGTTCTGTTGATTTAATGTTGCTGATTTGTCCAGAGCAGCTGGGACTGCCCCATCGTGGAAATGTTCAAGGCCAGATTGGACGGGGCTTGGAGCAACCTGGCTTAGTAGAAGGTGTTGCTGCCCATGGCAGGGGTGGGACTGGATGGGCTTTGAGGTTGCTTCCAACCAGTCTGGGATTTCATGATTTCTTTTGGGGGAACTATGGACAAAAGGACACTTTGTGGTCGGGGTGAGTCTGGGAGGTGTTTGTCTCCTCATTAAAGAGGTAATTTCTTACATGAATATCACAATAAAGCATTAAGATTTCCCCATGAATTGATGACATGAAACAGAGCATAGAGATGTTTATAGGAGATGTCTTCATTAGGGTTACGCCTTCAAACTGTGTTTAAGCCCATGAGTCTGGGCAGAACTGTGATGATGTCGTTCTGTCATGCTGTACCAAGTGTTTTGTGAACAAAATGTCATAGAATCATGGAATAGTTTGGTTTGGAAGGGACCTTAAAGATTGTCCAGTTCCAACACTTTGCCAGAGGCAGGGAACCTGTAATTTAATCCCGTTGTAACCTTGGCACTCCCAGCACAGCTCCCCGAAGGTATGACTGTTCCCAGAAGGAAGCAGGATGAGCCATGGACAGCCTGTTTCACTGGGAGCCACACAGTGGGCTGGGATGGGCACGAAACTCAGGTCCTCTCAGCTCCAGGCTGCTGGGGGCTGGAAATGCCTTTGGGTGTCACCCACATGGTCTGTCTACAAAAATTTAGGAATGTATTTACAGCTCCAGATGTTTTCATTGGTACTTCTGTGTTACAGATTTACAGTAGGAACAAAACCAAATCGTGTATTAATTAGTGAAAAAATTAGTGAGTGAGAGACTATAAACCCAGCCCCATTTCCCTCTCACTCTGTAAATCTCCATTTTCCCAGGCAAGTATCTGGCTGGTATTTGTTCCAGCATTTTACAGAGATAGGCTGCAGCGTAATCTGCACCGAGGCAAGATAGCAGGGAGGATTAAGATTTAGCTTTTTATCTGATAGCAACAACAGCACATCCAGTATCTCCACAATTATTCTTAAAATTCTGAAAGCCTGCATTCTGAAATTACTCAAATTTTTAAAGGGCATGTGTGAGGGACATTTGTGGTTCTGCCTGTAATGTCAAGCCTGCAGTGCTTTTTCTGAAAATTTAACGAAAATTTGGATTTGGAATGAGGTTTTTACCTGGCTATGTTTTGTCTGGGACAGATGATGGCTATGTCAAATTTTAAACCTTTAGTAAAAGGTGCTTTTTGATGGGTAAGCCCACACCACCATAGCCAGAGTGCTGTGATGAAAAAATGAGGCAGAACAGCAAAATACTGCTTTTAATTTATCATTTAATGGTAGAATAAGGCTTGTTTACTTCTCCTTTTTCATCTCCTGTGCTCCTAAGTCTTTCAGCCATTCTTTTGAAATGTATTTTATAGTAAAACCTCAGTGGTTACATTGCCTAGGGGTTTAGTGTCCGTTTTCAAGAAAGGGAGTATTTTTAAGCTTAAAAAAATATTCTGCTGACTGATTATGTTTCAGCATTTGAGTTGGATGCTGCTGCCTTGATCTATACTTATTATACCAGCAATTTAAAAATAATTCTTTGGGATCCTGTGAGTTCCAAAGGTTTGGTAATGTGTGTGCATTATACACGTAATGGGAGTTTTTTTCTATTTCAAGCAATTAGTTCAGTTTTACATGGTTGGTGTGCGCTGTAGTTATTTTTAATAATAGCAGTAAAGCCAGTTGCACGTGTGTTGGCTGATGTGTCCAGCCAGCATCGAAGCTGGTGCCCTTTGGTCCTGGGGACTGACAAGAGGTGACAGGCTTGAGTCCCTGCAGCCCTGGGCAGGGCCATGTTCCCAGCTCCTGCCCAGGGAGTGTCCTGGGGCTGCCCAGAGCTCCTCTCCCAGCAGGGCTTTGTCAGCCCCAGCAGCTGCAGCTCATCGGTGCCGTGGGGACGTGGAGCTTTTCCTGCCTCTGTGGCAATCCTCCCAAGGAGAGGGAGGAAGGTGGACCTGGCAGGCAGGACCCTTCTCCAAGGCTTTTGCTGGAGTCAAACTTGATCTTGTCATGTGCAACAAATTTTCTTTGCCCTGGGTGCTGTTGGTGCAGTCCAGGGTAAAATGTGGACTTTACTCCCACAGCTAAACCAGGCAGTGCCAGGCTCTGTGCACGGTGTGGTGATCATGACCCAGCCCAGCTCACCACCGAGGTCCTGCAGCTGATGTGGTACCTGGGAGCTGTTCTAATCCTCGGGATGCAAACATGAAGAAAGACAGGGATTGTCAGGTGAAGCCTCTCAGGCTGTGGCTCTTGGAGCAAGACCTCAAATTAATTCTCCTCCATGTCAAGGCATTTGGCCTTAGATGCAGCAAAGACAGTCACATCTCATTGCCAAGTCAGGTTTCAAAGCCTGTTTGCCCAGGTGCTTGTTCTGTTGTCCTCAGTAGAAGAACCTCAGGCAAGTCTGTGCTGAGCAGGAATCAGCCCTGGCTTGCTGAGTGCTCCTGGAGCCCTTAGGCCTGATCTCAGCCGTGGCTGCCTGACCCTCTGCCCAGGGATGCTCCCAGCAGGAATCTGTGGCAGGGTCAGTTGGCACGGGCAGGATGTGCCCAGGAGATGAGAGTAGATCCTTCTCTAACAGTCCAGCTCCCCTTGAAAGCTTGATGTAACTATAATCCTACGTACTTAGTCATGTGGGAATTCCCAAACCACATTCCTCTTGTTTTCCCTGGGATGAGCAAACACCTGCATGAGTGCTAAATAAGATCTCCTGCAAACAGCCCTGTTGCTGAAAGAACAGCTAATGAACGTGTTCTGTAAAAGCCAGATCTTCCTCAGGGTTACAGAGGGCACACCCAGACAGGGATGTTCCCACGTGAGGAAGGCTGGTAATTATCATGTGTTACGAGTGTTAATGCCTTGCGTTATTTTCACAAGCATTGCTTGATTTTTCTGGGTGTCTAAACAGAAGGTTGAGTGGGAAGTGTGGAACAAGATGTGACTTTCTGGCTGTGAGAAAACACAGGAGGTGAAATGTGGATGGTCTGCAGAGATGGGGAAGGTATTTGCTTCCAGCTGCATGAGGCTGCTGTTATCACATAGTGTGACTTCAGGGTTCCCCACTTACTGTCCTCTAGGAAAATCCAGGGCTTTGTCTTCAAGATCAAAGAAAAAGTAGAAACAATAAAGAGCGCTGAGTCCCCCAGCAGCACCGTGGCTGTCTCCAGCTCGTGCCCCAGGAGTCACTCCTGCTTTGGGGGGGCCATGCCCACCCTGGGCCACAGTTGGGGCCAGGTGTTCACCAGGAGCAGCTTTTCTCTACACAGATTACCCGAGTGCAAGTAAAAATGGCCAAGGAAACAAAACACACAGAAAATCGGTGTATCCTGCAACAGTCCTTTGATCACAGGTCTCTCTTTTGTGTTTCCAAGACTGGTACTCAGGGATGGAAAGGATGAGGAGTGTGGTACCTTGGCAGGATCACACAGGGCTGGAGGAACGGTGCATTGGGGCCAGTGCAATTTGTGAGTAGGAATGTTGTTGAGGTGCCGTACCAAAGTGCTTCCTTCCTGCCTCTGACTAGAGCTATCAGTGTATCACTTTCAAATGAGCAGCTGAAATTAAAAGCTAAACTAAAAGAAACCTGGCTGCATCTGGGACTTGTCAGAAGCCTCATTCAGAGATGCCATTGTCACATTTTCCAAGAGCCTGAAGATGTGGAAGATAATTATCCCATCCCATAGACAAGTCTATTTGTTCCTTACACCAGTTGCTGTGCAATTTGAGTATCTCTTTTTTTTCCTCCTTATTTAAAGGGTCCAATAGATTCTCCAGGCTGCTGCTCTCCTTAGTCTGCCTATTTACATATGCTGCAAACATACCATTTGGTAAAGCTAAGTTTTCCTGGATTCCCCATGTCCCAGTTCACCTTCCAGATCTGCAGATAAACCTGCTGTGCTGGTCCCTGGCTATCTCTGGGCTCCCAGCCTGCTTGACAGATGTGGCAAATGTCCCTTATGTTCGGTCAGACTTGATCAGGCAGATGCTGCTCAGTTTGGCTCTGGTGTAGCTCAGTGGGATGGGCAGGAGAAGGGCACTGGCTTTGTCACATGTCTCGGGCCCATGGCACCTTCCACGTGTTTTGGGGTCGTGCAGCACCAACAGCCCCCACGCATGCAGAACGTTCCCTGTGGGTCTGAAATCACAGTGCCTGGACTGGCTCCTGCATTCTGACTCTGGAGTTCATGGCACTGGAATGAGACCCAGGTCTGCACCGTCCCATGGGCTGCCCTCCCTCCTTCCTGGCATTCTGGGCATTTGGACTTGCCAGCACCAACCCATTGCAAAGGACTTGCGAGGAGTGAGCTGTCGTGGTGACCTGATGGTACAGAGTAGAAATGGATGTCCCCAAATTCATTACACTCTTTATTTAATATTCTGCTTACTTGGATTGAAACCTCTGTAATGAACAGGCTGTTTTCTCACAGTGTCAGGTTTGAGGGGTGGATTCTTTGTATCAGAAATCTTGATGTTCACAAATATGGAGTGTTCTGCAGAGAAAAACCACTCAGGATAATTTGGGCTGAGGTAAATTTTTTCTCTGATGGAGTAGTTTATTTCTGAATAGACAGTCAGGGCCCAGCATCCCACATGTTCCCTGCAGAGTCTGGTAAGGCAACCCCAGGAACACCTGGATGGGCTGAATGACAGCAGGAGCTGCTGGGGATGGGGTGCAGGGTCGCTTCAGCCCCTGAGTATTATCACAATAATCTTCACATTTGGCTAAAAGAAAATTGGGGATGCCCATTTGTACTGGTGAAGGAGGAAATACAGATTTCAGGAGTGGAGGGAAGGAGAGGAAGGGATTGCCTTTCTTTGCATTAATATAAGATGAAGATTAATTCTGCTAGCAGGATTCTATCTGCTTGTCAGAATTCAGTGATTTTCCATTTTGGATCAACGCGGTGCCAGAATGTAAATCCGATCGCCTTGTGTCTTTCAAAATAAAATCAAAAAGCCTCCCTGATTGCTTATATGGGCAGCTAGCACACCTTAAGAAGTAAGAAAGGTTCAGACAGGAATATAATAAGGCCCAGGAAAGTGGCAGCATGAAAGGGATGACCTTTATTTGCAATCATAGCTGAGATTTACAGTTTATTACTGATAGCTTTTATAAAGAGCCATTCCGTTCAGAGGTGAGAGGTTTGTCATCTGGAAATGCAATTAACTTTAGCCTTATCCCAATCCCCCTGGTCTTAGTGTGAGAGCAGCACTTGAGCAATATCATGATTTTTCCCTCTGATTTCTTTTTTCCCTACATTTTTGTCTCTTCTATCCCTTGTTCTTTGGCATAAATGCAGGTGCATGTTTTTTGCTATTATTTCATTATTATTAGATGCACCTTTGAATTTTGTATTAGCTCCAACTTGATTATTGAATGAGAAGATTTCAAAGAAGAGTGACATTTAAACCTGAGAATAACTAAGATCACTCATGGAAAGGAATTGTGCTATTTATGTCAAAAATTAATTACAGACATGGAGAATCTAAAAAAAAAAAAAAAAGTGTGTGTGGGGAAGAAGAAACAGTTGCTTTTTAAATAGCAATGCTTATTGCTGTCCCTACACAAAGCCTGTGTTGGACGCCATCCTTGGGAATTTATCCTTGGTGTTTGGTTCTATGCCCTTATCCATGATCCTGATGTGGGTGCACCAGGAACATCAAGGAATATGGAGTGAACAAATAAAAGGAGTTTTGGTTTCCCTGCCGTGTGCACACGAGAAATCCTGTTTCAGTTTCACGGGGTGGCTTTTATGGCCCCCTCTTGGCCACTAAGGTCTGTAGGAATTTAAGAGCTGGACTCAAAAGCAAGAATTCAGAGTGCTCAGCCCGTTGTTGGTTGGTATTCCCACGTCCAGCCCAGGACGTTCTCCACAGCGGGCTCCTGCCGGACTGAGCGGCCGCAGGCGCTGACCCCACGGGTGGCAGAGCGGGGTGCCCCGGCCCCGCTGCGCCCTGCGCACGGCCAGAGGGACCAGGGATTCCTACAGGCTCTGCTTGCTCCTGGGTAAATGAGAGCAGAATAATTACTGCCACTGTGGCTTTCATCCGCTTTTATTGTGGCTATTATTTTCATCAGTGTTAGAGGTTAATATCCCCATTTTTCTCCTCTGCTGCCTGAACACAATGGGGGCTTAGCGTGGGCCCAGCCCAGGTAGCCGAGGCAGCGACAGCTCAGATCAGCGCATCCCTCACGAGGGTCCAGCTTGGGGTGGGAATGGCCCTGTTGTCCCAGCAGCACCTGGAGCTGGGGTTGCTGTGGAGCATTTCTTCTTTTATCTGGCTAGAAAGGACAGGCTGAATATGGGAGAGACAAGCACCAGGCCTCCAACCCTTATCCTGCCTCTCAGCCCCTCCTGCCCCTCCCAGTGGTACCCAAGGGTCCAGCAGAGTGGAGAAAAGGCAGCTGGGCATCTGTGTCCTTGAAAACACCTTTTTGGGGTGCAAAGAAGCATTAATGTGTGAGGGGAGATTGGCTCAGACAGGAGAGTAAACACTGCCCTTTGCTGCAGAAAGCTTTTGTTCTAGGCTGCTCTTTATCTTGATGATATTCCAATCCAAAAAGCCTCCTTCCTGCCACTTGACAGCAATAAAGAAACCTCAGTTGTACTTATAGATTTTTATTTTCCCCCTGAAGATGTGGGGCTGGGTTTGGGTGTCCTTGGGAGCAATGCCTTTTTATTTACTGCTGGTTTTTTTTTTTTTCTTTAATTATTATTTTAAGCTGAGTGCTTTTATCTTAAACCTCCTGGTTGCACAGGAATGTTTGTGCTGCTTACAGTGCAATTATTTATTTTGTTTGGAGGCAGAGGACCTGATTTTCCTGAGCTGAGAAATGGGATCAGTTTGTGCATCCTGAGGTAAATCCACCCAGCTCCCATGGAGCAGGAGCAGCAGTGGAGATGCTGCAGGTGTAGCAGGGCCCAGCAGTGTTGAGAAACAACTGGGTTTGGGGGTTCCTGGTGTGGAATGGAAATGGAATAAGCTGAAATGTAAATAGCTGATAAACTTTCATGTTGTTAATATTGGAGATAAACTGTTCCATCCTGATTTTTGTTTTCCTATTCTGAATTATCAGGAGTGGGAAAAAAAAGAGTTCACAGCATGTCCGGGAGCTCCCAGCAGCTGAGTCCATTGGTAACAGTCCATGGTAAATGACAAAGATAAAGGAACACCAAAGGAAAGCTCATGCTCTGCCTTTGGGTTACCAGGTTGGTAACCCCAACTGAGCTTGCAGCAACCTGGTCTAGTGGAAGTGCAGTGGGGTGGAACCAGATGTATTTTAAGGTCCCTCCGAACTCAAACTGTTCCATGATTCTAGTAAAAGAAAATCAAACTGGGCTAATTGAGATTGACCTCAAAATCAGAAGTAGGAAATGCCAGTGGGACAGCAGCTAACTTTAGGAACCCGGAGAAAATGAGAAATACATATTTCAGCTACAAAAATGATGTTCACCCTAAAGGAATGAGTCAGAAAAGGACATGTCATGGGTTTCAATCAAACCATCCCACTGCAATCAAAATGTCAGTAGCTTTTTCCCATGTGGATGTGCTGGTGTGGGCTTCTGTCCAAGGTGTGTTGGGGAGCGTGGGGAGAAATTCCCAAGAGTGAGGCAGTGTGGGAGAGATTCTTCCCTGTGTGAGAGCTCTGGGAAGGGCTGAGCTCCCTCAGAGAAGGGAGCTCGGGGTCCCACCCCCAGTGCAGGTGCTCAGGCCAGAGCTGTGGCTTTGGCACTGGGGGCTGGAGCAGCTCTCCTCCTGTGCCCTGACAGCCGTGTGCCCTTTGCCTCCACTGGCTGGGACATGTGGCAGCTAAGAAATGGCTAATAAATTTTATGGTTTAATTTAATCCACTAGAAAATATATTCCCCATGTGCACTGAGTGAATAATCTGTTACTTTTTGATCACCTGAGAAGATAAATGAAAATAAATCCTGTGTGCTCATCCACTGAAGCTTTAAAAAAAATATAAATCTGATTTCAGTGTAATAAATAAAAGTGAGAGAATTCCTGAAACTTGCAGAGGCCATAGGGCTGGTGATAGTGTGGCTGCTCCAGTGTTTGTATCTGTGTTTTCCTTAGGAGTGTGAGGAGCATCTCTCTCAGTATCTCGCTCTCTCCAAGTTTGTGTTGAACTTTAAGAAGACTCAGAGCAAGACCCAGTGGGAAGGTCTGTGGCTGAGGGAGCTGAGCTGCTCTTTGGTTGGTTTATTATTTTCATTTTGGCAGAGAACTAGATTTTGTTGCCAAATATTGGTGCCTCTGCTCCCTGAAGGTCCCTGGGAGGCAACAGAAATGGTGGAGCTGTGTTTGTGTGGAGGCAGAGCCACGGAGACAACAAAACAAATACACCTGAGAGACTCAGCTATTTTCCCTTCCTCATTTGCAAATGAACATAAATGGGTTCATGTGAAACAGGGATAATAGCCAAGATGTGGTAGGAAATTAATTAGAATTTATTTATAATTACATGCCTAACTCAGACCTATTAGTTACATTATATATGTTTTATTGCATTCCTTTTGTGGATTTCTTCAGACTTAAAAAATATTACAGTATTTAATTCAAGCATTCTGGGAAGTTTGTACCTAGAAATATGTTAAATCCAAGTGGAGCAATTTTTTGTGACTGGGAAATTTTTTTGAAGAAACACCCAGTGCTTGGCCAGTGCTCTTTTCATTGAGGAAACAGACACATTAAATGTTATAGGATGCTGGTGCATTACTGAAATTTTACCTCATGGATTTGCTCACACTGATAATTACTGGATGTTCTTTAAGAGCAAACTAGAAATAGCACAAAAAATTATGCATACATTATATTCTATCCCAAAAACCAGTGTGGTCTGCTCTCTGCTTATTGATATAATTAAAGCTGTATTGGTTGGATGGATTATAATTTCCTTGAGTCTTTAGGGAGTTTTGTCTCTTGTGACCGCCCCATCCACAAATTTAACTGTGTTACACACTGGCTCATACCAGTCAGGTTTGGCTGTGGTTTGTTCCTAAACCTTTTCTGTAGTTTCTGACTTGCACACGAGTGTGTGATCGTTTCTGTGATTTGAGAGACCTGAATGTAAATAGAAATCCTTCAGATTTCTGACTCAATGGTGAAGCCAGCCCAAGGTGTGAGTAGGGGATACAAGAGGGTGGTTTAAAGCAATTTAGGAGTAACACCAGCGGGTGTGGCCCTAAACTGAACAGATCTGCACTAAATAGCAGCAGTGGCAAGGGTAGTCAGATTTTCTGGGGGGATGGAGAGGAATATTAATTTCATAAAAATACTTTGTTCCAAGCTGTTGAGAACATTATTTCCTTATGGTAACAGCACTAAAGATACTCTATGAAATTCTCCTCTACTGACTAAAGCAGTTATACTAAATAAAAAGATGAATTGCATGAGTCAAAACAATACCCGTAAATACAGCATGTTTGCCACCAAATGGAATTGTGTGAACCCATCAGCCAAACCCAACCAAGCAATCAGAAATGGTGGTTTAAAAGGGGTGTAAAATGCAGTATATATAGTTTTAAAAATATTAAAAAGTAAAAGTCTTTTTACTGAGACAGGAGTTAGGGCTGGGACAGCCACAGCTTCACTGGGCAACCTGTGCCAGGGCCTCCCCACCCAAAGCAGAGACAATCCACATAATAAAAAAATACAGTTTACAGTGGGTAACCCGCCTGGCAAAACGCCTGGTTTGGACAAGGAACCTTTTCTTGTTCCACTGAGCAGATCACAGAATGATTTGGGTTGGAAAGGGCCTTTAATGTCATTGAGTCCAACCAAGGTGATGCTCTAGCACAGAGGTGAGAACTCTGCATCCCTTCTGCATCGCACCCCCTGCACTGTAGGGGCAGAACTGCTCTGTGCTGGTCCTCAAGAGAGTGAAAGATTCTCAGGTTTGAAGGTGGATGCTGAGGTCTCCCAAATATCCTAAAGCACGTTTTACAGCCAGGAAGGTCTGTGCTGGGTGAGAGCAGCCCAAGCTCAAGTAAACAGGGTGGTCAGTGTGGCTTATTTGGACCCAGAGCAGCTGTGCTGTTCTCTTCTGAGAGGTTGTCAAGTAAAATTGAAGGCTTTAAGTATATGACCTTTTGCAGGAATTACTTCAACAATGGCTTATTCTACTGTGTCAACTGTGGTTGTGGTTATAACAATGGATTTCACTTTGAGAATGCAAATTGAGCTCCTAATTGTGAGCTTTAATCCGGGGTGGGCAGTAATCACTGAAGAGTTGTGTTCCTGCTAAAGCATTTTAGGTTCCTGCAAGAGTCAAAAGTACTGCTCCAAAGTTGGAAATACGATATATGTGGGGAGAAAAAAGGGAAAAATGGTAATGCTCAGGAAAACAGTGCTGGCATGGGAAAGAAAAGGCTCCAGGCTTTGTTAGACAGGGAAGTTTTAGATGTATAGGTCCAGATTTTCATGGCAGTTCTAAGGGTACCCACAGAGAGAGCATCTGGGCTCACTGGCATCCCCATGCAGTGACCACAGAGGCAAAGAAGAAACTACTGGCACATGTCCTGTGGCTGGCAAATATGGGCCATGGCAAGCCAACTGGGCACCTCTGCAAATAAGAGATTTAATTGATGTTCAGGTAAATTCTGGGCTGTTTTCTGCCATTTTTCATTTTAGTACTGAAAAGACACCCCCAGGCCCTGAAAACTCATCTCTGTGCAAACTCCAGAAAGTTCCTTGTGTGTATTGGGGAGTAAAGATAACAAATTGCCAAAGTTAAAAAAAACCCCAAAAAAACTCTAAACAACCAGCAAAAAGAAGAAAACAGAACCAAAACATCAAACCAAACTAAGCCAAACAAATTAAAAAAAAAAAAAAAAATCCAACAAAAGCCCCCAAACAAGTGGAAGGACTCAGATATCCTTTGTGTCATCTTTTAATTGCTGAGGATGTAGCTCTGGAAGAGTTTCTGAGCCAGGTACTCAATATTTTTAGGTCCAGCAGTTGTCACTGTGGGCTTTGACAGAGAGGTTGGAATGCTTATGTACATTGAGCAAAAATCCCCCAAACTGTGATTAAACACCACTTTGTGAGGCTGTGCAATTAAATGTGTTTTACCTGTGAAGATAAGGATTTAGTGGACACTCTTTGTGTTTTTTCCCAAACCAAGTATCTGGTTTCTGTGACTTATCAAGAGGCTTATTTGGATAATGACTGCAAATTTGGAACTACTTTTGTACGTCAGAAAGCATCACAGAATTCCAGTGTTATGCCCTTTGGGTTCGCACACAAGCAGAGTCTTTTACAGATTAATGAACCCTGTCTTGCAAAGATTAATTTATGAAATATTTGTTGTCTGTTTCTATGAAGTCACACTGGCAGTGTCTGCTTCAATGCAGTGTGTGTGAATGGCTGAATTTAAACATGAAATGCCAAGAAAAATTAACTTCCTGTGACATCAGGTCATGATTGCAGGAATGACAGAGCATCCTGCAGGAATGGGAAATGTTCCGATGTGAAACATCCTCCACTGCTGGGAGATGTTAGACAATGAGCAGGAGGATGAAACCCTTGCCAGTTCCACCAAATTTACTTCATTTGCAGAAGAGATAAAGCTGAAAGCAGCGTATAGGTGAAGCTTGGTAGCAAGTAGAACATGTAAATAAACAACAAAAACTGAAAGTTGTGGTTGCCCCATTCCTGGAAGTGTTCCAGGCCAGGTTGGATGCAGCTTGGAGCAACGTGGTCTAGTGGAAGAGGGGCATGGCAGAGGGGTGGAACTGGATGAGTTTTAAGGTCCCTTCCAATCCAAACCATTCTATGATAAGCAGAGTTGGTTTTTATTTCCCCACAAGTTGCTGTAAAGCAAGAAAATCTAATTCCAATGAATGTTCTAATGAAAAACTCTTGGAATACTGGGGCCACCAACCTCACCTGATCTCTGGGTGTTGACAGATCCATCTGTTGATTTGCTGATGGCTTTACATGAACTGTGCACTGTTTTCAGGTAAATGGCTGTTTTCACTGGAAATTGCAATGCTTTTTTAGTGCATGTTTCCATAAGTTTAGGGAAAGTTCAAAAGTAATTTTCATGGGAAAACAATTTTATTGTTAAACAATCTGGTGAAGAATTTTTCATTGATGATCTGTGTGACATTGATGGATCAATTTCCACTCATTTTAAAAGTTTATTTATTTTTAATAAAACACTTCTTTTGACCAGTATTTGGGTTTTTCTTGCAACTCCTGTTTGTCCCAGTTTGGCTTTTGGCAGCCAGGCTGGGTATTTCTAAGTGTCCTGTGCTCCTGGGGCACAGGACGTGGGACCATTGTCCCACTGTTGCCGCAGTTGTGCGAGGCTGGTGTCCAGCAGGAGGGATGGGATGGTTTGGGCCGAGCCCTTTGTCCCCAGTTCCAACTGCAGGAGGCCACCGGGTCCCTGCAGGGGTTTCTCTTGGCAGGAGTCAGAGGGCAATGTGCTGTGTGTTGGATTTGTAAACAAGGGAGCAAGCACCAAAGGAAGCGTTCTTCAGGCAGGATGAGAAGCCATCCTGAGCAGGTCCCCATGCCTGTGCAGGAGCACACGGAGCAGCCAAGCTCTGCTTTTCCGCTCAGCCTCGCCTGGCTCTACACGCAGCAGGATTCGGTTTCACCGAATAAATCTTAGGGCCGTTTCACGAAAATTAGACAGTCTGCAAAATGAAACGTAAGCATCTAGCAGATGGCTTGTAAAACAAAATCTCGGGAACCACCTGGATTTTAGGGGTGTGGGTTACCTGAACCGAGAGGAGGTTTTCTGGTGTGGCTGACCTGTGTGAGCTTTGCTTTGGAAACTTCACATGAAACCGGTTTTACAGATGTTGGGATTGCTGTGAAAACTGTGTGTTCCCCAAATGCAGGACGTGGTGTCACCCTGGTGATTGCCCCGTGAAAAAGAAGCCTCACATGCAGCTTGAGGATTTATGGGGCTCTCATAGCTCATCTGAGCAGCTGCCCTACTTCAGACCATGGGGATCTGATGGGAGGGGAGCAGGGATCGGCCATCCATCCCTGCACACCCCCCTGGACCCAGGTGACCACAAGGACATATGTTGAATTTATGAATTAGTTCACACTCCTCTCCTGGGAAGTGGTTCTGTGCTCATTCCCTTCTGGTCCAGTTCTGGGGCCGTGTGTGAGTTCCCCAGGTCTGTGTGCTCTGCTGATTTATTAAATATTGATAGGTAACGATTGTGAATCGAGGCAGCATTGACCAAGAACTGGCTCCAAAACAATGCTTCTTGTCAACAAAGGAAGTAAAGCACAAGTAACTCCAAATAACGATCTTGGGCTTCAAACACTGTCACTCAAAGTAAATTTGGAACGCTGAAATTGCATTTTATTCTACAAGACATCTGCTTTGTGTCTCACCTTCCTCCACAGAGTTAGACCAGTCTCGGCTGGGCAGGACGAGCCCACGTGAGTTTGCATCTGAAGGTCACGAGGACCATCCTGACCAGGCTGCAGGCAGGCAGGCTCTGCCCAGGGGATTAAGTCAACTCTTGCACATTTTCTTAGGGAATCAATCACTGTGGAATCTCCTCCTTTTACATCCTTTTGGTGATTGCCTTTTACCTGACAGATCCTTTCTTGCTTTTCCTCTGTGTAGGTTGTCACTTGTTATTTGAGAAACTTTACTTGAGGAATTTGGAGTGTCGTGTTATACTTTGCACATCATCGGTTTATGTGTGTGAGCCGCAGTAAAGCGCAGTGATTGCTTAAAAACACTATAGTTACTTAAAAGAGATGACTTTGATTGTGTGTTTTTTGTTCCCATCACAATAACACTTTGCAGGTGATTATTAAATTAGAGATTTTCTTTGTTTTTTGAACAAAAAAACCCCAACCTTTTTCATGTCAGTGCCAATTATGAGTAGTAATTTTTCACATTTTACAAAAGAATTTTCTGTCCTGCCTCCACGCCCCCCCAAATAAAGAAGGGCTTTGACACTCTATGACAAGGAGGTGGGGGGTAGGGTTTTTTTATTATTATTTTTTTGCAAACACAGTGCTTTTGACTTTTCTTTAAAAAATCTGTTGACTCTATTGAAATGTGACAGGGCAATATTTAACCTGAATAGAGGCATGTTGACTCCTCTTATTAAAACTGACAGTTAAGGACATTTCTCTCTTTATTCCTTCTGATACACGCAGACAAGTCTTCACTGCTAACTAGGATACAAAATCAAAAACAAAAAAATAGCGAGTGAGGAGATGAGTACCTTATAAACAATATATGAATGACAATTGCAAGTTTAATCTAGCAAAGAAACCTTTTTTTATCCTTTAAGAAAATTAAAGCCCTTTCAAATTAGCTTGATATATGAAGACAGGCTGACATCATTAATTTTCAAGTATTCATTCTTCTCCCCTCGCACACGGATGCATTCCAGGTGCTGGATGGGTCCACAGCGACACCTATAGCGAGAGGTGCTTCGTGCCGTGCCTGGGGTGGGTACAGGTTGGTTCACAGGTGACACCTGCTCCTCCTCTTCCCTGGGCTCTTCCCTGGGGCATTGGCTTGGGGTTTGGGTTTCTTTTTGAGAGGAGACACAATCCAGTGTTCTCGTGGTGAGCTGCTCTCCTTTTGGGTTGTGAAGCGTTCGTGAACTCCCCATCCCTGGAAGTGCCCAAGGCCAGGTTGGACAGGATGTGGAGCACCCTGGGATAGTGGAAGGTGCTCCTGCCCATGGCAGGGGGTGGAACTGGTTTAGGTTTAAGGTCCCTCCTAACCCAAACCATTCTATGGCCCTCGTGGCAGCCTGACCTACACAAGGCTCTTTGGAAAAATTGAAGTTAATTCTGACTTGTCGTACCCAAGGCTGAAAAGCCCAAGGTGTTCAATATTTTCCTACTTGTTTTCTGAAGCAATTGTGTAAATATCTGTACCCAGAGGGTGTGCTGGCTGCTCCTTGCCCATGGGAGATTGGTGCTTCTGGGGTAACAGCAGCATTTCTGGAAAAGGAATTGGTTTCAAAGTAGCATTAAATGGGAGTTCGTACCCTTGAATGTCAGGGAGTTGTGAACATCAGAGAGGCAAGAGCCAGGAAACAGCCTGCTCTTAACCTCATTCCCTCTGCCTGAAGTGCAGGAGTGAAGCTGGGCATGAGGTGAACCAGCAGTGATGGTAGTTGGACCAATCCTTCTCTTTGCACTGGTTGGCTCACTTAAAGGAGGGAATGATGTGTGTTTTGTACCTGTCTCTGAGGAGATGAGGAGAAGCTACAACACCCTTAGGCAGCAGTTCAGGCTGTTCCAAGGAGGGGGCTGGTGCACAGGGTGTCATGCAGGTTCCATGCTGGAATCTGGCGTCTCTAGACGTTTGCACAGGATTGAGGGAAGGATGATCAGATGATTGGCTGTATTGTTTGGAAAATCCTGGCTGGGCAGTCAGTAGCAGGAGAGAGGACTGACAGAAGAAACAGGAGACCAAAACTGGGGATTAGCAAATTTATGGTGTTGAGCCTTCTGTAAAACCAACTGAACTTAAGGTACAAGATTTAACATCTTTATAGTGGGACTCACGTTTCAAAATTAAGCTGGTAGTGAATTTTCTCTGGAGCAATCTTGCTCCCAAAACACATGTGTGCTTCCAAGCCACAAAACAAGATCCAAATCTATATGGAAAATGCGTGATCTGATGCCTTGGTTAAAGTGTGTGGTTAACAGCTGTGTTTCTACAGATAACAAAGGGATCAAGGACTGTGGGCAGAAAATTCCTGTATGCTTAGACCCAGGGATGAATGCAAACTGCCAGGTGATTGGCACAAGAGGTGGGGAGAGGAGATGTTCTTGTAAAGCTGAGGTAATTTTGTACCAAATGGTGCTTCGTGCACCGTTCCTGTTGTGTTGCTGTTTCTGCTCTCAAGACACCCTATGGGAAGCGTGGCTCTAACTGTGACACACCAGCCTGCTCTGGTTTGAGTCAGGGCTGTGCACTGAGTCTCAGCCAGGGTTTGCACCATCACAGGCAGCCGTGGCCTGCCCCTGCTCCCCAGCCCCGGCTGCTCCCCAGCCCCGGCTGCTCCCCTCGGATCTGCTCCAGATCCGCTCAGCCAGGCGGTTTCACTGCTCTGGCCGTGTCACAGCTCTGCTTAAGGCCCTTCCTCGGCTCTGCTGCGCCCAGCAAAACCTCTGTCTTTCTTTCAATCCCCCCATGGCTTTGCCAGGGCTCAGTTCTCTGGTGTGGTTCGGGGAGGGTGCCCACCCTCCACATCCTCTTCAATTATTTGCTTTCCTGATGAGCATTTTTGCACTTTCTCCCATACTGTCACTAAAGGGTGAGAAAAGCACTTCGAGTCCCCAAAGGCACCGCCCTCCCTTTTGTCACCTGTCCTGAGCCCCTCTGTGCCCACTGAGGCGTGCGGTCAGCGATGGCAGAGCCCCTGGAGAGCCGGGAGCCACACGGCTCCCTTGGGAGTTGCTCATATCCGGTTGAGGGTAATCCATGCTCTCCCATCACCTGTCCAGCCCACTTCTACAGCTTGATGTTTAACTTGTCAGCTCCAAATGCAGTTGCTGTAGTTTCTTCCATTGGTACAGAACTTGAAGATGATGCCCCAATGTAAATATGAAATAATAATAAATGCTCAATGTCAACCAGGATAAGCTTGGTAATAACGTTTAGAGGGGAAGAGAAGACATTCTGTAGTTCCAAAAAATGCTTCTATTCTGGCCAGCAGCAGTCAACCTACACAAGTTGCAGGTTTGTTGGGGTTTTAAACAGTTTTTTGGGTTTTTAGTAATCTTTGTATAATCAGATCTTTGGTTCTGTCCTTTGTTCGCCAAGGCAAGTACATGGATCACTCTGGATTCTTTAGCCAAAACCCATAGTGATGAAGAGCCTCTCATTTCATTTTTGGTGTGATGAAACACTGGGCAGCTGGAAATTGGTGGAGATACTAGACTGGGTTTCTCTTTTGTGGGAATTACTTCTTTACCATGGGAAGACACCACTGACAGCCCTTGCCTTCTTGCTATTTATTCCAGCTCTTTAAAAGAACAAATTTTCAATAATTTCTCTAACAGCAAAGAGGGAAATGATGGAGTTAAACAGGGAATTCTGGCTGTCATCAGAACGGCTTCCTGAGGAGAGGCACTGGAAAACTCGGAAAGTTTAAGCTATGCACAAAATTCACTGAACAGAGTAGGAGCACAGAAAGTGAGATGGAAGCTTCCTCTTTTCACCCCTCAGATAGGGTGGATACTGTAGGTTTGTGTAGGTGCAAGGGCGGACTGGACACGTGCAGGGCAAGAGAAATGCAGGGATATTAAACACTTCCCTGCTCTCCTGGGGTGGTGCCTGGGCTCCCGCTGCTGGAGCAGGGGATCTGGGGGGAAGCAGTGCTGTCTGCTGCTCTATTTACACTCCTCCTGGACACCTGCTTTTGAAGGCTGTTGGATGCTGGATGTGGGTCTAAGGGGACATTTGGTGGGACCTAGTGCAGCTGTCTGTGTGTTCTCTTCTCTCTGCAGTAATTTAGGGAGAGCAGAGCTGCAGTTCAGTGGTGTTTGTGTGATGTATTGGCACGATCGTGGCAGAGGTCTTACCCTCATACCTCCTTAGGCTCCAGCCCAAGCCCCAGGTGGCCCATCAGGGTGGTGGTGGTGGCTATCCAGGAGGCTCTCAGAGCATCAGTGTGGGTTGGCACGTGACAAGAAATGGCCTTGAATTTGCTGACAGTGTTCTTCATTTTGGTCTTTCCAAGGATTAGCAGAGGAAGGTTTTAATGCTGAGGGCAGAGCACAGTTAGAGGCTGACTCTCATCTGCTCCTTGTCTCTGTCCAGTCCTGCAGCTGAAGAGAGGTTTGGTTTAGAAACCTTAATTTCAGGGTTGTATATAAAGCTTTTAAAAATACATCTTTCTTCTTCAAAAGAAGTAAACTTTTATTGTACTTTTTCTATTGTTGTAAATTTGATTGGCCAGATGTTGTTTAGGCTCACTGTGGTTTTGTTCAGAAATTCTTTTTGTAGATTTTGATGGGGGCCTGGTTTGGTGAATGAGGAAGTTATCAAAGGAGGAAATAAATTTTTTTTTTTTTTTGGTTGCACCTTAACTTCTGCAGATGTTGTGAGTTCTATGATTTCCAACATTTTAAGCACATCTTTGCTTTAGTTTGGTGAAATAAAATATCCTGGGTCTGCAGAGGTGAAAGGTGACAAGCTGAATGTTCTTGGCTGAACATCTCCTCCCTGGCAGAAAACCTCATCCATAGCTGTAGGTCCATCCATGTGAAAAAGGGGCCAGGACACAGCCGTGGGTGTGTTCTGATCCCATCTCCTCCTGTCCCAATTCCAGGCAAGTGTTACACAACCAAGGGCAAAACAACCTATTTGGAAGCGCATTAGGAACCCAGTGCAGTCTAACACTGGTGGCCTTCAAACACAGAATTTTAACAGTTCATCTTCCCTTGGGATGAAGGCTGGGATGCATTCCTGTCACCCAGGATTCTCATCCTTCACACAAGTCTCTTCCTCTCCATATCTCTTACTGAAGAGTCTTTGCGGTTTTTTGTTGGTTTCCCTGAGCACTGTGATCGGTGATAGTGAGTGGAAGGAGATGAGGGACAGCAGGTACCAATGTCCAACGCAGGCATCACTGTTAGCATGACTGACATTCAGCCAAAAAAATTCATCACAGAAGAATTTGTCTTTAAAATATCCATCAATTTAGGCTTTTCTTTAAGACTAATGTTAATGGTACAGCAGCCAGTGTGGCTGCTGGCTGAGGGTCGGCATCACTGAACCAACAGCCCAGCGAGCCACAGCTTCAAAGACTAAGGGTGTTCCTGGGCCCTTATGCTGTCCTTTTGGTCCCTCTGGAATAAGAAGTGTCATTGGAAAGACAATGCTGTGTATGTCCGTGGGAAATTACATAGCATTCTGATCCAGAAATAAAAGTCAGAATTCCCTGGAAGAGAACTGCATTTGAATACCCTGCTGTTGAAGCATTATCTGCATGTGTGTGTCCTTTATTTCCCTTGGTGAGCGGTGATGCAGCCTTCGCCCCTGAATTAGGATGTTCTCTATGCATTCCAGTTGGAGTCATATTAATGAGAATTAACTTTGGTAACACCACACTGGAGCAGGAATGGCTCTCTTAGCTCGGCGCCGCTCGGGGTCCTCAGGTCAACCTCTTTAATTAAGTCTTGTAATGTTAAGAGTGAATTCAATACCCATCCTACCCTATCAGAGCTAACACTCTTTCCTGCACTGCTTTTATCAGCATGCCCAATTTTCCACCTGGAATTTGTTTTAACGAAGCCCAAATCCTATTTTGCCGAACGCTGGAGGCTGTGTGGAACATTCTGCCTGTGATTCTGTTAGCCACACTCTGGAACTCAGCACAAACAAGCTGTAAGCTGCGTTTTGATGTCAGGTTAAGCTATTATGGTACAAATTGTGTTTAATATATTTTTAAATACTTTCTTTAATATTTTATAAGGTTTTTTCCCTATTGAATTAGCAGTAAAACAGCAGTGCTTCATATTTCAGATCTTTTTCCACCTTTCAGAGGCCTGCGTTCCACATGATCTGGTTACCAGCTGGACAGCCAGAGGCTGAGCACAAAGCAGCACAGCAGACTCAATTTCTGCCCTAGTGTTCAGCCGGAGTGTTTTTCCACAAATAACCCGCTTTCTTATGTACTCCCTTCCTAGTTTAATTCCACCCAAAAACCAGAGATGTTTCTTGCTTCCTTCCAGCTTTTACTCTGTGGGCCACCAAACCCATGGAAATTCAATGCATGCATTTTTATCTGCAAGGAGGGTGCATCACTCACCTATTTGCTCATTAGATATTCAGTTCTATTTATCTCTTCCAAGATGAGCAGTTCCGTTAATTTCTCTTTATATTTTATTTGTTTAATGGTAACAGTGTGCTTGAAGTGTAGGTGAGAACTGTGGCATGACACTGTCAGACTTAACAAAACACGAAAAGAAACAAAGTTGTTAAAATACAGGTTTGACAACAGTTGGATTGCCAGTAGGGAGTGTAGAGGGACATGCGAGAAATTAATTTCTCTGTCTTTTAAAAAGAAAAAAAAACAGGAAAAAAAAAAAGCCTTGGGAGACACCAGCAAATACTGTCTGGCCAAAACAAGCACTGGATTACCTCTGGTAAGATCCATGTCAATCACTCGTGTGAGCATATCCTTGGAACTGGTCCCCTTCTCTTTGCCCCTTCAGTTAGAACTGATGAGAGCTCAGTAAATATGGAGAATTTGACACGAGTACTACTGCACATTTACTATTATCTGCAATGACACGGGATCACAAAAATTTGGCAGATAGCTGTTTTGTCACTAAAGTCAATGGATTTGACCATGTTTACACATGGGGAGGGAATCTTTGAGTATGAAGTTGCCATTTCTGTTGTGATTTTTCAGAGTGAAGCCACCCTTGATGCTCCAGCCGGAAGGAAGGAGGGGTGGGTCTGCACATGTTCCATGTCCACAGTGAAATCCCATTTGTTCCCAAATGTAAACACTGGGCGTCAAACCCTTGAACTCATCTGGTTTCAGCACTTACTCCTCTTGTGATCATGGTTAATTTAATATAGTTTAAAATTAAAAAGTTAAATGAAAGCTGTTTTTCTGCAGGCTGTTTTCCAAATTTTCCCAGTCCTCCTGTTTTTACTGTGCTTGTTGCATTAACCAGCAGCCACATATGTGTGTGTGGGGGTACATCTGTTTCAGGCGGGGGTGGCTGTGTCTGAACATATGTAGGAATGAAGTGCAGCTCAATATTGGCTAAATGACAGAGCCAGGAGGTGGCCACCTGCCCTGACACGGCCCTCGGTGTGGACAGAGTGAGCAGAGAGTTAGAAACAATTACAATCTCGCATGTACTTGTTAGAGCAAAGGAACAAACTAAACTAATTTCAACTAATGTTTCCCCTAGGATGGGAATTCATTGACAGAATTGCCCTGTTGTTTGCACAGCAGAGAGTGGGAGATACAATTAATAAACTAGCAAAATTGTCCTGATATGTTTGATCTATATGACAAAGTTTATTTTTTGCTTTCTAGTGAGAAACTAGGACTTGAATTTCTATAGATACCTAAGGCAGATACAAAGCTCATGGGTGGGGTGTCATTGTGAGGTCTGGAGGCGTTGGAGCTCCAAAGGGAGAGCACAGCACTGCCAGGCCTCTCCATGCCTGCTGTCCCCATCACTGCTGCCCTCCCAGCTCCCACCTTCTTCCCATGAAATCACAGACTCATAGAATATCTTGAGCTGGAAGGGACCCACAAGGATCATCCCAGTCCAGCTCCATCATGAAAGGCTCTGGCTGTTTACTGAGAGCAGCATCATCATCCTAGTGTAAGCTAGGACAACCCAGCTATTGCTTTATGTTTAATTTTCTTAATATATTGGGTTTTTTATATAAATATGTCCAGTGAGAAACAGACCAGAAATATCTACAGAACACAAAGCTATTGCCATGATGACTGTGGGTCCAAGGACATAAGGCGCCAAGGCTCTGCTGGTTGTCCTCCAATCCTGAAAGACTCATATGGGAAGTTGCTGTGGAGTAATTTGAGGTGTGAATTTTAGCTGGCTTGGCACTAATTCTCTGGGTGGACAGTCTCAGGGCAGGCACATTGCCTCTGTGAGGGGCATCTTGCTCTGTTTGCAGCATGGTGGGATCTGCTGGACACGAGGGGCATCCTTGGGGAACGGGGGCAGCAGATCCAGGCACAGGGACATCCCTTTGTCCTGGACATGCTGCTGAGCTCAGACGTGGTACAGCCAGCTATGGGGTAGACCATGAGGTGGATTAGGCAGGATGTAAAGACCCAGGCCCGGATCTTGGAGGGTGCCCTCAACCCAGCTCGTGCTGTCTGGCGTGGCAGCGGCAGCTCAGGCAGGTGGGATTTCTGTCGGCCTGGCCGTGGCTGGAGCCCAAGAGCTGTTGAAAGCACTTGAACTGCGCTGGGTCTGGCTACATTTATTCTTAATCCACTGCTCAATAAAGTACCCACTTTACTTCTAAACCTCTTAAATTTTGCTGCCCTGCATCACATCCTTGTAATTACTTGGACACGGGGCTGCTCCTGGGGTTCTGCTGCACCCTGCCTGGGAGCAATCCTCTGATGGTTCTATCCAGCCACTTTGATGGTTTTCTCACTATTTGCCTGGCCTAATTGCAATGAATTCCAGCTTCAATACTAATATCTAGATCTGCTTAAGAGTCCAGAGGGACAGGACAGATGAGCTTTAAATGCTGGAGGCAATAGGAAGTCCAGTTGTTCTTGGGGTTCCTTCCTGCTCCCAGGGAACAAGGGACAGGACAAGAGGAAACAGCCTTAAGCTGTGCCAGGGGAGGTTCAGGTTGGACATCTGGAGGAATTTCTTCATAAAAAGGATGGCCAGGCACTAGCACAGGCTGCCAGTGGTGGTGTCCCCATCTCTGGAGGGATTTAACAGCTGTGTGGATGTGGCACTTGGGGACATGGGTCAGTGGTGGCTGTGGCAGTGCTGGGGGAACAGCTGAGCTCAATGGTTTTAAATCCTTTTCCAACCCAAAGGATTCTGTGATGTTCACAAGTGCTTATGTGGAAGGGTCAAAAAGCCAAGTTGTGTCTCCTTTAGCACCAGCACTCCTGAAGGACGGGTAGGGTGATTTAAATTTTGTCCTAACAAGTGTCCTTACAGAAAGCACCACTTGGAAACAAACTTCACAGATCCCTCACTCCTTACCAAGAGCAAACTTGCTGCTTTTCATTAAGCTGTTTGATTGCTATCGAGCTCCTCGTGTCAGTGCCAGAGGCAGCCGGGGCTTTGTGCACTGCGCTGGGTAATTGTGCCGTTTCTGTGGCCCGCTTTGGAACAATGGCTCATAAAAATCTTAAGCAGCTATCACTTTTCATGGCTAATGAACTGAGGATCTGGGAATTAGATCCAGAGCCAATTCTTGGATTAAACCTTCCGAGCCCAAAACAAGGCTGTCTTCAGGAATAAAAAACAAGCCAGGGCTGCTGGAATAGGGGAGTACAGAGTGTGACCTTCAAGATGTGAGATAAGTGACCAACATGAAGGGTACAGCAAAAACTAATCAAAGAGGAGGGATGAATACCAAAGGGCTTGTCGGAGAGTCAGTAATGCAGGCGAGGGGCAGGGGGGAATTGTTTGTTTTTAGATGTGATTTCTAAAAGGCTTTTTTAGTTTCAGAAATATTTGAAGTAAGTGTCCCTCAACATTCACATGCTGATCAGGGACAGAATGAGTTTGGTGGCCTCAGCCTGCCCTGGAGAACAGACAGCGGGAGAAGCCCCCAAACCCGCACAAAGGAGCGAGAGCAACGGTAATCCTGGGGCGGGTGGGTGGTCTGCATTCACAGGGAGCTTTCATGGCACATTTCATCCCCCAGACCAATAATATTTAATAACTGCATCCCCAAACCCGCAATCTCCTCTACACCCTAAAAGCCAAAGCAAATATCTGTATAAAGTGTAGATTTCAGCACTTCCTGAGAAATGAGAACATGAAGAACAACTGGAAGAGTTGTAAATAGCGGCTTTAACAGGAAAATTCCAGAATGTGTTCAAAGTAAATTAGCTCCTGCCATGCCTCCTTGCACCCCCCTTTCCGTCCTCCCCCCAGCCCACTTTTATTTGCTTTGAATTTCCCTTCCGCTCTCTTAGTTGACAGCATTTGCACTTATTTCTGTTAGGGAACACGGCCATTCTTTTTTATGGCAAGGTGAAAATAATTTTATTTTCATCACTTTTCCCCCACTCCTGTGATGGATTTACTTGAAAAAAAATAATGACGGGCTTCACAAACTGGCCTGACAGTTGTGATGCAGAGAGTGAGCTGGCTGAGCGGGGACAGTGAGGCATCTCTGTACCTATTATGGCAAAAATCGATAATGCTTTCTGTAAATTGCTCCTCCCAAAGGAGATGAACAAATGCAGGAGACAAGGGAAGCCATCATTCTGTATGAAAGCCCTGCACATTTGGACCAGTGCAATTATCAGGAAGGGCTTTTTTTTCCCCTTTTCTCTCCCTTTTGGGGGGGGGGGGGGGGTGGAAAGTGAGAAAGAGTGGGATGCAAGAAAGGAAAGACTTATTTTTCCAGAAGTGTAAATTGAAGGCAGAGAGTCTGTGGCTTGTCCAAACAGATTGCTTTGGCACAGGGCAAGGAAGGAAGATAATTTTGGAGGTACTTACACTCTTTGGATGTCTTTACATTCCTGTTACACATTCAGACTTAATTTTTTCTGAGACAGCAGTTCCTTTCTGTCGTCATCTGGAACCACGATGTTAATCCTCCCCCATGTTCTGTTACCCTGAGTGGGAACACCACAGAACACCAAGAACCCATTTTTCCTATTGTGGGGGTCATATAAATTCAGTATCAAGTAGTATGAAAGGTCATCAGGAACCCAGTAGAGGAGCTTGTGATGCCTTTACTACTGCAGGGACTGGCTGGAGCAAAGTCGTATTTGTCCAGTAAACAAGGAATAATGAGGAATGTGAGAGGACGTTCCTTTTGCGAATATCTTTTCTTGAAGAAGACACGAGCTGACATGATCCAGAATGGGTGTAATATACATTGAGTGAGGGTCTCCATCCCTGGAGAAACCACCTTACCACTGGTTTCACGTGAGGCCTTTGGCAAGTCCTACAGTTTCACCAAGTCTCAGTTCTCCCACACCACACAAGTGGGTTCATGATGCCACTTTCTGGGTTAAGGTCTTCACTTCTTCAAACAGCAATAGTTGAATGCTGATTCTGTTACTGATAGAAGCTCCTCTGCCCAGCAAAGAGACGGTCTGTTGTTGTGAGACCCTTTGTGCCCACGCTCTGAAAGAGAAGCATGAAGCACAGCTCCTCAGCAACGTGATAGTAAAATATCTGAATTTGTGCTGTTCTGTCACCTTTCTCTTAGCCTGACATTGCTGTTTCAGTGAGAAAACAATGAAAATGCCACAGATGAATGAGAAGTATATCAGAGTTGGAAGACAGAGAAGAGAGACCGCAGGCAGGTGCTTGAGTTTCAAGTGCCCTGAAGTTCAGAAAGACTTTTTGCAAAGGCATATTTGGAAAGGGCATTCAGCAAGTTCAGAAAAAGCCACGGTAGGTTAAAGAGTTCAGCACCCATCACCTTGAATTAAATCAGAAGTGAAAGGAGAGGCACTGGTGGGAGATGTTCAGCCCTTCAAAATATGTCTCCAAGCTGTTGTCCCAGGAACACGGTTAAATGCTCAGGGCTGTGTTGCCAGATGTGGGCACTTATCACCACCAGGACTGGGGAAAGCACAGTAAAGCTCTCACTGTGTGGGGTGTGTTGAACTAGTGACATCATGTCGGAGGAGTTAAGCTGCTTTTCCAGTGCTAAGAGATGGATGTTGAGTGAAGCTGGATAAAGAACAGGCAGAAAGGCTGGGATGGAAAAGAGCAGGTTTTCAAGAGAGAAATTATTTATTCACATGGATCTCCTAAATTTAGTTTTCTAAATTTGTAAGTCTTGCCTTTTTATTAACTCCAGTTTCTTTGGCAAGTGTTTTGTTCATGATTTCTAGGTCTCCTTTCGGAGGCCTAATAGTTGCTTCAGAGCTGGAGGAGAATGTGGGAATGAAAGCTGACATTGTCATTCCAGCAAACGTTTTTGTTGGAGCTATTTCATGGTTTGTTAAAGACACAACAGCTGTTTACAGTTTGTGTCCATCTCCTGCACCCCGCAGATGTGGTGCTGGTGAGAGCCTTTCTGTCCTGTGATAAGCACAGAAGGACTGATGAGCTTCTCATGTCGCATTCTCAGAACCTGAGAAACAGCTTGAGTTTCATCTTCCTAATGCCTCTGGCATGGCCCTGTGCTTGCTGGTTGGGAGATGTGGCGGATCAGGTTTCTGCTTTGGCAGTGGAAAGCCATGAGGAAAATGCCCGAGTGGGTTTGGCAGGGGAAGGCAGTCGCTGTGAAGGGACACGTTCCGTTGTTCCCACTGTTGGGAGGTTGAGGAATTGTGGTGGAGCAGGGAGTGAGGCCACTCCTCTTTAAGCCAGTGTTCTGTCTCCCTCTCATGGAAGGGAAAAGCACGGCTTTGCCATTTATCTGAGCACAGGAACAGAACAAGCAAAAGTGATTTGCTAAAATCAATAATTCTCATGTCATCTTAATGCATCTAAAATATTTAAAGGAAATATGTTTAAAAGCTATTATTACGGTTTACATCTACTGCAAGTTTTAAATAATGAATTTGAGAAAGGCTTCTGAAAAATAAGGGTGGTTCTCAGAACCAGGAGGCAAGTCTGGGAACGCAGTGGGCTGCAGGTCAGGAAAGGGTAACTGGAAAGGTGACATCCATCACCCCGCTGCCAGCGGCGGGGTGTTGGTGATCTGCCTCCGCCAGCAGTAGTTATTCTTCTGAAGGGAAAGCCTTCTAAACAAGGCTGTGAATTGGTTTTCATGCTCGCATTGACAGATTGGGAAAGCAGTTTGTTCTACCAAATTTAACAATGATATATCATTATCACAACTTTGGGGGAAATCTATAAAATCAATAAGTTTGTAGCCTGAACAGGATTTGTATCGCTTGCTTGCTGTGCTGGTGTCAAAGCGTGAGCATATGGATTGAGTCACAGCCTGAGATCAATGGAATTTGTGGACAGTAAGCTCAATAACAAGCCTTTCTGAAAAGAAATAGATGTAAAAAGCAAATTTACTAGAGTATAAAAAAAAAGCTAATATCTTTTCCGCGTTGGCTGCAAAGTGCTGTTTGGCTGCCGTTGGCTGCTGGTACTTTGAAAGCTGTCTGGGGTATGTGCTCGCAATGCTGAGTGCTGCTCCCGGCTTCCATGCGTTGCATGTACAGTTGGATGCTTCTGTTTGTAGGGCTTGTATTAGGAAACTCGCCAAGAATAGGAGGAGGGGGGAAAAATAGCCCTTTATATTGTAAACTGAATAAAGAATAAAAACAGTCAGTGTGTCTGCTGGGGAAAGACCATGGTGGCTTTATTTACTTTGTACTGGCAGGGCTTGCTAATGGAGAAAAATAAAAAGGCATAATTAAATAGTTTAATGAATTCGCAGCTCTTTTGTTTGAGTGGGGCTGGGAATGCATGTTCCAGAGGGCCTCACAAAGAGCTCGGCTGGTAGTGAGTTAAAAGTAGGAAATCAGTCCTTTGAAGGCATTTTTATACTTCATTATCCCAGCATGTAAAATGACTTGTACTAAACGATTGAGGATTTTTTTTTTCACTCTCTCTCTTTCTCTCTTCTTTTTCTAAACAAAGGAGAGCATCAGGGCGGCAGGAGCATAATTCCCCTCAGTGTCCTAGAGCCAATAGATCAGCTTGTCAGCAAATTGGTGGGCCTGTACTTATGTTTCAGTAAAATATAGGGCTCTGGGAAACTGTAGTGAACAACGAAACCACAAGCCAACCACCACAGAAACACACACGCTCTAAGAGATCCTGGGGGAACGGGGATGATAACACCTCCCTTTTCACCTCAGTACTTTGCAGTAGGCAGATACTCACTTTTAAAGATTTGTGTGTGTGTGTGTGTGCAGTAAAAAGAATAATGTTACATTTTTTCCCCCAGGTTTTTTATTTCTTTCTTGCTGTGGAAGAGTAAAGTGGGATCAGCAAAGGTGGATTTCCTTCCTCAGAGTATGCCAAGTGGTGCTATGAGGGTTTTAATGAAAGTATTAGCATTCCTGGGTACTGCCCAGCTAGTATGTGCTCACTGGGTGGCCGTGGAGGTGGAAGGATGGCTATGCTGCAGAGCCAGGTGCAGGAACTGCTCTGGCCCTACCTCTGTGTCCCTGCTGTTCCCCATCAGCTTTTGACTCTTGCTTTGCAGGGGCTGGTCTTTAGTCTCCACATCTGCAGCATCCCTGGATTATCCCGTCTTGGGGCTGTGGAAGTGTGGGTGCTCCATCTCTGCTGCCCTGCTAAAGGAGTCAGCTTTGAGCAGCTGCTCCTCGCTGTTGCGCTGGCATTAACGGCGCGGCCGCACTGCACTGCAGGGAGACCCCAAAGTCCTCCTGGGGCTCAGCCTAGCGAAATAATTTCATTAAAACAGAGTATGTTGCAGTGTTGAGTAAGAATATGGGCAATTCCTCTTAAAAAAGGTGGCAGTGGGAAACCAGACTATATTGAATTTAGGACTGGATCCAAGTACTCTGTATGTCAGAGGGGCCTCGAACAGACTCTGCTTGACTTAGTCGCTGTTGGATCACAAACTTCTATCTCTTGGCATCTTGCAGATGCAGAGGTGGCACTTCAGGACATGGTTTAGCAGTGGCCTTGGCAGTGCTGCATTAATGGTTGGCCTTGAGGAGCTTAGAACCCTTTTCCAACCTAAACAATACCAGAATGCTATGATTAGTCATTGTGGCCATTTTGGGGTATGGACAGGACAAGGAGGTTGTTCCATGCAGTGGAAGGAAAGACCTGTGAGAAGAAATACCTTTACCAAAAAGTGAAGGTTTTATCCCAGCCATCCTTGGGTAAAGCCACAGGCTCTGATGTCACCTGGCCACTGGAGCTGGTCACACTTGTGCGTGAGAGCCAGCTGCAAGCAGCAGGGAGCTTCCCTCCAGGACCTCACCTGGCCCATGGACGGGCATTTACAAAGCATTCCCTGGATTTTACAGCTCAAGTTTGCTTATAAACAACACTAACTGTTTGTTTCTTGTTAAAATTTACCTCATAAACAAATTTTACTGCCTTAGTTCCAGGCAATAATTGTTTAATCCTGACTTTCTCATACCCATAACACGGTGACTGTAAAGCTGTGGTTGGCACTTTATGGAATTTCTTGGTGCTGTCTCCTGCCACGTGCTGCTTCCAGGGAAGTTTTGTGCCTGGGAGGGGGACCGTGACCCTCCCCACCAACGAGGCTGTTAGTGCGAATGGCATCAAACCAACTGCAGTGCTTTGCTCTGGCTGGAAAGAATTAAAACAGAGAATATCCCCAAAGAAGCCCAAAAGTCCAGAATAAAAGCAGGCTCCTGGCTCCTGTTTCTGAAGTTTAACTTTCTGATGTACCCCTGAGGCTGTTCCGCTGTTTACAACCCGTGGCACTCTCTCGTCCTTCTTGCTGAGTAGCAGGGAAATGCCGTGGAAGTGACTGCTTATATTGATTAGTGAGACAAGAGAGAGTTAGAGACCCTCAGCACTGCCACTTACAGTGGGCAGGAAACCCAAATTGACCAGTAATAAAGTGTTTGAGGTTGTTTGAGGCGGCTCCTGGGGAAACGGCCTTCTCGGAGTGGGGATGCTGGGGGTGGAGAGCTGTCAATTACCCGTGTTTGATGAGGACTAAGTAAACGTGCTCTTAAAGCAGCCTATTAAATGGGAGAGAAAATGTGCTGGGGCTGGGTTCCCTTTGTGAAAGTACTTTTGCAAAGTTGGAGGAATGGATGTTCTTGGACCCGTGAATAAGCGCTGCCATCAGTAATGAGTGCAAGCTTGGGCTTGATTTTTCTCTCTTTGTTGTGGCCTCCAGTTACAGACAGGAGAGAAGTTGACAATATTGTTAGTCCCCATATACCAGTAGCGTAAAAAAACTTAAATGCTTGCTGGAATGTAGAGTATGTGAAAGGAAGGCAGAAGGCCAAGCCAAAACTACTTGGG
The DNA here is from genome assembly GCF_009650955.1 of Corvus moneduloides. Classification (NCBI taxonomy): domain Eukaryota; kingdom Metazoa; phylum Chordata; class Aves; order Passeriformes; family Corvidae; genus Corvus; species Corvus moneduloides. The sequence goes on along the minus strand of NC_045487.1, from coordinate 674,964 downwards.
CTATCACAGGCAAAAGGGCAGCAAGTTTTGAGTTTAGTGGGCAAATAAAACTAAGAATAATCAGTGACAGTGAAAGTCTTGGACACCTAATGTGACAATTATTGGGAATTATTCAGACTCGGAACCTAAAAAATTACATAAATGGAATCTTTTTATCAAGTGCAAATTATCCTAGTGCAGAGGATGGATGACAGGTGTAAGGAACCACCTTGCAGACTGACATGAATAAATATAAAAACACAGCAGAGCACATCGTGACAAAACCAGAGAGGACAAATCATCAAATAGGATGCAAGTTGTATCAAAATACCAAAAATAAGAATGCTAAGAATGTGAGGAATGGGAAAATAAAGGAAAGTATAGGACCACCATTCAGTGAAGAGCAAAGAGAATTTTGAGACAGCCAAAAGTTTCTGTATCCTCCTCTCTTGAAGCTGCCCACGGGACAGCAGTTACTGTAATTATTGCTCTTGCCAAAGGGGTGAGATCTGAGTCCTGAGGAGAAATGAAACAGCTCGAAGTGTCCAAAAGAGCTGCTGTCAGAACTGTTGGTTTCAAAACTCATTAGAAGAACATGTAGAGCCAAAATAAACTCAGGACTAGAGGTGGCTCTTTTTGAAGACTTGCACAGGGAAGGTGAAATCCTGGAAGACAGTTCAGTGTCCTGACTTGAGACAGGAGTTATAGACCAGTCTTGTAACCTCCAGTTCCTGCTGAAATTCTGGGAAAAGAAACCAAACTATTTGTGAGCACTTGGAAGATGACAAGGGAATGAATAACAAACACAGACTTGACAGAAAAAATATTGTCTAAGCAACACAACAACTTGTACAGCAGCGTAACAGGTATGGGCAGGGAAGGAGCAATTGCTGTTGTAGATTTCAAATTTAGGGAGGTTTTTGACACTCCTCACATGACTTTATAAGCAAGCTGAGGAAATTTGGTTGAGATGAGTGGTGTAGAATGGGTTGAAGAATCATTTTAGGGCAAACTTGTCACTGTCAGAATGCAAGGAGGTATAAACTGAGTTTTGGCAGGGGTCCACCCTGACCCTGGGTCCACTGCAGTGTTTGCTTTAATGAGCTGAATCACAGAGTAGGAAATATATTTACTGAGATTTCAGACAACAGAAAGCTGAGGTAGTGAGTACACTCAGTGATAGCAGCACAACTCAAAGTAATCTGACAGGTGGGAGTGATGGCTTGGCAAAACCAGAATTAAATTCTGTAGGGACAACGACAAGATTTTCTTAGGGAAAGTTTGTGATGTGCGCAAAGAATGTAATGTGTTAATAGCCGTGGTTTCTTGGCCAACTGCCCCGGTGGTGGCTTCAAACCTTTTGTTATCCTTCTGCTTTGAGAACAGAATTTATTTTCTACCCGTGTCCCTCCAGTCTGGTTTTGTTGGTTCATTTGGGAGTAAAGTCTGACATATTCCATGAATCCCCCTAGGATCCTTGAATCCCTGTGTTGCATGAAGCCATTCAGTTAGAGGCAGTCAGTGACACTTCCTTACTTACTATTAATTCGTTACAGGCAAAATTCCATCTCTGTTTTTATGATGTTTGTGGTACTGTGGATGCTCCCTCTTTTCCCCTTCACTGCCCCCCAAAAGCTCACTTCAGCAGTATGAAGTGAACCATGCTTGGAGTGTTATTAAGTAATATTCCTTATTACAAAAAGCACAGGGCTCCCTTTAATGAGAGCTTTAATGCTCCCAGCTCGTGTCACTGTCTGGGGAGCCCCTTTCCTTTGTCCTTAATGAGCACCTCCTCATTTGCACTGTCCCTGGATTTATGGAGGGACAGGAGAAAAAAACTTCAATTTATTATGTCTTAAATGAACTGCTCCCAAAGCAAAACCAAAGAGAGCAGTAAACTGGTGCCTCTGCATTATATAGTTTGATTTTTATGGAGCTGTATTGTGATGTTCTGCCTCACCTAAGCAGGGTGAGCACAGGCTATAATTACCTCTTGTGAACCCCATTTTCTGATAACCTCCCTGGCCTCTCCCTCTTCAGGATGTTGAATCTGTCAGTTAGGGGATTTTATTTGTTCTCACTGATGGAGCTGGATATGGTTAGAAGCAATGAAGCTCATTTGATATCTCATTTACCTGAAAAAATGGGGCTCGCTCCCTGAATTTGAAACAGGAAAAACATTCGGTTTTGTGAATTTTACTCTATTATACTTGAATTCTTTCTGTTAATTCTTTCTCCTTATGCTCATTCTCACCTTCTCCTGCTCCAGCTGCACTCAGTTCCCCTCTTTGGCAGATATTCCTGCATACCCTAAGAGTTAACTTGAAAGAAAACAGATTTTAATTGATGAATCCCAGTTTTAGAAAAAAGGGCTTTAAGGTCAAAGCCTGCCTATGTAGAGGGAATAGCCAGGCAGTAACAACCGTGTTCCTGGGCTGAGATTAAATCCACGTCCCTTGTGCAAGATGAACTGACGTAATGGTGTGACTCCTTGCTTTTCTGACTTAGGGAAAAATGTACTAATTCCTTAAAGTTTTATTATAATTTAACTTCTTTACAGGAGTGTTTTGGATCAACGTAACTGTGCCTTTGATGTGAGCAATTTAAAATAAAATTTGAGGTGTAAGAAGGTGGTTTCATGATGGCGGGGTTTGTTTGTTTGATTTGGTTTTCTTTTGACTTTGGCTCACCTTCGGCTTCCTTGTATTCCAAAATGTGGAGCCACCTAAACCGTATTTTTCAGCTGGATAGCAGCAGTCCAGAACTTTCTGTCTAACCTATGGCTAAAAGCAGAGATCGATAATAAATGGTCTGGTGCCTTCCTGCTTTTGCTGCATGTGAGTGTTTTCTCTGTAGTTCAAGGGTTATAGAAATTATAGTTGACAAATCTCAGCTACAAATAATATTTCTAGCATTTTGCATAAAGTCTTAAAACCTTTTTATTTATTTCCTTTCTTGCAAGAATCAAATAAGAGGCTTTTACATACAAGGGAAGGTTTTTTTAGACTTAAACTTCAGAATATTTTCAATATCTGCAACATTATCTTTTGAATAATAATTACCTCTTATATTAAATTATAAGACAGCAGGATTCAGGATTAGATCTCTGCATATTATTCTAGTGAAGGAAATTATGACAGGGGTCATTTTTTAGAATTATGTAGGAGGGTAAAAGGTCCCAGGCAGCATTAGAAGGGAAGGCGTTTATAATTAAATTGTAATTTAGGCCTATGATTTATAGTTTTCTCAATGAAAAATTTGGTGCTATAGAGAGATCCTAAGAGGAACTTTAGTGAGATACAACTTAATGAAATAATAAAAAGAAAAATGATTCTGGAATAGACTGTATTGCAGTGGTCCCCATCAGGATGCTGCAGTGGAGCTGCTGTGCTGTCACAGTTTCCCTTAGAAACTCCCTTTTCCAGGGGTATTTTCCAGGCAGCAAAGTTTGTTTAGGCTGAAACATGGCATGGAAGGTTTTCAGATCAAGGCGATTTTCACAATAGATACCTTTTTAACTCATTTAGCTCATTAAAACTTAGGGAAGTGTTCTAAACAATACGAGTTGTCAGTTCAGGACAAACCACTGTTTCTTTTTGTTATTGTTAGTCACGAGCTGGAAGAAAACTGTGAGCCTTGTTCTTCATAATTTGTGAAGTCATTAGAGTGTGGATGCTGAAAATCTGCTCTGAAATAGCACCCACTTACCTAGAAATAGCTCATTTCTACCTAATGTGCAGAGGAGTTTGGAGTTTCAGTGTTATTCTGCAGAGCAGATAGATACTGGAATTAAAGAAAAGAGTATTTTTATCGTTATTTGTATTAATTAACGGGCTAAACTCCTCCCGACCATGATGAAGAACTCTTTTACTGGCGGGAAACCATTAATACAAAAAGGTTAAATGGTTTGCCAAAGGTAATTGAGGCAGTCAGTGACTGATCTGACACCAGGAGCCATCTCTGACCTGATCTCCTCTGGCAGTAAAACTCTGCTGGCCTGGTTTGCACAGTGGCCAACAGCTCTGGCTTGGCTTAAACCACATTTGGGTTAGGAAGGAATAATTTGGATTAAAAATTACTTTAAGAAAGGGATGTAGGTTCAGACATTGTCTTTTAAACACCAATTTCTTGTGCAAACTCAGCAGCTGTTCCTACAAATGGTAGGAATAAGCTGGCTCAGGCTATAAAAATAGCCTTTCTTTTTTCCTTTTTGCTGCAATTACTTGAATTTTGTGTACAGTTGTAGAAAGCCAACAGGTAAGTTTAGAGTGTGGGTTTCAAGATTAGCTCCTGGACTATACTAACTCAGATTAAGGCACTGTATCAAGCCTTCTGGTACTTAATTTTTTTGCAGTAACTTTGAATGCAAGTAAGTACCTGATTGAAATAAATGTACTTCTAAGCACCCTCTGATATAAATGAAATTGTTGAAATTGTGTCTGGGCAAAGTGTGACATTTTCCATGTCACAGAAGGATGGGAAGGAGGATGTGACTTAAAAATATCAGATATGGAACTTCAAAAGAGGGAAGAACAGAAAGATCCTGAACCAGCGAAATTCTCTCGTCTTCCCTCTGAGAAAGTTGCTGAGAACTCAGGACCTCACTGCAGGTCCAGCAGGGCTGGGAGGGGAAGGGTGGGCTCCCCGAGGGGCTGAAGAGAAACCAGCACCGAGGTAGGGAGGACCTGCCTTTCTAATGATTGATATTTGTATTTTAAACATTCACTTGAAAATTATCCAAATATCTGTTTATTTAACTTGTGCACAGAATCCTCCCAAGTATCCAAATTTAATGAGGAAACAATCAGATTTTTAAAAGCTGTGTGTTCCCATAATGAATATTTAGGAATGTTAACAAATAATGTTAAGTCTTGGGAAAAAAAAAGTTAATAGCACAGATTGTTCTTTGGTTTCTAGGTAAACAACAGCTACTTTAGAATTTATCTAAATAAAGAAGTTATGCCACAGGCTCTAGGATTTTCAGAGGCATATTTAGTTTTTTATTGTGTCAAATTAAAAATAAAATCCAGGGTAGCCTTTTCTTTTCTGTTTTCCAAGCTAACTTGAAAAAGAAAAGGTTAAGACTAATACTTGAAAAAAGGGTTATTTCACCCTGAAGAAGAAAACGTTTTTCTTCTATTTGCAGAAAATGATTCTTTTCCCTGTAGTTCTGTGAGCGTTGCTTGCGGTAACTGTTGATTATGGAAACATTTGTTTGCGATCTCGGTTTTTAACCCCCTGGCTGCCCTCGGTGACGGTGCCGTGTTCGGCTCCTTTGTGTGAGGCGCGGGATGCGGCAGCGGCGCCTTTGTTCCGCGAGAAAGTCGCTTTGATACCGAGAGGAGCGGGGGATGTCCCACCGGCCCCGAACCGCGGTACCGAGCGCGGGGCACCTTTGGTGCGGCAGGGTCGTTCCCCGCGGCCCGGCCGCGCTGAGGGCTGAGGGCGGCCCGGCCGGACGCTCCCGCAGCCCGGGGCCGCCCCGGGCACCTCTGCCGGCAGCTGGCGGCCCTCGCTTCAGCGTTTGCGGCTTCGCAGCCTCGTGTCACCTCGCACAGGGCCTGCAGGGAACGGCTTCCCAGTGCCAGAGGGCTGCGTTACATGGGATAGTGGGGAGGAATCCTTCCCGGTGAGGGTGGGCAGGCCCTGGCACAGGATGCCCAGAGCAGCTGTGGCTGCCCCTGGATCCCTGGCAGTGCCCAAGGCCAGGCTGGACACTGGGGCTTGGAGCAGCCTGGGACAGTGGGAGGTGTCCCTGCCCTTGGCAGGGGGTGGGACAGGATGGGCTTTAAGGTCCCTTCCGACCCACCCCATGCCCTGTGGCTGAATTTTGACTCCCAGCGCCACACGAGGCCATTCCGATGCCGCTTTCCTGCCGCCGTTCTCCCGCTCTGAGGGCGGCCCAGCCTTCAGACCCCGCAGAAGCCCTGTGGGTGGGCACAAGGGACCCCAGAGGGACAGCTCCGGGGGCGCCGGTGGCTCCGGAGCTGTGGGAAGGCTGTGCCTCCGCCTTGCTCCGCCTGGGAGCGTGGGGAATGCCCGGGCCGAAGCCGTTTCCGTGGTGTGGGCAGGGAGAGCCACGGGGCGTTTAGGTCAGGAAGGGGGGAGTTCCTGCGTGTGAGTGGGAGAAGCTGGGACTAGGACTGCGCCGAGGAAGAGGAGCGTGAGTGAAGCACGGAAGCGCCTCTTCAAACACCAGGATTTTTTGCTGCCTCTGCCGCTGGCCGAGGGCCGGGCGAGTCCCTGAGCCCGCAGCGCCGGCTGGGCACGGCCCCAGGAGGGTGCTGAGAAATCACCGCCGTGAAAACCAGTTAGGAACGTATTAAATGCTGTGAAATGCTGCACTTCAAAGAAAAAAAAATCCAAGTCTGAGGTGGCTTAGACTGGATACCCAAAATTAATAGACATATTTGACCTTAATCTGTCTTTCTGGACAAGTTTAATTATAGCAATTTCTTAACTTCAGCTCAAGATCTTGTTTTAGAAATGTTAGTGTTCTCTGAATGTATGGGGTTTTGTATTTAATATCACCGTGTTTTCTAGGGAAAGGCAAAAATCTGCAACAATTGACTGGACTGGAATCACCCAGGACTTTAGAGATGCCCATGATTAATTTCTTTTTCTAAATAAATTATATAAATAATGTTTCTGAGATAAGATCGAATTGGGGGTGAGGAAGAAGAAACTAGAAATACTGTTTTGGAGCAAAATTTAAAAGGGAATTTATTTTGGAATTATTTTATTCCTTTTGTGATCACAGCCTGTCCTGGCAGGAATCTTTCAATGTAAACCATTTGGAATGAGCTGATGATTAAAACCTGATGATGTACGTGTTGATTTACACCAACTGGAGTCATAGCATTTGTTTTAGCCTTTATTTTTTTGTCTTATATAACTTAAACAAAGATGTAAAGGTTGTGATATCACTGTGTAATTTGAAATATAAATATTTGGAAATGCAAAATGTGCTACCACACGGCCATATGTGTGTAGTAGTAGTACATCCTAATATGTACCATCAGTAGTACCCGTTCTGTAGTTACTGCAGCTTTTTAGCTTTCTTTTCCGTGCCTCAGTCCTGCCAGCAGCATCGTGGTGGAGTTTTACTCTGCCCCTGAAGAGCTCCAGACACTGTGACCCACAAAACTGTTCAAAAGTAATGACTGGTAGGAATAGAGGCTTTGGGTCAACTCTGGTTTTTCTTATTTGTTGTATAAAAATGCATTTCTGATTTTCTAGAAGTTTTTAAGGAGATATTTTATCTCTTACACAATAGATACAATTTTACCATGTTTTACTCTTTCTCTATTTACAAGAAAAAGCTGAAAATGCAAAATTTTAGACATGAGCAGCATCTCTATTTTCATAAATTTGACACCTTTTATATGAAATAATTTCAGGTTTTCTATTAAAATGGAAAGAAACCATCAGTGCCTGAGATTGAAGCCTCTAAGAAAGCAGTTTTGAGCCATGCTGATGGTGTAGAAAAACTCCTGGGTTAGTAAATAAAAAAAAATTAAACTGTTTTCCTCTTTCTTTCCGTGGGGCTGGTTTTGTGAGTGGGATTCTAACAGAGCAGGACTCGTTGCTTGAGTGCACTTACTTTAGTTCCACATCTTCCCCAACTCCAGGAACTTGAACTTGTCATTATCAGCCCCAGAAGGTCAATGCATTACCCAGGGTAGCGGCTCTTTCATGTGGCCTTTCTGAGGAGAGAAAAACCAGCTTTTAATCTTGGCTTTTATAAAACACTGTGTGTACTGGATACATCCTAACTTGTCATTTCCTCGTGTGTTTTAGTGCTGGGGGAGATCTGGAGATGCTTTGTGATGCCACACAGATACACACGTCCGCAAAAGGCCTAATCTGAAGTGAATCTTCTATAAATAATAAACAACAAATAGGCTCCTTTTAGTTATATTAGCCCCAAAATAGGTCATGTACATTTGTTCTAAATGCAAACTTAACAATAAAGTAAATTCCCTAGGTGGAGAATTTGATGTGTTTGTGCAAATTTTCTGGACATAGTACAAAAAAAAAGCCAACACCTATATTTTACCATTTAAAATATTTATACATTGTCTTTTAAAGTCCTGTGTTTGAAATACTGTTTATAATAAACTCCCTAGGAGAGAACTAATAGTCACAGGTAAACATTTGCCATTTGTTACTTGAACACAAAGTAATCTTTAACTTTTTAAACAGAAACTTAGTGTTTCCCATTGCTACCAGAGAAGTTGTCGCCTTTGTCAGCCTCCTGCTCCAAATATTCTGATTTTTTCACTCGTGGTCCACATGGTATTGGGGTTCCATGGGCTTCTCAAGGAAGGCGATGAAAGAGAGCGAGCCTTGTGTCACTAGGCTTTGTCCCTCTGGGCCTCCACTGGAAATATGTGAATATGGTTTTCAAATAAAAAAAGGCTGTAGAGGCTGCCTAGGCCATTCTGTTCATGCTCCCTCAAATATAAACCCCAATATGTTAAATTCTGTGGTAACTGATAAAGGAAGGAATATCTGAGGAACAGGTGATTTATTGTGGTTATCTATTGTAATTTTCCTACTATTTCTGCCTAGTACAGCTGTGTCTGGGTTTTAATTGGCATCTTTAAGTGCTTCGATAATACAAATAATATATATAGGGTGTCTCACAGTAGAACTAGACAAAGGTAAAATGCTAAAAATTGTAGTGCGACACTTTCCAGCTTGTGTTGTTCCACGGAGCGAGGCGGGATCTGAAGTTGTGGCATCACCCATTGTACCCCACATAATTTCTCCGTCCCTATTCATTTTCATCCCAGAGATGCATTGTAAAAGTGTAAATCCATCACTAGATAATTTTCAGTTCCATTATTTACCAAAATGAATAGTTAAGCAAGTCATTGTTATTAGTGGGATGCTATTGTTGTTTTGCAGAGATAGGGCCTGCCAAGGGCTTGAGTGATGTGCACTTGAGTGTTCTTTCAAGATCCTTGTACCTGTTTCATTTGGGAGGAGTTTCACTCATGTAAAATCAAACAGAAACAATTTTAGTAGCCTCTGAAAAGAGAAGAAGGGAAAATGGATATTAATGAACTATTTAATATTCTGCTGTGGCAGAGATGCAGTGATTTTGCTGTTGACACTTTTGCATGGAATTAAAGAGATCTGGTGGTTGTTTTACTTGTCTGTCTTTGTTCCTGAAAGACTTTTCAGTGTCATCAGATTTGGTTTTGTAACCTGGGAGAGATTTTACAGACATGCAGGCAAGAAAAAAAAAAGCACTTCTTTTTCATGAAATTCATTGGTATTCAAAACATGGTCCTTTGATGAATTAGAAATTTTGGCTAAAGCTTTAATGAGATTTTTATTTCCTGAACTTATGTTGGAAAACGTGTGAGCTTCACAATTCACAATTCTGAACAAGGGTGGGCTTGGTTTTTCTGTTCAAGAGTATTTCTGGCTTGTTGTTTATTTCTCAGTATTGTATTGATTGGTGAGTTGAGAAGTTCATGATGAAGGTGGAAGAGTTTAGAGCTATGGATATTTACTTTGTGATGCATAATGGGTGGGGAGCCTTTGGCTCGTGGGTGCAGGAGAACCTGTGGGACCTCTGCCAGAGGAATCTGCAGCAGTGGCCGTCTCCTGTTTTCTGCCTCACCCTCTGAACCACAGCATGGGGCAGTAGCTGTAAGTGCCCTAAAGTTCCTGGCTGCTGAGCCTGCGGGGTCTCTGGCTTGGGACTGACACTGGTGTTTTCCACATCCTGAGCTGTGAACACAGACTGGCAGATTTACATACTGGCTGCATAAATGGAACTAGATAACCGCTTGTGTTTTTTTCATGGTTAGTAGAATCTTTCACTGTGTGGGTGGTTACTGGGGACAAGTAATTTGGAAAGCTTTCCAGAAGCTGTCATTGAGTGGTCTTAGATTTTATAACATTCCTTGTGTTCCCGTGCTGTGCTACGCACAAAAATTCTCCTGACTCAAGAACATTGGAGTGATATGACTTACCACATTTTGAAACTCACGTGTGTTCCAGCATGTTAGAAGTATTAGGAATACTCAAGTTATCATTGTACTTTGTCTTTTCATTTACTTAAAATCAAAGGTTTTTTCCCATCGCTTACAGAAATGTTTTGGTGTTAACTGAAAAGAAGGATGTATCAGTATATGGGCTTAGCTGTTATGGAAGCTTTTTGTTAGTCATACGGACAAGAAGAAATTCTGTTTGTTCACATCCAACCCCAGCTAAATGTGTGTTTTCCATTTCTTTGTGCCAGCTACTTTCTGGATTTATCCTGAACAAGAAGAGGAATTACTGAATTAACGCCCAGGCAGTGAGTGTCCTGTGTTAGATGCGACAGTCCAGAAGTCCTTCATAAATGGTGAGTAAACCTCTAGTTTTGGATTTCCACAATGAGTTTTTAGCTTTATTTCAATGAGTTTTAGGTCAAAGCTGTCCACTTTTCAGCTCTCAGTCTGGAGATGTGTGAATTGTGGCGACAGTGTGAGTTGGAGTCTTTGCATGTAGGTTATGGAATTCTGTATTTTCAGAACTTATCTCTCTATTTGAGCATTGAAGGCCTATTCCAAAAATAATAAAGATAACAATAATTGTGATCTTTATAACTTTTTCTGGGCAGCTGCAGCAGTCAGTGGTCTGTCTGTGTGAATGGCTCCAGGATACGGAGGTCTGAACAAGTAGTTTTGGGAGGAGAAGGTTTTGTCTGCACTCTTACACTGTCCTGGGAGAGGAATTTCTGAAAATGTGATGTAAATGCAAATCTGTGTTTCAAAATACTGAAATGCCTGTGTGCTAATGCTGGTTGCTTGCTATGGTATGTTTGGGGTAAGTTTGCTGATGATGTAGTCAGTGTAATTTTATTTTGATGTATTCAAATACAAGATGTAATATTATTTGAGAGTATAAGATCTTTCTCTTCATTATCTAGTGCTAAGCGTTGCTGTGCTTCTCTGTTGTCAGTGTTATGGTAGTCTACTTGCATGTTCAATTTTGGCCAAAATAACCTGAATCAGGGAGGGGTGGGAAAGAAGAAGGTGCTTGTAGACAGGTTTGTGGAATCACTGCAGCAAGTTTTAAATGATGTATGAAATGAAAAATTCCTGTCTGATGCACAGGGTGAGCAGAGCCATTGATGTCTGTGAAATCGCTGCTGTGAGAGGCTATTTCAGAGACTCACAGGGTGGCTTGGGTTGGGAGGGACCTCAAAAATCATCTTGTTCCACCCCCTGCCATGGACAGGAACACCTTCCCCTAGACCAGGTCGTTCAAGTTTTTCTAATAATATTTCAGAAATTCCAAGTTTTAATTCTGTATAAAACTCTTCTGCTTTTGCAAGGCAGAAGTCTTTCACAGCAACAAAATTCATTAGAAAAATCTTTCAAGATGGTGCATCAATAAATATCCTAAGGCAGTTTTCTAGGTTTGTGTGGGTTTTTGAGCCTGAGCAGCGCTACTTTACAGAACGCCATGTGGGTGTGAGGGTGGTGGTGAGAATGCTTTGAACTGTCCTAAAGTGAGAATTTAAAAAGTTTAGTGATGGGATTCAAGATCAGGAGTCCAGTGGTTTGTTTGAGAGGTGTAGTGGGTATAGGAACTGGAGCGGAGTAAGAGTGATACCCACTGGAAAACCAGGGGAGCAGGGTTTGGGGAGAGGGATGGATTTGCATGGCTGATACAGAGCAGGAACTCCAGGGCAGCAGTGGAGACAGAACATTCTCCTTTTCCAGCTTAGTCACCCAAACTGTCCTCTTGCATTTCATGATGTGGCTCCTGTGGGGAAAAATAAGATAGTTTCAGTTAAAACAGACAAGGGTCCAAAGTAACATTATCCTGGTTAGTCAAACATCTGTATTTCCTAGCAATCAAGTTTGATGCATCTGTGCCAGTCTGAAAATGTAGTTTTGAGAGTTTAAGGAATGTATGCACAGGTAACTGCATACACTTTTGCATTTTAGTTTTATAGATGTTCTAGAAGTAACCTTTCAGCACCCTTTCTGTGTAGTCTTTGCATATTTAAGTCTCCAAGTCTCTTATCAGAGAATTTTGTTATGTTTTTAAATTGCCGGTGGTTGGGATTTTTTACTTTCATTTGTTATTATTGAAAACAATACTGGAAGAGAAAATAGTTTTTATATTGTGCCATCAGGTCCTGTAGAAAGGAGAACACAGTGTCTGAAAAAATTGAGAACACTTTCATAAATCCTGCTTTGTTATTTAATTTTTCTTTTTTCTTTTTTTTTTTTTTTGGCATGTTCACATTGTGTTTCTGCTCTCTAAAAGCATGGACTTCCAGCTCTGCTGTTGTGCTGTGCTGATGCAAGCAAGCTTTTCAGTGGTTAGAAAGAAAAAAGATAAGAGAACAGCATATAGATGGCTTTTAAAGCTAGCAGCTGATTTGTTTGTTGTCATGATGGTCAGTATTGCCCTTTTCTTAGTTCCTCAGTATTGTTTCCTTCAATGTCTGGGGCTTCTGAGGTGCCTGACTGATCCACCCAGTTTCCCAGCTGGTGAGCTTTCCTGTCAGAACAGAAGTGCAAAACCAGTGAAGTGATGAACCAAACCCCTAAATTCACTCATGCCGGTCATGCTCTCACACCACCCCAGCTCCTCATGCCCTCCTGTCTCCAGGTCTCCCAAACCAGGGTCCCAGTGTGTGCTCCAGGAATCCCAGCCTGTGTTTGGCTGGGCCACGGCACTGTCTGGTTCCAGCCGCAACTTCTGTGTCCTGTCTGCTTGGCTTGGGGTAAGCCTTGGAGAAGTGACTTCCTGGTTTAGGGATGGAGGAGCAGGAGCTGTTCCTTCCATCTCTCCAGCTCTTCCCCCTCTTTCTCTGGTGCAGTAGTTGACAACTTCTGTTGTGATAATACTCTTCTCCTCGGACCTGCCTCTTCCCAAACTCATTTACTGTAGATTACATTTTTGTATGTGTTATTACAAATATTAATTAGACTTTGCTTTACTGGAAACGGAGGGGTTTGGAATGCATATACTATGGAAAAAAAGGAAATAAGGAGTTAAGTGATATTTGCAGGGCAATTATGTAGTAGTCTGTGATAAAATAAGAAGCAATAGCATGAATAAACCAAATAGTCAACCATTGTTTTTTACTGAAATTGTTCGACACAGTAAAGGACTCTGCTTGATTACTGCAAAGCAGTAATACTGAATCTGAACACAGGTTTTCACCAAATTTGGGTGTGGATCTTAGTCTCTGAAAAATACCTACAAAAAGGTGCTGCAAGCCTGTCCTTTCCTGAGTCCTGCAGAGCAACCAGCACTGTCAGCCCATGGAAAATGCTTTTTGCAGCAGATTGGTTGTAAGAAGTGTCGTGCAGTAAGAGTGTTTGTGTGCCTTAAGTGAATTTATCAGGTGTCTGGAAGTTACATGTTCTTCAAAGATCAACCTTCTTTTATACGTCTTATTTGTAACTCTTCTATATAAATTACCTGTGGTTTACTGGAATTGGGCTGAAGACCCAGTGCTGGGAGATGCTGTTAATGGAGTTAGTTTGGGATGTTAAATAGGAAGAACTGCATAACTTTAAAGAAGTGATGACAATAAGATGAAATCTAATAGATTCAAGTAAGAATGGCTTTTCTGCTGGCTGGAAGGATAGTGTTTTCTTGGGAGGAGGGGGCAGGAGATGACTCTGGTACGACTGTGCCACCAACACAACATGTTTGTGAAAAAATCAAGTGCCACCCTCAGACATGTGAAGGAAAAGTAATTCCAGAGAGGTTTGCAAAATACTGGTGCCGTTGTAATAGCAAATGGCAGGAGCTTATCTATTTACAGAGGAAAAATGTGAAATCAGGACTATCTCTTAGTCAGGGAACAGTGCAGGGGGATCTCTGGATCTCATCATTACTCAGGGCTGGAACAATTAACACCGAGTCAGGACTTTGTTTTTTTCTTTAACAAGGAAAGGACAATGGGTCATTTCTCCCGATGATGCTCTTGAATGCATTTGAGATAAGTGATTTGGTAATCTGACAAATTGGAAGAATAACATGAAGATTACTTTTTTTCCCCCCTACTGAAATGTGTTAGAGCCACTATGACACTGGTAGCAGGTGAAAGAAGAAAACAGTTCTTGAACTCTTTGCTAAATTGATATACTAATCAGAGTGCCTTTTCCAGAAAAGAAAGAAGAGCCCCATTTTGCCTGGACTCTATCTTTGCTATTTTCCTTTTTCAGAAATAGAAGATTAGGAGGTGTCTGCACCGATGTGATAAAACGTTCCCGTGGAATTGTATTGTATTTTCGCCTTGAGTTGCTGGTGAAATGAAGTTGTTGGCTTTCAGTGCTGCTTTGTTTTTGACCCCTTTTTGTGAATTCTCTGAGGAAAGAAACATATTCCCATCTTTTATAGTAATCAAATTTATCTGGCATCTCTCAGCCTCTTGCATTACTTATGCTACAGTTGACCAGCCTTGGGAAGGCTTTAGCGGGTTTATTTATTTATTGTTCTAAAGTGAAGGTTTTTGACTTGAGGTCCCCACATAGTCCATGGGGATTTGAAGAGAAAAAAATGAAAGTGCTTTCTGCCATTATTTTGATACAGTTATTTTCTGTGAAACTGTTTAAAAATACCCCAGACTACCCAAAACCTAAACAAAGTCCCCCATTAGTCCCAAACCCCCAAGAAACATTGAGAGAAAGAAAAATTGGATTATCTTAGTTGTGTTGGAAATTCAACTTCGTCAACTTTCTTTTGTATCTTCTGTTTCTTTTGCTGTTTTTTCATCAATTTATTTCTATGGTTGAAAAAACTAAAGTTTGATTATAAGGGAAATCTGGGGTATCATCAATTATTTTGCTTTCAAATATGATTTATTTGACTAACAACCTTAAAAGCTGGGACTGATTTAATTTTATTTTATGCTCATGAAATCCACAGAAGGCTGACCTGGCCATTTTCCTCGTCTTCTGCTTTGTAAGTCCCACATGGTATTTCCTCTCTGATTCTTTGATTTTATAGAATTTTTCTTTGAGGAGTAAACAATGATAGTGTGAAAATGTTCATATTATGTTTCAGATGTATATACCCATGTAGAAGGTTTTTTTTATTGCAGGAGAAAAATCAAATCCTTGTCACCTAAACTGCTAATTATGTTTGATAAATGTATGGTCTATGTTTAATGCAAAGAGAATTTAGGAAATAATACACCTTGTGTAATTACAGCGACCGAGCTACTTCCATCAATCTAATTTTTCTGATTCAGGTTCATTTGCATTGCATTATTTTCATTAAATGAGCTTTCAGTGGAGCCCTGCTCTTTGTCAAGAGAAGAAGAATCAAACACTGAAATATTTCAGCGTGCATCAGTCGGGTGTGCATGTGGGGCCCGGCTGCTCCCACGTCCCCATGGCCGCGCTCGGGCCCCCTGTACAGCCCTTTCTGCCCATTAATGCACCACACCCAGCTCACCCAGTGGGGCACTGCTCTGCCACTTACACCAGCCCAGGAGATCTGGTCATTCTGCTCCCTCATCCCTTCTGACACCCAATGGCTGCTGCTGATCCCAAATGACATGCCAGTGATGGTAATTAGTATCCCAGCAATGGAGTAACTGTGTAAAGATAACGATCATATATTTCCCTGTCTGTTCCTCTGTATCCTTGCACATTTTCTGTCCTTTCCATCCCTGCAGCTCTTGTGTGCTGACACTTTTTCACCATAATGCAGCGGGGGAATTCTCCAATCTGGTATTTAGTGAAAACCAGCCTCCCTCACTCCCCCCACCCCATTTCCAAGCTTCCAATTAAAAAAATAATAATTTGGAACCCCACTTCTAGTCACAATGCTGTTAACATTTAGTGTATGTAGTTGTAATTGTTATTTAAGGTGAATATAAACTTAGGTTAGTGTATATATGATTTTATGTAATAAGTTTCTTAGAGTTACCTGCCATGGATAATTTTCCATTTGTTGCTCTAGAACGGACTTGCTTTTAAAGATGGGGCATTGATATTACGTTGGTAATTTAATGTCTGAGAGTTGAAATAAGTTAGAGAGAGAAAGCAGACTTCATATTTGACAGTATCTTTCTATGCAGTATCCAAACCTGTTCTCTGCTCTCCCGGTGTGTCTCTGAGGGTGCGCAGACACCCCGATCAGCCACAGAGTGCTGGAGCTTGTTTGCTGGCACCTGCCTTTTGTGCTTTTCATATGAGTGAATTTAGGATCACTTCTAAATACCTGCAATCATAATATTTAGACTATGTTAATTTGCTAATTGCATTAGGAAACATTTTTTCACCTGAAGGCAGTGTGTTTGGCGATGCCTGTGAGAGCAGCACATTTACAGAGTGCCCTCGGATGGCGCTGGGAACGGTGCTGAGCTGGCAGGCAGGGCCCTGGGGAAAGGGCAGCTCCTCCTGGCTCATGTCTGTTCTCTGGGATCTCCTTTCAGAGTTCAGGAGCATAAAAACTTTGGAAATGGGAAAAATGTGTCCTTTGTTATAGTTGTAGCACACAGATTGAAGGAGTGCTGGGAGAGGGACAGGAAGCGAAGGTTTTGGATGATGGCAGACCCTCATCCTGGTGACCACTGTTCGACTTCAGTTTGCCCTCCTCAAGGCACAAACTTCTAAACTGATTCTCTAAATACCACCAGCTGTCTTTGTATTGCAGCAAATTTGGTCCCCAGCCCCTTCTTCAAAAGAACCCAAAAATGGCCTCTGATGGGAGAAGCAGAGAACAGGAGGTGGCCCAGTTTGCCATAGCAGAGCTTTGTGGCATTGTACAGGTGTGTGACTGGGAGGGAGGAACAAACAGGGCTCTGTTGCCCTCCTTGAAAATGAATCAGTTCATCTTTGTATCTGGAAATAACATTTTCTGAAGGTCGCCCTTAGTTACATCTCCCATATCCGTGTAGTAGGTTAACATCCTGCTTTACCCTGATTCAAAGCAGCGTTGATCATAGAGCAGATTTATGGCTTTTCCTTGTCTGGGAATCAGTGTTGCTTCTCTCAGTTAAACACGCCCCTCCCATGGGACCCTTTTGGAAGAGTCCATCAGACAAGAACGAAAAGTTGTTTTTTTCAGAATAGTCCTATTCAGTTGCAGATTAAAGTTTGGAGAGTTTCCTTTAAGGGACACTGACTGCAGCTTTCAAAGAAGCAGAGGATATTCCACATACCTTCACTTGGTGTAGTGATTATTGTTAGTAAAGACTTTTTCCCCTTAAAATAGCTGGAATTTATTAAGTCCGATTCATGGGTGAGAAATCTGTGAACTGAGTGTAAATTGTTAAGTCTCAGGACTAGTTAAAAATAGTTCATCATGTGTGTTAATTCTCAGCAAAATAACAAAAAAAGTAAATAATTTCCATTAGTTTAATGGAAATGAGATAATGGCACAGTTTCTCCAGTGTGTTATAATTACACAGTTTATTTGAAGAATAATATTCTAGAGTACTCTGAAGAGCTCCATATGGTTGTTACTACTGTAAACAGTCATAATTATTAAAGTAGGTATTTTCAGGTCTGCATAGTCACTGTGAATTGTTAAAACTCCTGCACAAGACATCTGATTTTAATTTTTTTTTTTTTTTTAAGCTTAAACCAATAATTTTCAGTTGAAGAGAAAATGTGGAAAGTAATTGCTTATCCAGATCAGATAGCCTAGAATAACTTGAACTTTTCCAGTTTCTTAGTGGTGTGCAACAGCTTTGCTGATGTGTGTGTTTGGTCATGAACTCACTGCAGTTAACTCAGCAACCCACTCTGTTCTCTGGGGGTAATTAAAATGTGAGGAACTCAGTTCCCTGCTCCAGGAGCAGGGAGCAGCAGTCTGGGGGTGAAGCTTTGGCCACCCCCAATCCTTCACAAGAACATGAGAGAAACTCTCTAAAGTGCAGCTAATGGATTATTTCATTGATTATAGAGTTGAAGGCCAGGAAGGAGTGTTAACCCATCTAATCTGACATTCTAGCTAACACGTGCCATTGAAATGAGCCCGGTTAATTCTGTATTAGGCCTCAAATCTGTGTTTGAATAGTCTATATTGTGCTGGTTCAGCTTGTGTTGATATTTCCAGGAGGAGAATCTGTTCTTCCCTCACTGCTCAGTCAGACATTGCAGTGTAAATCTCTGTGTTGGAATTTCCTCAGCTTCGGCTTCTGGACTTCTCAGGCCACGACATTCTAGATTTGTCAATCATCTCATTCTCACAGAACCCCAGTCTGGTTTAGGAGGGAAGGGACCTTAAAGCTCATCCACTGCCACCCCCTGCCCTGGGCAGGGACACCTTCCACTGGCCCAGGCTGCTCCAAGCCCCATCCAGCCTGGCCTTGGACACTGCCAGGGATCCAGGGGCAGCCACAGCTGCTGTGGGCAAAGTTCTGGATAGTTTCTACCCATGGCTTATTGATAGATTATTGTGCAAACAGGTTAATTAAATCTTCTATTGTACTAAAAAATAAGGGAGCAGTTTTATCTTTCCCAACACTGTCAGCCAAACTTGTTGTCTCATCAAAAATAAAATCTGGGTGGTTATTGTCTCTCAAAATCCTGGAATTTTTCTCTTTGTGTCATTGTACCACGATGAAAGAAATTAGCTCTGTGACTACTTTGGGGGCTTTAAGTTTGCCATTAAATATATTTCAGTCTAAACAGAACAATGTATTTGTTTCTATTTTTGTATAAAACAAAATACACATGTGTTATTGTTTAGACAAAGACATTGAGGCTCTCTCTTCTGTCCTATTGTTTAATTACATCTCCAGATTTCTTGGTGTCTTTGATGCTGTTGCAGAATTAACTACCTGTGTAACAAGGAAAATATTTTGTAACATTAGAAAAACTCTGTGAGGGAAGAAAACGCTCAGTAAGCTTTTTCAATGATCTCCAGAGAAAGGCCTGGGAAATATAAATTACTTTCTAAAGTTTGGGATGCACATTTAAAATGTGATCAGGCAATATTATTGGATTATATGAATTTTCTTTTTAATTGGTTCAATTTTATTGAACTACTTGAAGTTTTAAGCTATATGGTATTTCTGCTATTTGGATGTTATTAAGCTTCCAGTTCAATTAGCTTGTGGAGCAATTAACAGGGTGTTAGCAGGTGATCTAACAGATGGATTAATCGCTGCCATGGTCTGGGGTAGAGCTGGGAGGGTAAAGGCACCTCTGATCTGGGCTGTGCACGGGGCTGACCTGTTTGCTTCTGGTTATTAAATAACTGCTGTGATTGACTCTTGTATAAAATAACTTAATACTTCAATTTTGAGGCTTTATTTTAAAACAGATTGTCTTGTTGGTTTAATTGGACTTGGAAGTGTGTGTTTGGCAAAAATTGCAGCCTTTTCAATCAAATTTTTCAGGCTAATCAACTATAGTTTTTACCCAATCGATCACTAAGAAAATAGTGTTGTTTACGACATTGAATAGATTTTGCTTTAAAAAAAATATGAATCAGTAATTCAGAGAAATTAAAATCCTAAATGCCATAAAGTATATCTCTGTGGATGTAATTGATAATGCCTTCAAAATTAAAAAAGCCTTTATAACAGTTTCCTTATCTGGTATTGCAGTTTCACTGCTGTTCACCAGCAAACCTGATTTTATAACTAAAAAAATTAACTGCAAATCCCTCTGAACTGTGGTGTTGGCTTTGGTACAGGGCATGAAATAATTTTTCCATTTTACCCCTGCCGCTCTCCGAAGGTCAGCCTTTCAATTGGGCTGTTACTGTCTTGCTGCAGAGTTTCCAAGCTACGTTAATTTTTGGGCTGCCATTGATGGATGGAGCAGTTGGAATTCTGACACGCAGCAGCCTGACTGGAATGACCTGCAGAGGCAGATGTCGGCCTCTTATTTCATGCCCGTTTGTCAGAAAGAAAAAACAGCTTTTTTTTTTTTTTTTTTTTTTAAGCATTCCTGCTTTTCTGCACAGAGAGAGCACTTGTGGGGTGGGTGTGCTCTTGATACACATACATAGAGTGGCCTATAAAAAATCACATTTATTTATCATTGCTGGAAAACCTGGTGAAGTCTCTTGAGAATTTGTCAGTGCCCAGTATCAAGGATGTGCATATTCCGGTATTTTCTGTGCTGCAAACCAGTGTGCAAGAATAGTCTTGAGAATTTATTATTTCATAAAAAGGTATTATTTTGCCCACAGATAAGCTGAGAAAATGCACATTGTTCTTTTGTGGTACCTGGGAATTTACAGTTTCAAAAGAATTTCATTTGTGATCTGCTTTTGCAGATTCATGGTACATCAGGAAGATTTTATGTTCCTTGTCAAAAATTTCTCCATGAGGATGACACAGACCCTTACTGGGTGCACCCGGCTGCTCCTTTCATGTGAGAGCCAAATCCTCATCCAGAAATTAACTCAGGGAGTTTTTCATTAAAATGTAAAAATCAATTTAAAGGACTGATGCAGAGAGAAAAAGCTGAACTTTCCCAGTTGGCTTGTACAGAGTCCTGAGGGAGAAGTAATTTATTTGGTTGATATGGGTAGAAAAAAATGGAAATACTTAAATTAAAGAATGAAAAATCACTGTAACTGTCAGGGTTAAATGTGAGCAGATCTCAGTGAAGCCTTTGAGTGCCTGTCCTGCCTTTGGACTCTGCCTGGGTCATGGAGGGAAGGAGTTCTGGGGTGATTCCGTCACCGTAATGGAGTGAATACAAGTTTTGCCACTGATTTTGATAGGATCAGAATTTTACCTAATGAGCTTTTCTTTATTTGAGATTGCTCTCCTTTCCTTAACAAACTTTAAATTCTTAGTTTTAATTTTGGAACTAAGTCTTTGTTTCTAAAATTCACAGAGGACATAGAAAACACATAGGAAAAAGAAAAAAACATAACTTACATCTTGTGGTCTAGTTGGAATCACGTAAGAGTCAACACATAAATCATAAAGGTATGAAACAGTTGTGCAAATCTGCAGATAATAAACAAATCATAATGTGGGTGGGTCCAGGTCCATTTTAGTGACAAACCCAAGTAATTTTTAAGGTGATCTTTTGTCATTAATGTACATTTTAATACTCGATAATGCAAAGTTGTGCCTTCATTTAAAAAATAAAGAACTGTAAGTTGGGAAAATAGGAAAAGAGCAGGAGCCTGATCTGTAATGTAAATAAATAAAAGATGTGTGTTTTTTGCAGCATGTGTCCTTGTCTGCTAAAACAGCATCTCTAGAGATGGTGTGATCCCTGTCACTGAATGCCTGGAATTTCAAGGCTGGATATTTTTAAGGTTTTTTTCCTGTGTAACTGGAATAGCTAAAGTAGAAATGTGGGTTTGGTGCAGAGATTATTGCACGAGTTTCTTTGTTTGCTGTTCTGTGGAAGACAATATTGTAAGGGTTGACTCTTCTCCTAGGTGCCAGCCATCTTCAATTTCTTGTGTCTTTCAAAGTGAAAGCAGAAAACAGGGAAAATGCTGCTGGTGAACACAGGGTTAGTGCAGGTGGAGAGCCTCAAAATACAGAAAAGAGAAATTTCTAGGAATGTTGCTAATTGCAGTTGGGCTTCCTAGTAAGTGCACAGAATCCCTCTTTGCAAATTATACATAGATGTTTATTGTAAAATCGGTACTGAAAAATATACAGGACTTAAAAAGTACTGATTTAATTGTTCCGTGTCTGATCAGAGAAACCTTCTCCCCATGGTCGTGTAACTTGGGATTCTTCTGAGCTCTCAGGCTTTGAAGCCTCTGCTCCCAAGCAAGAGGCTATTTTACTTGGGAATACCATCACTAACATTTAAAATGCTAAAAGTTGCTAAAATCCCAGCCTCGGAGGTGCTGCAGTGCAGTGACAAGAGCTGAGCACACAGATTTCCTTGTTGCTGGAAAATTTCTCTGAGTTGTTGGTATCCCTAATGCTTTGCCGCAGGTGGGAACCCCAGTGTTGCAAATCTCAGGTGTGTTTAAAAATCATTTTATATGGCATAAAAAAAAAAAAGTCTGTACACAAGTGTTTGTTGTGGCAACTGTGCCTGGTGCAGCCCAGGGCTGTGTGGCTTTGTCCTTTGGAAGACACTTTGTCACTGCTCCGGTGCTGTGGAACAGCGTCGGCTCCGCTTTTCTCCTGTTCTTCCATTTGCATGTAATTATCCCAAGTGATGCTGAACGCTGCAGCATGTTTCCAAGATTTGCCTCAAAGTGTTGCAGATTATCCGGACAAGTTATCGTTTCTGTCTCAGAAGTCACTGATGGAGACTAACAAAGCCCCTTTCCCATGGTCTGCCACCCATTCCCACCGAGCAACTGAGGACATGGACCTTTTTACTTCGTTGATCTGTTGGGTCGATCACTTGGGTGTTAAAGGACTAAAAAAGGGTTGATGACATCTCTCTCCTCTCAATGTTTGGAATGACGGAAGGAAATGGATCAGTTAAAATTCTCTCTTTATGAGGTTATTACTATAACCAGATGTTGAGGTTTTCCAAACATGCTCCATGGTTTGTCTTTGCTCTCCAATGTGAATGTGGAAGCCAATTACTTTGGACAGTGTTTCTTAGTGCAAAGCCAGAACTAAATATGACTGTGCTACTTGAAATGCCAGTTAAAATTGCCTTGGTAGAAATAAACCTTGCTGGTTGTGTGGGGGAGTTTGCCTTCTGTTAGGGACAAATGTTCCCATCGTTGTCATCCTGCTCATTCAGAAATCCTACTGCTGCTTTGACCTGCTGTAGGTCATAAGTGCAAGTCCGTGTTGGTGTCCTGGGAGGGTGTGGAGCCCTGAGGAGAGCTGGGGACAGCACGGGTGGGTCAGGGCACTGTGCACGCTCTCTCTCTCGTGGGGGGTCATTCCCTGTGTTACCTGCCATGTCATGACTGCAGTGAGCTGGCCCAGCCAGCACCCCTGCCCAATCCTTGGTCTCTGCCCCTGGTCACTTTTCTTCCATCACACATTGCCCTCAGAGATGTCACTTCCAGCAAGTGATACTTGAGGTATTATTTTTCACACCAATCACCAACTCGCTCTACTGAAGACCCAGTAGCACCAGGGTGGTTTGGAAAGGGGGCACAGAAGGGTTTGGTGGCACTACCTTCCTTGTAGAGGAAAAGGAATCAATTTTTTCTGTGCTCAGGAAGAGAGTGGTAGGAGAGCTTTGGGAGCTTTGGTTTGCAACATGGATGTTAAGAGATTTTAACTCGCTGGAGTCCTCAAGTGATCAGTGCTCTCAGCATATGTTATGTCAGATGCTCCCACGCATCTGCCTGTTATCTGTTCTCATCCCTTCTGTCCCTGTCTCTCCTCTCTACATACAAGGCAAGGAAGGACGTTTTTCCTATATCGTCTTGTGAATTTTTTCAGCAATGGTGACACCACGATGGTGTAACCGGTGGCTGCCTGTTTCCTGAACATAACATGCTGTATTTCTTTCCACAGTCAGTCTTTACATGAGCCCATTGCTGCTGATAAAGAAAGAATAAAATGTAATATCAAGGACCACACAGCAAAGTGGGATGATGATTTCTTTGTTAATTTTTCTTGATATAAATCTTCCTGATGAACTTCTCATTTGGCTGATGTAGTGGAGCCAGATCAGAGCTACACTGGTGAGCTTTTATTGCCACCAGATTCTGTCATCCTCCCTGTCCATTTTACTGGACAGGAACTACAGACTATTCCATGTTCACATGATTCAGGACATGAAACATTCCCAGCCTTTGAAAGATACAATATTTAAGCGATAGGATCCAGAAAATCAACTTAATAACAAAGATGAGCTCTGAAAAATACCAGGCAGTGTTTGGAGGAGACCAGAAACTGACTCCTGGATCTGAGACAGGTAGTATGGGGAGGAATAATTAATTATTCAGGTGTTATCCATTACTAAAAGTATCCTTTCACCAAGACCTGAGAATTGTCTTCCAGTAGAAATTGTACAATTACCTATGGAGTAAATTGTCTAGTGTACATTCATATGTCAAAATGTGCTTCGAGATGTATGTCAGCACTTTTGTGCAGGAGAGGGAAATAAATCAGAGCCAAGCCTGACCTATCTCCCTGTGCTGGCGCTTCGATGTCCCATTTCATCTGCTGCAGCTGCTGTGAAGTCCATGGAAAACTGCTCAGTCTTCCTTCTTTTGTCAGGGCTTCCTTCTCCTTTTTCCTACTTTTGTTGTTTAACTTGGTAAATGAAGTGATCAAATGCAAAAGTTTCCCTTTAAAATCTCTTATACTTTTTTTCAGAACCAATTTTTATAACTGTTTAGTTTGCAAATGAATGAATTTCCTTCATTCTCTTGCAGGACCGGGGTATTGAACACTCGGTGAGAAACAACTGCTCGGAGTTTTAAAATACAGCTTGTATGGACTGTTTTCATGGGAGAGCTTTCAGCTCTGCCCAGACCAGAACACCACGAGTAGCTGGGCATCAAGTGACTCTGGTGTCCAGTCTTCCCAGACACCAGAGCACCTTGGCTGGGGGCAGTCTGCCAAGCAGACATCAGTGTCAATGTAGTTTTTCCTGTGAGAATGTGAGGATCTACTGGGTCATGGCAAGACTGGTGTTCCCAAGGGCCACCTCCTATCTGTGATGTTTTCACAGTATTTAGCTTCTGCATTGCTGAAACTTTGATCTGGGGGTTGCACGTGCCCATGGCTGAATCAGGGCTGTCACCAGTCTGAGCAGACTCAGAACCCAGACTCTTGGTTCCATGGAGAGCAGGGCTGAGCACTGGGGTCTCTGAGTGTCCCTGCATGTGTAACCCGGCTCTCAGCTTCACTTCTCAGTGGTGGCAGCTGCTGTTTGACACCATCTGACCTCATCCAGCAGAACTCCAGAAAACTGCTGCCCCTTGGGGGCTTGGCTTTGTGGGTTGTTGGGTTGGGGTTGCTTTTTTCTTCTGGAGCAAATGGCTTTGACTATCCAGCTCCTGTTGCTCAAAGAAATCATATTATTCCTTTTTTCTTACCTCCCTTTGCCTCCCTCTGACAGATTTAAATAACAGCAAGGCTCCTATTTAAAATGATAACATCCAGGAAATTAAAAGTTAAGCTGTTCCCTGTCTGTAGCTCAGTGTCTCTGCTTTCCCCCTCTCAGCAGTGGTGTAAATGAAGGATGAAGCTCAGCCTGGACTTCCAATTTCCTGGCTGGTGTCTCTATGTATCAAAGGCTGCTGTTGTACAATCTTCATCTCTGGGATGGGTTCATACACAAAATATTATGGAAAACTAGAGAATAGTCAGAGAAGAAATTAAATACTCTGCAAAGGTTCATATTAAACTAAATTACCTCAGTGTTTTGTTGAGTAAGCAACAAAATTTAGATCCTGAAGTATTATTAGTAAAATGCTCATCACTTACGAAAGGATTACTTAAAATTAGAGTTTATAATCTCTTCTATCTTGATAGCTTTGCCTTTGAGTAGTTGAGGAGTTGTATTATGATGGTGTGTTCCCCTCTCAGCCTCCTGGAAGAGCAGGCCTGACTTACTCTGAATCTGGAGTGCTCACATGGCCCTGATGGCACAGGGGGATGACAGAAGAGAGATTCCAGGTGTTGGGAAGGATGTGGGCACCAGAGATGTGCTCCAGGGAGTTACTAAAAGAGAGACTGTTTAGGAGAGCAGAGAAATAGTAGAGAAAATTAGCAGGTGAAAGATACAAAGGGCAGGTCAGATTTAAGACTAATTAATCTGTTGCTGCAAGAATGTAATTAAATATTTTATGAACTCTTACAAAACACTTTGGTTTCTGATTAGATAAAGGTCCTTGGCCGAAGAGCCTTGGTAGGGCCCCTTCACACCTGAGCTGCACCTCGTTGCCTATCAAAGCTTACAAAATCCCTTCTCTGTTGCTGCTCCAGTGATTCTCCCAATCTGGAGAAGCAAAACCAATAGCTTTTTTTATTGTTTTAAATTCATCATATGACATGCATCTTTTGGTATGAAGTGATAGATGAGCTCTCTTTTTTGTATCAGTACGTATTTTTTTCCTGGTTTTAACTTTACCGAGTATCTTCCCAGTCTGTTCCCTGGTCAGGCTTCTGGCAGGTGCATCTTTCTTTATTGCTATGAAAAATGAGGTGCCTTTATTCTTATTAAACTCAAAATATCTGAAATGAATTTCAGATTTATACAGGGAAGTCTCACTATTTGCAGAATGAATCATAAATGCCAGTAATGCAATTTTAAAGAGACATTTTCTCACAGAGGAAGAAAAATCCTTGAATCTGGATGTCTGGCTTCCCTGCTCTCACCAAAACAGCTGGGAATTTTGTCTATATTGTTTGTTGTTTTAATACTACAAAGCTAAACAGCAGTGGAGAAGAGGAAAAAGATGGCTTTTTTCTGTCTCTTTAGAAATTTGTGGGTGTTCTGTGTTTGAGAGGTGCCGGAGTTATCCTCTCTGCTTAAAACACATGCCCAGACCAACGCAACAAACAGAGTCAGTGACAGTGAATGGGAAAGATTTAAATTCATATTGATTTTCATGGCACTGATTCCTCCCTGTGCTGTGTGTGCTGTCGGGGAATCAGGGAACACATCCCTGCCTGCAGGTGCTTGGCAAGGACAGTGTGAGCCACTGCTCCTCATTCCAATGGGATTCTTACTGACCAGAACCGGCTCAGCTGAGGGATAATTTGGGACCTTTTTTGTGCTCTTTGTAATGTTGAGAAAAAGCTGCCATTTGTGGGCTTGGAGGGAATCGGGGGTTTTTGCTTGTTTTATTATCACTTTCTGTGACTATAAATCTGTTCCTTCCAATTATACTCAGATTTTATTCCAGAATTTGATTCCTCTTCAGTCATTTCATAGCAAAACTGGGAAAAAGCCAGTCTAAGCAATTCACAGCCTAATTCTTTCCTTCCTACAAACACCAAGACATGTCCCACCTTATCTTTTGCACCACTTTTTTCTGCAGTCGTATGGATGCAACTAAACACAATTCGAGCTGTCCCTTCACTGCAGAGACAACTCTGCAATCTTGGAATATTTTCAGTGGGCTTGGTAGAAGTTTGTGTAAGTGGGAATGCCACAGACTGTGGTGCTGGCTCTGTGGTTGGTTCATTGCTGGTTGGGAATTGCAGTCCAGCATTGGAAGGACCCAAAAGAACCCCCAAAGAAATGAGCTCAGCATCGTCTGGCTCCGAGTGGTTGTTTTGGGGATGCTCTGGGAAGATACAAGTGGGGTATGTTTGGGAGCTGGTATTTTCCCCTCCCCTTTATCATTTCAGGAGAGTGATTTTTGTCATAAACCAACATGTCAGCCAAAGCATCTACATTTAAAAAAAATATTATTTCACAATTTTCCACAGGCACATTTGATGTAAACCCTGGAGGTGTATTCCCTGAGTACCTATTACCTCCATTTTAGGGAAATTACATTAAATTATTAGTGACAAATTTACTTGTCTGCCAATGTGTTTTTCTTGAATTTTACTACAACATCAATACTTGGCTGTTTTATATGGGCCCTCATTTACCTGTCTTTGAAGGCAGTCACCCCTCTGGGAGCTTTGCCTGTCACTAACATGCACTAGGAAGAGTCTTTAAGTTTAACATTTGCTGTTTTGAATTAGAGGAAAAAAAATATGTTGCACTTTGAAAAGATAATCTGTTTCTCCAACCTTTTAGTGTGTGCTGGCTCTTTTTTAGAGAGCAAAGCCAGTTAAGAGGGCAGAGGAGATTCTGGTTTATCAGCATAAAGGTGTTCACCAGGAGGAACTTAAACTTCCCTGCTCTGGTATGCCTTGGGTTGGGCAAATTACCAGATTTTGCTTGTGTTTGTGTCTGTTCAAGAATCCAGTCTGATGCCAAAATAAAAGCAGATGGGGAAAAAAAGTCAGACTGGGATCTAAATTCAACAAAATTCAAAGCTCTTCCAATTGCATAAGAAAATACAGCCATGAGGCATATGGAAAATAATTAAGGCTTTTTCACGCAGTCCCGGCGTGCTGGGAGTGAGGGTCACTTGCTGCCTTTTTAAAATCTTTAAAGTCTTTGTCTTCAAATGCAATTAGTGCTAATTCTAAAAAAATGAATGTTTCTGGATTTATTATGCTGCAGTAATGTTTGTGTAAGCCCACAAAGAAATTTCTGCTTTTTGAAACAGAAGCTTTTGCAGCCAGAGTTCACAGAATCCTGGAATGGTTTGGGTGGGAAGGGACCTTACAGCCCATCCAGTTCCACCCCCTGCCATGGGCAGGGACACCTCCCACTGTCCCAGGCTGCTCCAAGCCCCATCAAACTCGGCCTTGGGCACTTCCAGGGATGGGCCATTGCTCCTGTGGAGTGCAGGAAGGCAGGGTTCCTTCAGGGAAGTGGCTCTGGCTGCTTTAATCCCCTGGCACAGCTGTTGGCAGAGCAGCACTGTCCCACCTTCTGTTGGAATTGGCTCCAATCTTGAAAAGGAGCAAGATTATCGTTCTGGCCAGACGTTTCTGGGGAGTGCTTTGGTGCTTCAACAAACAGTACTGGCTATAGAATAGTCCAGTATTTCATTCCCTACTGGTTGCTAGTACTGGAGTCGTCTGCATTTTACTGGACACGAGGGGATGTTGCTCCTCCACATCACTAACTCAGAGTTTTAAAATCTCTAATTAACGAATGCTTCAGACTGTGTGTGAGGATTCCCAGGGACAGAGCTGTAGGAGCACCATCATTACCATGGTGTTGTTCTGGGAGAGATCCCGACCCGTAAACTGATACAAAGGGCTCTCCTGAAGCCACAGTGCTGTGAGCAGCAAATAATCTGCCCTGGGGCTTCATCTCTTTGTGCATCATTCACTGCCTCGTGACCCAGGTTCTGTGACACCCTTCAGGTGTCAGACATTGTAAACAAGGAGGGATTATGGTGGTAGTTGTAAATTCCACATCCACCTTCCAGCAGTTGGGATTTCTAGTGCTGGAGCATCAAGTTTCTGGGAGCTGTTCTGTTCTCCTCAAGAAAACTTGAGGAGGTGAAAATGGATTATGAAGGTACTACCACAGAGTATGTTAAAAAGCTTTAATCAAATTCCCCTCAATTTTGCAAAGCAGCTGATTAAAATCAGCATTTAAGTGGGACTTCAGTTACCCCAGAATAACTTGTGCTTTGAAAAGGGAGAGAAAGTACAAGTTTGTGGGAGGAAGATGATGGTAGTGCCAGGTTAATTCACTTCCAGTACTGAACACAACAGGAGTAAGAAACGTACTAACAGGAATCATATTAATCCTTTCTCTTTTTCATTTTTGTTCATAAACTGCTGATAAATTCAATCTTTCTTTCACGTCTTCCCTTACTCTAAGTATTATTTCAGAGACTTTGCTTTGCCTCTTTGGCACTGGGACTGCTGTAGATCCATGAGAATTCCGTGGGATGAGTGTTACTTTCCCTTGTATTATATCCAAACCTTGAACAAGCAGCAAAGTGGAGCATATACTTAAGATGTACCTCATAATTCGTTTCAATTTATTCCCTCACCGAATCAAAATGATTATATAAATCAATGCAATTTTAAACTGATTAACCTCAAACCCTCTTAATAAGAAAGTGGGGGCCACAGAGTTCAGAGGATGTAAAACGCCTTTATGTTGGTTTGCTAATTTTTTATCCTACGACTGAAAATAGAAGATGCCTATTATTGCCATCAAATATAATTTGATGAGGAAATTATATTCATCAAGGACTTTCTTCCTCCTTTTTTAGATATTGCTGTGCCAAAATACAATGTCAGTGCAATGTGTTTTGGCCTGAAAAGAGGGTGAGGAAGCAAAGGGGACCTTTCTGCTTCCTCAGGGTTCTTTAATATGCACTGAATTTTAAAAGAGCTTTACACTTTTTTTGAGAGCCTAGTAGAAATTTTGGAAGGATTGCTTAAAACTGTTTCTGACAAGTTCCTCGCTGCTCTGTGAGACTGTCTGGGAAAAGGGCTCCTTCTCCTTCTCTTTTCTGTGCTTCTTTCCATGTGTGTCCATGTAGGACATGGTTAATGGTGCACACGGTGGTGCTGGGCTGAGGGTTGGACTTGAGCATCTTAAGGGTCTTTCCCATCCATAATGGTTCTGTGGCTCTGTGCAGAACTTCACAGCCCAAGCAAGCTCTAAGTAGGCAGCAACGAGCAAAGCCCCAGAGTTTGCCTTTGCTTCCTACAAAACCTGCTGAGAGAGAAAGAGAAAAGTGGGAGCCTTTCCACCTTCTGTTTTGTTTTGGCACTCCAGCATCTGGGAGGGGAGGGACTGTTCCACTGCCTGTCCAGCTGAGCTCTCAGTACATGGAAAAGGGCAAATTAAGGCTTTTGTATGGGGACTTGGAGTAAAACATGCGTGTCCTTAAGATCGATATTTCATTTCTGTGTTCTCTTCATGTTTTGGACAGCCTCTTGTTCAAGGGGGTCAACTTGTTGGTGAGCAAGGTGAGCCCAGTGACGAAATGTGGCTGGATGTCCCTGTTTGGGAGAGGAGAGGTGATACTTGGGGTAATTACATTTTGGGAAAGGGGAGATGATACTTAGGGTAATTACATGCTGAAGTGCTACTGCTGCCAATGACTAATTGAATTGGGATCAAGCTTATCCAGGGTGGAACAGTGGCTCACGTAAGTGAAACACTTCTCAAAATACAAGCGAGACAATTCTGAATGGAACAGTCACCTTGGGTGACGTCTGTAGATCCTGCTGGGAATTGTTCCTGTTTCCATTCAGAACCTGGCTCACCTTCGGAGGACAGGTCACTTATGAAAGCTTCAGCCAGCTGTGCTTGTACAGAAGATGTGACCTCATGCTGTCTGCCAAATACTGTAAAGAAATATATTTAAATAATTGTATAGTAAATGGTTTCCTTTTTTTAGCATGTAATTGTAAATTCAGATGGAAGTTTATTAAAATATGTTTTTCTTCATGTCCCCTCCATCTTAAATGTATGAGGAAACCTGGGTTGGGAGCTGTTTTTCCTGAAGTACTTCCACTAAGTGATTTGCTTGGAGAAATAGCTTAAGTATCACTGAAGAGTCCTGTTAATATGTTAAGGATTATTTTTATCTCGGGTTGGAGAACAAACAGCATAATTAGGTGTGTTTGTTCTAAACCTTAGTGCTTGCTTGTTCTAAACTTTACCTCTGTTTCTGTCTTGGGGTTTTTGTTTTGGTGTTTTTGTTTTGTTTTTTTTAATTATAGTTTGAAATACAAAATATTTCAGATTCTTAGTGCCACATTCTGTCCCTTCTGTTCCTGCTTCAGGTATTCTCTCCCTCGCTCTGTAGCAGACACACATGTATGTTTATTTCTTGCTTTAGCTCAAGATATAGAGGGTTATGATTAATCCAGTTGATGCAGAAAATGGTCGGATTCTTGGGCTCTCTGAGCCGTCTCATGCTCGGTGCACACGGGCTCTGAGCATCCCTGAGAGGGACGTGACAGCAGCCCTGACCTTTCTCTCCAGATCATATGGGGGTAGGGGCAGAATTAGCACCATCCAACCACGATTCAACTTGTTGTAACTGATAACTTTCATATTTAGAGACGCTAATGTGTTCTGGAAATATAAAATCCTTTCTAGCAATGTGGTCACATGTGCGTTTAAATGAGATTTTAAAATTTCACCTCTCTATGCATAACAAGATGCCTTTAAGATATTTTACTGACTTGGATAATGCTCCTGAAAGGTCAATACAAATTTTTAGCTTCTACTTTTACTTGTGCTGTTTCACAGATTAGACCAGTTTTTAATTTAGAGTCATCTCACTGAATATTTTAAGGACTCTTTAGATGGCTTGTGGGAAGGCAGGAACAATAGGTCCTACATGCAGGAAGGTGTTGGTTATAAAAGGGTTTAAATTGGCTTTAGTGTAACTGGAAACCAAATAAATGGTGCTGGAAACTCCACGAGGAGCTTGAGCAGGTTTTTCTGTAGTCCCCAATTAGTGCCATTACAAAGTCTAATGTGCCCAGCGTGGCCCGGCAGCAGCTGTGATTGATACAAAGCTCAGCCAATCGCGCCAGGGCCCTGTCAGCTCTCATTAGTCTGGGATCAATTACCAGGATTTGAGACCAATTTGAATGAAAAGTAAAAACACATTGTTACCACAAATTTCATCAAGTGAATATGCTGTATAAGGAAATAGATCAGCTATGACCTCTTTGACATTTTCAAAATGTTTAAAAGCTGAAGTTAATTCTTTGTGATGTCCTTTCATCTTGAGTTGACAACAGAGAGACCTGGAGTGGTGACAGGCCTTGTCAAGTGGCTCTGCCTTATCAAAAACAATACCCTCCAGATCTTTCAAGCCAAATATTCTAATCTAAGATAATTGCAGTTACAATTTCACGAGCTTTCCTGCCTTTCCCTGAACCATTTTTTGTGTGACGTATCAAACCTTTTCTTTCCCTCAGTGCTTTTTTCCCTATGAAAGCTGTGATGGTCACTGAGGGTGGCCGTGGTGGGCATGAAGGGGAGCCCAGGATGCTCAGCCAGGGCTAGGCACTGCCTCAGCTGGGCCTGGCCATCCCTCCACCATCCCTGCGCTGTCCTGCTCTGTCCCTGCGCCATCCCCCAGCTCCTGGGCAGTGCTGTGGGTACAGGCACTTGGATCTTGCCATTGTCTGGGTTCTTCTACCACAGCCTCTTCTTGTCCTCTGATCACTTGTCTTTCCATGTGGGACAAGTATTCCAGCAAGAATCGCTTGTTTGGCTGTACAGTTGAGAGCAGGTGAGATGA
The DNA here is from genome assembly GCF_009650955.1 of Corvus moneduloides. Classification (NCBI taxonomy): domain Eukaryota; kingdom Metazoa; phylum Chordata; class Aves; order Passeriformes; family Corvidae; genus Corvus; species Corvus moneduloides. The sequence goes on along the minus strand of NC_045487.1, from coordinate 642,360 downwards.
CACCAGGTCCTGCTGCCAGTGCCGTGTCCTGGCACTGGCCCACTTGGTCCAGTCCCCTCCAGTAAATTGCTTTATATAACAAGTTTAAACCCACAAAGCTCATTTCAACAGCATAAAGGAAAAACATCTGAGCCAAATTTTGTTTCCCTATCATGGCAGATTTTTCCTAGTAATTTTCTCTGCGTTATCTTTCAAATCAAAATAAAAACCAGATCAAAGAGTGAGGCAGTAGCAGAAGAAGTCTGTACTATGAGATGGTGTTTTGGAGCACATCTACCATTGGACAGATCTGAAGGGAAGGAGACTCAGGGACCTGAGCTGTTAATTACCTGGTTTACTCAGGACGATGTATTTTCTTGGCTGACATTTTCCTTAGATTAATTCTTTCCTCCTTTTGGTGATCACTCCAGTCTCTTCAGGTGTGCATTTACATGCTATGTCAGTAACCCCTTGCATGAATTTTTGCTGCGTCAGTAAACATTTCTAAAAAGAAGATTTTCAAGTGTGAATTATTTATACTATATGATAAGCAAGTCGAATGTTGAAATTCAATGCTAGTTTGGAAGATTATTTTTTTGCGTGATTTCTCTGTGTCTCCTACCCTAACCCAGCTTGTGTTGGAAAGAGCACTTTCTTCTCTTCTGACACATTACTAACGGTATTGTGCACTCCTAAGATGTTGTTCATTATAATCTGTTGAAAATGGAGGTGGCAGAGAGCTGAATTTCATTGTATAACTTGATCTAAGGGAAGACTCTAATGGCAAACAACAATCAGCTGAACATGTCAGCACTGGTTGCAAAGGCTGATTTTATTAGGATTATGAAAATTATTCCTACCTTTGGAAAGTTTTGGTTGCTAGGTCAATTCTGTTATTCCTATGGACCATCTCATCTTCCCTGTGTTTCCCTTTGTCACCTGTAAGTTACCTGAATATTACAAGGGGGTAGTTATTTGCTTGGGGCATATGGAAATCCAGGTTCTATTAGTTTTCAAAAACCTTTTTGAAGATAGAAATTAAGACTATATTTAGAAATATGTCAGCACTGTTTACATTTAATAAAATATAAACATGTTACTGAGTTTTTGCATGGTTTTATACCTCCTTTTATCAATGAATGTGCATAGCTACACTCTGTACATACAATACATACATATAAATACTCAGTGTGCTGTGTCCAGAAACTCCAAAAAGGGAGTTACCATTTCAAGCTGGGAACTGGTTTGGTTTATTTTCCCCTTCAAGCTGTAGAAATCCTAAATTATTGAGACTTGCTGTTTAAGCTGTAATATAAATAAGTGTAGTCTAATGTGTTTCTCCTTCGATACCGACTGTGCGAGGGGTGAGCTTGGACTAGGGAGGAATTTTCTGGGAAATGAAACCTCAAGAGCTTTTGCCAGAGCTCAAAACCTCTTCATTCTAAGCATTGAAACACTCTGATTTCCTGTGTCCCTCTCCCACCCACCAGTATTCCTTAATAAGCCATTGGATGGTGGACAAGCCTCTCCTACAAAAATGAGTCCTGACATAAGTACCTCAAAAATAGAGTTATTTCAGGACTGTTAAGAGTTCTAACCCAGGTGCATCAAGCAGGCTGTGGTTTTATTTGGAGAACTCTTTTAATAAACTATTTCTGTAACACAGGGCTGCTTAGATCAGTGGCCCAAGAAATTCAGGGCTGCAGACCTGTGGGAATAATGATGTAGTATCCACAGATTTATTCTTTTATGAGGGATTTTGGCAAGAAGCTGAAGAGACTGAGGGTTTGTTGGGTTTTTTGTAACGGATGAAGAGAGGAATTTTATTTTGGGGAAATGTTTGCATGTTAAGTGCAGAGGAGGGAAGTACATACATGTGTATGTAAGGCTTTTTCAATAGCTGGGGTTCATGCACGTAGGCAAACGCACAGAATCCTTGAGGTTGGAAAAGACCTTTGAGATCATCGAGACCAACTGTCAATACAGGGCCACCATAATCACCCCTAAACCATATCCCCTGGTGTCATATAGATATATACACATACACACACATATATACATATATATATATAGTCCTTAAATAATGGAATGGTTTTGATGAATGAATGATTTCCCACATGAAACTGAATGTTTATTTCTACCCTTAAAATCAGATATTATATTAAACCCACTAGGTTATTGCAGTACATTTAATTACTAACTGCAATCAGAATGCTGCCAAGCTCTGCAGGGTTTGCTCACACCAGCTCACAAAGGAGAGCTCTCTTCTCCAGCAGATTCCAGCTCTCATGATTGGTGTGGAAAGGAGCTTAATTTACCTGGAGTAGCATAAGCCCTTTGGAAAGAGGTGCCCCATTCCACAGAAGTGTCATTCTCCACATACTCTAAATACTGTACATATTTACCAAATTTAAATACATATTTACATATGTCAGAATGACCCAATTGAAGGGAATGACTCCCTTGATACCTTTTAGAGTCTATTAGGTAAATAAGCGGCTGCTCCTGGCACAGCAGGCAGGGATGCAGCTGGGATCAGGGGTGGGGGCTGGCAGCTTCCTGGGGAAAATCCTGCTTTTTCTCCATTCCAGAGCCTGGCTGGCAGCAGAGCTGTGGGAGGTGAGGGAGGCAGCACTGCTGGTGGTGACAGCCACGCGATGCCTCTCAGAGCTGGGTGGCCAAAGCCACCTCAACGCTGCCTCTGCCCTCCCTTCAGCCCCTCCCCACTATAAATCTGCACTTCCTCAGACTGACAAAATGCTGGGATATAATCCTCGACTGTGGAAGAACATGTTTTATTTAACACATTTTGTCTTAATTAATCCTTTATAGATTTCTCACTTAGTATGAACAGATGAGATGCAAAGAGAGAAAACAGTTTCTGTTTAGCTCTTTGGGCTGCATGGTACCAGCAGTGCCAGAGCATTGCTCCACTGCAGCTGCCTTTCTGTCTGTGTTGTTGGAGCACAGTCCCAGCACACAGGAAGCCACATGGCTGAAGGTTCTGGAAAACCTGGAGCTGGACCATGCCCTGTGGCTGCCCCATTCTTCAGGCTGGAGCAGTGCCAGGCTCATCTGCACACTGCTGATAGGGTTCTGGTGGCCTTGAGTTGGACAGAGGTTGGTGGTAGTGATCACACAATCATAAAATTCCAGGATGGTTTGGGTGGGAACGGACTTTAAAGCCCATCCAGTCCCACCCCATGCCGTGGGCAGGAGACATCTTCCTTTAGACCAGGTTGTTTTAAGGTCTCTTCCAACCCAAACCATTTTGGGATTCTATTCCTCTGTGAAATCAAATGCTGACCTCCAAGCAGGGTGTGGGCGCTGCCTACACACCCTGTGCTGATGATCCATCTGTTGTTCCATGTGGAGTCTGTTGCTTTTGGAGATTAGAATCAGGAATTGCAAATTCTCCTGTGAAGGCAAGTGCCTCCTGACTGTAAATACACGTAGGGTGACACACTGACAGGGGCTGTTCAGCTTATTCCACTCCGGGTCAATTCATCACCCCTTGATTTACAGAGCTGTTCTACTTTTATCTTACTGATTTGCAAATTCTAGTGACCAATTACATTTCAAACATCAGTTATTTTTATTACATAGTTTGTTTTAACGGAGCACATAGAAAAGCCAAGCCCTACTTCCGAGAGCTTATGCACTGGTTTGAGAGATATATTGAAAATCATGGAGAGAAAAATGAGGCAGCCCATGGAGCAGTGACTGTTGCCTGCTCTTGGCATGTGCCCATCTTGCTGCTATTTAAGCTCCTTAATTCTGGTGGGGAAAAAAAATTTAATAAATCAATTCTTTTAGACAGTGAGACAAAAACTAATTTCCAGAGGAATTTCTGATCCTAACCCCACGATGAATGTCAGTGGAGTAAAGATGAAGGGAGGCTGGGTGAAGTGAGAGCCGCTGTGTGGAGGTGCCCGAGGGCAGGCTCAGAGGGCAGGATGATGCCTGTTGCAGCACTGGCATGAGGTGACTGAAGGGTAACAGTGCCAGGTGACACAGCTCCTGACTTGGGGAAGCAGGGCACTGCCAGGGTAATGCCTTCACGGCCAAATGCAAGTTGGGGGGGATGGATTTGGGAGCTTGCAAGATCCATGGCAGAAAATGGAGTAACTGGAGAGCCCCAAGGCCAGGGGACTGTTCTGTGGCTGAGGTGGGACACGGGCACGGGAGGATCAGGAGCCAACAAGAGGCATCATGATGAGAGATTGTTCTGATGCCGTATCAGCCATCCTGTTCCTTGGGAGAAGCTCTGGGAAAGGCAAAATGGGGAGGGTTTCATAGTAGGAGCACACTTTGCATTGAAGCATGATGTAAAAAGCCTTTCCTCCTGGGAATATCCATTACAAGTCGAGGCTTCAGACTTCCTCAATTTCTGTTCCTTACTATGTTGAAATATCAGTAGCAAAAGTGTTAGACTTCTGTGTGAGAGGTGATATTTCTATTAATAACCAGGGCACTTAGTACATTGATCTGTGATTTATTGTTAAAATTTGTCTGTTACATTTTAAAAACAGACTCATCCCATTGCACTTCCTTAGGGCGTATTCAGGCTGGTTTGCAGAATCACTGAAGGAATGACACCAAGGGGATGAAAGAACTTTGGATGTGTCTTAGAATAAATCCCAAATGTGCATATTTACAAACAGTTATGGATTAGATGCTGAATTAATATCCAAGGTGAAACTGAAACAGTGACACTTTCAAAAAGAGCTGTAATTTCAACATGAAAATTTGCTACTATGACTGAGTGTTGGGTGCCTGGCTGAATGGAAACCTGTAGGATGTAAATTAGAAAGATGAATGTCTGGAAAGAACGTTCATCCCATACTTACCTACCAGCCCCTGAGTCTGGAGTTGTGGCATCTCCTCAGGGACAGCCAGGGACAGGAGTAAAAGCACTGCCCTGCATGGGGGCTGCTGAGGGACCCCCCAGCCTGGGGAACCCATCAGAGCAATGGCTGGGACCTGGAGGCATTCCACAGGGCAATTGTTCTTTCTTAAAGAACAGAAGGGATACTGTTCCCATCCCAGAATTTCCCCATCTGTAGTAAGTGGAGTGTAGAAGGAAGCTGGGCAGAGCAGTTTCGTAGGAGGAGTTCCCTTACACAGAATTTCAGCAACTCCAGCAGTGCCCGTGCGGCCCCAGTGCCTCGTCTGGAGCAGGTGCCTCTGCTGCTTTTCCCTTTTGTGTGCCAGAATTACTCATCTGCTGAAAAGCTCCTCCAGTGCCAAAATTACATTTGTGGTTGTGATTTTAAAGCTGGAATTATTTTAGGATCCCCCAAACTTCAGGACTGTACCATCACTTGGAGTCAGAATGGGAAACTGTCCCAAAATTGGCCAAGGCAGCTTCTTTGCTGGAGGGTTGTAAAGTGCAAAACAGAAGGAAATCCCAGGGGCCTGGGAAATTAAATAGGATTCCATGTATTGGTTTGTGATGCTGAGTAGTGGTAGCAATGTAGGTTAAAGAGGAGATACTTCAATCCAGGTTTTTACTCCTGCCATTTCGTGGGTGAGACATTCCTCTGGAAATAGTGACCTGCTCCTGCAGCCCCAGCTTGTTGTTGGGGCTGTCCCATGTACATGGTGGTAAGATTGGGAAAAGACTTGTGATGATTCCTTGAAATGTGTTTTTTTCAGGTGCCATTATCTGGACTCTTTCTTCACTATCACTGTTATTGCTGCTGCTGCCTTACAGCCTGGCAGCAGCCTGGGCCAAGGCATCCTCCTAAAACCCGCTCTGGTGTAACCACGCTCTGACTGTTGTTGCACTGAAATATCAGCACAGGCTCTACAAAATGGCTTTTTAAAAATTCCTATGGGTACATAATTAGTTTTCAAGTTTTCTTAGAGTACATGCAACGTAAAAATTGGGAATACTTAAATGGTTGCTCTTAAACTTTTTGAAAACTTTGTTGCAGAAAGAAGAGAATGTATTAGTTGCATCATTGTTAATCTAAAGTCTATCCAGAGCACCACGGAATCACAGACTGGGTTGGGTTGGAAGGGACCTTAGAGTTCATCACTTCCACTGTCCCAGGTTGCTCCAAGTCCAATCCCAACTGGCTTTGGACAGTTCCAGGGATGGGGCAGCCACAGCTCCTCTGGACATGTGCCATGTACAGGAGGTCAAAGAACGCCCTCAGCTGCACACAGACCCCGTGGACAGAGAGGACACGTGTGTGGGATTCCAGATCCTGCACTAACCAGCTCTGACTGCTTTACTGACTGCATTTTAAAAGAGCCAGTGGGGTTTTAGTATTGGAGGAGAACATACACAAAATGCGTCCTTCCAAGGCAAAGTTTAAAGCTGTGTAAATGAACACAGAATCACGTGGAGACATGAGGCAGCCGTGTCTGCAGCACACACAGGCACCCTCTACGCTGGGAAAAATACCCTCTCTGCAGAGAATATCCTGCATGCTGGGCATACATTTTAAGGATATTTAAAGGAAAAAGCTGAATTCCTGTCTCATTTCTAGGAATACAGGCAGGGCAGAAGGTCTCAGTGCTTTGGACTGTTCAGTAATTTTTTGCTGCCTATGTTCTTATAATGTAATTTATTGTGAATGTTATAAGGGAGGACTAGAATCAAAGCAACTCAACTGTCTGGAGACATGCATGTTAAAAATCCCAAAATGGGAAGGATGTTGCCTGGGTCACTGCCCATTTCACAGCCCCTGAGCAGGATGTGAGAATGCTGCTTACGGCAGAGGCTCCACTTGCTTTTTTCCCCTCTCCTTTGTAATTCTTTATCCAAATACTCACAGTGAATGAAACCTGCTGCAGCGACAGTCACATTATCTATTCTTGCCCACTCTCCAGGTCCTTTGGTTGTCCTAATGTCTACTGTGGTGAGGGGTAAATATTTGACCACTCTGCTCACCATTGCCTCAGCGGCTCCGAGTGACCCTGCATTAATTAGTTGGGAATTTCAGGGCTTTGAATCTGATTGAATCAAAATATTGTTTTTACAAGTTGATGAAGGCTTGATTGATGTGGGTTCTGCTGATTCTTGAAAGGATTAAATTGTATGTACAGATTACAGAGTCCTGCCTGTCACTGCTTAAATGGGAATTGTTTTTTAACAACGCCAAGAGGAAACAGTGTTTTCCTTTAAATCAGAGAAAGAAAGAAGTCCCATGGTTTCCCAAGGTCTTGCTCTCCCAGTCCTTGTGGGCGGTGTATTTCAGTCAGTCTAAAAATAATCTTTTCAGGCTTGATCTGTGCTTCCCTTCTCCTCCAGCTCTGCTGTCCTGCACCCTGGTCATAGGAAAGGGGATATGTGGGTGCTAGGCTCAGAGGTGACCCAGATCACAATTTGCAGGAGCATCTGCTGCTGGCCCCTGGATTCTCCTGGAAAATAGCAGGAACATCCATCTAGTCTCTTAGGCCTTCCTTTTTAGACGAGGAAGGGACCTCAGGGGACCCAATAAATGTGCTGAGGAGAATACAGAGAGATGGAGTGACAATCACATACCAATAGTTGGCAGAGTAAAACCCTTCAACTGTTTGAGAAGGGGGAGATGCAGAGTAGCTATTCCTTAAAGGACTCTGTGGGCAATATGTCCCTTTCTGCACATAGGGGATCTATGGGGGTTTGTCTGAGGGCTTTAGAAAGCCATAATCTCATTTTACTGTAAACCTATTATGCTGAAAAATGGCTTGTTCCTAGAGACTCTGCGATGTGATGGATCAGCCCCAATAAACACAGAACCAGGAAAACCAAAGTGATTTGATGCGGGCCCTGCTTGGAATTGCTGCTTAAAATGCAGGTGATCATTTCCTGAATTCCTGCGCTTTGGATTTGCTGCTGCCAGGGAGGCTGTGGGAGCAGAGGGGAGCGGGGCTCCTGCCCCCTGCCCACAGGCACCACGGGGACAGGGGGCACACAGACCTGACAGTCAGTTCTGCCTAAATGTCACTGTGTAACCTCCGTGTAAAAATGGCAGGAAATCTTCCTGCGTGCCCATGACTTCGTAAACAAACAATAAATCTCACTCTGGTTCTGCTTGCTGGAAGAACAACATTTGTGGAACAAAAACTCTTACAAAAATCATGGAAGCTGTGAGTAAAAATTAAAGTCTAGATGAAGTGAGGATTGATACAGTGAAGTCAAACAAGAGGTTGTTTTCTAGTAGTAGAGGAGGGGAAAGGTAAAGCAGGAATGAGAGAGAGAAGGAAAAATTTTTATTTACTTTTCAAGGAAATTAAAAGCTCTGTTTTGAATGTGGGGTCAAGCATTCTTTTTGTGGCCACCATCTTCCTAGAAGTTCTCTGGGCAGCACATTGTCCCACTGTTCCTTAGTGTGTCTTATTTCTTGAGAATATGCTTTAAATCCTTTTTAATTTATTTTCACATGCTGCTGCAAAATATAGATGGATATCACGTGAACAGATTTGGGTTTTTTCAGTTTATTTTAGAGCTCTGCCTACAAAAGTGCCACTTAATATAATTTCTGGTGATGTCTGAGGAGTAGTGAGCCTTATGGATAGAACTGTACCTTCCTGCTACTTGTAAAATCCAAACCCATAAACTACTCTTGGTCTGGTTATATACTGGGCATTCTTCCTTGCTGGGGATCTTCATCTGATTGCCTTTGGGTCAAATTTGGGTGTTTTCCTGGAGAAGTGTGCATGTGTGCAGGAGCCTCTGACGCCAGTGTTTTGTGAACATCATCCTGGAAATGAGCCGGCAGCTCCTCCACAGGCATTACTGTGGGGTGGCTTTGGGGCAGTGGATTTGGGTTCCCAAGTGCAGGAAGGACAGGTTTCCTTCTCTGTCCATGGTGTCTGTAGCAGATAAATGCCAGTCTGGATTTTAGGATTGCTTAAGGAAACACTTGAGTGATGTGAAATAAAACAACCTGGGGAGCATCTTCCCAGTGGAAACTTCTGTGGGACTAAATTTCTGATAATGATGGTAAAATAGAGTTCTCAGGGTTTGTAACTTTTCCATTAAATTCACAAATACTCGTCAGCTGGCTTCCAACACCCCAAAGGAACCATTAATTAATATAGCTGCATTTAACAGAAAGCTATTTTAAAGGAGAAACTGAGGAATGGATCCAACCCCAAGATAATGTTCACACATCAGAGTGGGACCAGCAGGTCACACCAGGACACGGAGCAGGGGCTGCTCCTGCCCAGGAGCCCAAGCCCCAGGCAGCTCCACTCAGGCTCTTTGTGCTCAGAGCACTAAATCATATTGAGGATTATTTTGTGAACCAACCAAAACTGCTCTGGAAAGCAGCACCAGTGTGCTTTGGGGTTGGGTTTTCTCCCTCTGTCTTTAATCCTGTCTGGAGCCCTGTGTATTTCTCCGGTGTCATCCCACTCGCCAGCCAGTCACGACATCCTGAGTGGGAAAAGTATGTAGAAATCTGCTTCCATTTTAGCTTTCAGATGTGTTTCTTGCCAGGTAGAGCTGTGCAGAGGCTCTGCAGGTGGCTGCAGTGCTCTGCCTTTAACCTACATGGTGGATTCGCAGAACCCCCTCCGTGCCAGCAGTGCCAGTGCCACTATCCCTGCCCAGAGCCCAGACCCCCCCCAGCCACTGCCTTGCAATGTCCTTTCCCCTCAGGATTACATGCAGGCTTTGGGAAATAGTTTTGTTTTGTACTTATATTTGTACAAGACAGATACTGGTGGTATTTACTGATTTAAGGTATTGCCATTGATCATTTTCATTAAGTAAATTGCCATGAAAAATGAACACTGAGTGATTTTCATCCAGTTTTTATAACCTTTATTCAGTGTATTTTCCTAATACATGTATGTGCTCAGATCTGTGTAACAAACAGTTCTGAAAGATAGCAAGGGACTTTAATAACAAATAAAAGAGCACTTCCCATTCAGCTTTGAATTGCCCACAGCTAAATTCAAGGGAACGTATCTGCAGCCGGAGCGAGCAGGCAGGGATGGGTTTAATCATTTAACCTCGGCATTACGAGCCAGGACGTTTGAAAATCCAGAGCGTGGGCTTTGCTTATTACTTATATGAATCACGTCTCTTTACTGCAAAAACCACCCCGGAAAGTGGCGTTCCCCTGCTAATGGTGGGGTCGATTTCCCTGTTTGTCAGGCTCACCCTCGGGAAAGAAAGGGAGAAGAACAGTGAAATTGTTTAAAATAGGGACATTTAATTTCTGTCAACAATTTGTTAATTATTGCTTTAAAAGAGAAGCTTCAGTGTGTCAGTAAATAGCACTACAAAAGGCTTTTTAAGAGATCCCAAATTAAGCTGCTAACATTTCCCATTCTCAGATATCTTGATTAGATTAAATTATTTCTCCTGATTTTGCTCCCGAGCGAGCTGTGTCTGGTCAGATCAGAGCAGCTCAACGAAATTACAGACAAACAGCGGCTGAGGGCAACGGTTGCACTTGGATTCAAACAGGGAAGTGTCAAGGTTCTTGTTTTATGCAATATTTACTGAATTAAAATATCCTAGAAATGTAAAGGCTTCAATATTTTCTGCCTTTCCTGTGGCAAACCACTGTGTTTAGAGTATTCTTCATTTTTGCTACTTGGAATAAAAATAAAATAACAAATGTCCAGGTTGAATATCTGCTTGTAAGCTATTCATGAAAAATAGTTCCTAAAGTTAAAAACTGAACGAAGTCTAATTAATAGCAATATCTGTCAGACCCTTTTACCATAAAGAACAGAAAAGCAAATCATTTTAACCAAGTGAAACAGAGTCCAGAATAAAGGTTTAGTCAGGGCTGCTGTTTTAAAATGGAAGTGTAGTTGATTTTATTTGTCCTCTTGTAAATACTTCAAATCCAGGATTTTAACACCATTACAGAGAATTCACATCATGGTTTCAATCCTGAAACCCCTCATGCTCTGCAGCAGGAGGCTCTGACTTTCGTTCCGAACTCAGGGCTATTATCAAAATTAGAAATGTCATTTTCTCCATTATTTTAATGGAAAGTTACCTTTGGAAGAATAAGTCCATTTTGACATGATATAAATGTTTTAAAATAAAAAAGCATTGAGGGAATCACAGAAACATTTTAATCTTAATTATTCATAAATAGCTACCTCAAGTCCATTTGAACAAAATGTCAGTTGACCAAGAAACATGCTTATTTTGCATGAGAAAAAAGGGTATTTGGGCTGTAAGAGGAGGATTTATCAATGTAGATTTAACTTAAAATGAAACCTGCAAATCAGAACCAACCATCTATCATGAAAGTGCATTAACCTTACAGCATTTGCTACTGAAAATTCAGCAATATTATGAAATTTTTAACTCTAACTAAAAAGGAAATGGCAAAGGACTTCTTTTATTTATCAAGAATTTAGCAGGAATTTTTTGATAAATTGATCTGAAATATTTGGAGGAGCTTGCTCTGAAGGAAAGAAAAAAACATTTAAAACGTTATAATGGTAAAGTTTTGAAATATAACTAACACTTTTAAATATTTGAGCAGCTCTGTATTATTTTCCCCTGCCCTGCCCTTGAGAACTGAAGTCCCCAATGGATGTTTTGATATACTGGGCACTTTGCACTTAAACATTTCCTTTCTATAAAGACATCTAGAAAAAGACATGCCATTGGATTGCTAAATGCATTTTGCAGCAATTGATTGTTTTGTTCTTTTTAACTATGCAGATTAAAGTAATAGAAAAGGACTTTTTGGAGCTAGGGGAAGAATTAATTGTTCCTTTCAGCCCCTCTAGAACCCATAATTCCTGTGTTCATGCTGCCCTGCATGGCTGCTGCTGTGTTTGTACATCCAGGTTTCATTGGCAGACCTAATTTCAGGATACATAATGCATGATTTTGAAACCAATTTGTTATTGTAATAAAATATTTTTCGGAATGCATGGTGGTACTGGAGAGGAGAATGTTAAATTATACATGTATTGTGGCCGAGCGCATTCATTTCGCTTGGTGTGCAGGTGAATCTCCCCGTGACCTTGGCACTCGTGGGGTAGCACAGAATAACAATCGAATCCAGGATCGGAAATCCGACCATTTCCAAATATTAACAACTTCTTTCAAAGGAAATGCTGATTTCAGCAGTTATGGTAATGGAACATCAGTATATCTTTCAGAGAACTTAAAAAAAAAAAAAAAAAAAAAAGGCACGATCTTAATAGGATTAAAAGCCAGGCTTTTTATTTCCAAAATGCTAATTTGTTTTCTGCATTCTGTTTTCATAGCAGGTCTTGTTAGGCAGCGCGCTGGGATCTAGAGGACACTGAGAGCTGCCAGAAATGCGTGGGTAATGATAGGAAAGCTACATAAAAGGTTTCTTTCTGATAGAAATTCTCTATTCCTCACAAGCCCGTTTCCCCTCTCTGCGAGTTGGTTGGAGAAGCCAAACACGGCGAGGCTGGGGAGAGCGAGCGGAGAATGTTTTGCTCTCTGTGGCTGTTTTGTGTATTCCACATTTATTCCTTTCCCATTAAGGAACAAATGTTGGTCATTAGAGGTGCATTAATTGAAATAGCCTGTGACCCACGTTGGGGAGATGAACGGACCGTGCCGCGAAGTTGGGCTGTGAAAGCCCGAGCAGCCCGAGGCACCTGACATCTGTAATCTGCTTATCTGGCTGCCTTTCACAAGGGCTCTCCCATCGCCATTCATGCCGAACAGTGGGGTGTAGAGAGGAGGCCAGAACACAGATAATAATCTACCATGTAATTTGTTTTGAGATTCCTTTGATAGATTTCAAAACTGAAGCATCCTGCGAGAGCACGGGGCCTTTAGAACCTTTAAGGCAAGGCAGATCCGTGCAGAGGGTGGGTTCTGTCCGTGCCCAGCGGGACGCGGCCCTAACGCGGGCACACCCAGGGCCGGAGCCCGGGCGTTGCGAGGGCTGGGAAACGACGCTGCCGCTCCTCTTCGCCTGTCACGGCTCCCGGAGCTGGGGCTGTAAATCCGGGGAGAGCAGTGCAGCTAGATGAAAACCATTTGCAGCAATCAAGAGGGGCAGGTAATTTTGGCGGCAGATTTGTTTTGTAAATGAGGTGTTCCATTTGGGCAGCAGCACACCTGGCGAGCAGGGCTGTGCTCGGGACAGCTTGCTTTAATTCCCTGCCACTTAGGGGATATTTCTTCAGCCCACAAACTGCCGTTTTAATGCCTTCGTGGAGGCATAAAACATAACAAAAATTCAGGGATTTTATATTCCCAACTTCAAAACTTCCATCCAAAAGGGAAAAGGATCAAAAGGAAAAAGGTGGTGCGTTTCATGTTCTCTTGTGGTTTTAATACTTGTTAACTGACCTATAAACTGAGTTTTCCAAGTAAGGAAACGTGAGGGAATTTTATTACAGAAAAATCTACTGCGAATCATCCCCAGCTGCTTGTAGAGATAGGAGAGACTTTTCCACTCCTGCTTTCCAGGGTGATGTTTGCCGTCTCCTCACCTTTCCTTTGTTTCCATGCATCATTGTGCATCCATGGCCATACTGCTCTTTTTGTTTACTGTGTCTCTGAATATTTTTTTTCATGCAGAGGAGCTGCTTTGGGCTTTCTTTTTCAGCTAAAGGAAGGAGAATCACATCAAATCATGTTATTTTTGCCTGATTATTTCTTCAGTGCAGGCTGGTTAATATCGTTTTGATGCTTACAAGTACCTTGCATGTCCATGGATCCAAAGGACTTTTTGAATCCTGGCTGTTAAGATTTCACAGGTGATCTTGGAGCCTGTTGCTGTGTTAATTATAGGATTTATCTGGAAGTGGAAGTAGAGGTGCTGAGAAACTTCTAAATCTTTAGTTCTGTGAAAAAAAATTCTAATTATTATTAGGATGATAAAAATGATGAATGCATTGAGCAAGGCAGTGCCTAGAGAGATGTGTCTGGGACCCTTTAGGCTGAATTTTTCTGATCAGCGTGTTGTATGTTCTGTATGTGCCCAGCACAGGAGCCCTGGCAGGGGCCTCGGGTACCACTGTAATGCAAAATATAATAAATCATAATAATGGACAAACCATGTTGCTGTTGGAATGCACGGCCTTCTGCTGAGCACTTTAAATGGTTGTCGGGGAACGCCAGCTCCGTCCGTAATGGCAATCACAGCAGTTGGGGAAAAAGAGCTGTAACGCTGAGAGAACTGAAGCATTTGAGAGCCCCTGTTTTGTTTTGAATAGAGAAGCAGGAGGGAAAGGAAATTACCTGAGCTGTACCCCCAGGTCCCTGTGGAACTGCAGGAGGCACCAGGAGAGATGTGCAGGAGGACTGGCTCCGTGGCACACAGGGCTGGCTGACGCGAGGATTGTCAGCATCCTGAAAGCTCTGAAATCAGAACAAAAAGAGCAAATGCAGAGCTGAGGTTCCTTCTGCAGAGAGAGGAGAGCTCTCCATGGCAGGCAGTGTCCACTGTGGGCAGTGGGGACGGGAGGCCGTGTCTGGGCCTTGGCTCCCACCAGACCCATTCCCAGGGGTTTCTCCAGCACATTCCAGTTCTCACTGTGCCACTTCAGTGATCCCACAGCAGCAAGGATTGCTAAAACACCAAACATATCTGTTACTTTTTATATCACCTGCCATTTTTCAGAAGCAGCAAATTCCTAATTTTGCAAGTAGGGGGTTTTATTTTATTTATCCTCTGGCTCAGGCAACCTGGAGGTTCATTTGGGTTATTAGCATAAAGAGTTGGGAGCTGCAGCTTATGTAACGGCGTTTGGGGTAATTACCTGAATTAGGAATTGTTCTTTTCTCATCAGTTCCACGTGTAGCAAAGTGTTCCAGGCCCATAAGTCATGTCAGTGGTTTCAGACCTCCAGGTTTATGTTGTATGAGGACAGCCACGGTGTTTGCAGGAAGGATTTTCTGCTTATCTGTCTGTGCTGGTGTGGGAGCTTTGCTACGGGGCGGATTCTCAAGTATCACTTAACATCAATCCATTTCCTTAAGATGGTTGATAACGTGGTTTGTATTTCACAACTAATAAATAGGCCACATCTCTTAGCAAGGTTTTGAAAAAAGCCAACCAAGGGTTCTGCACCCAAGTTCTTGTTACACCTGCATTTTTCCCTCAGAGTCCTGATTCTGGAGTTCTGCGGTATCTTGGGTATGGGCAGAAGAGTGTTTTCTCATTCTGCTGGGATTCTGTGGTGAGTCTGTGCCTGACCGTTGTAATTCCTGCCCATCCGGGTTTTTCTGTGCGTGCTGTGCGAGGCACCAGCAGACAGAAGCCAGGTTTGAAGCCCAGGTAGGCTGGGCCCAGAAGGGACTGGGGCACGACGGGAAGTGTTTCAGAAGCAAACAAATTCCTCAGACTGAGGAATGCTTGAATTCCATTAATTTCTGACTGATTCCCAGAACCACGCAGAAGGATCTGCACTAAGTCTCTACTACTGATTTGACTAATGCTTAGTTTTGCAGGTCCCTGCTTTGTGGAGGTGCTCATAGGTGGTTTCCCTTAGATGTTCAAAAATAGCTGTAAGGTTGGACAGAAATTTGACTTTTCAGGTTTAATATTCTTCAGTTCTTCCTCAGTTATGTTGAACTTCAGTCTTATGTGGGGCACAGAGTATTCTCTTCTCATTTTTCAAAAGAGAGGTATAAATACATTTCAGGGTACAGAAGAGGCACTGAGAACTGTAGCTGTCATTCAGTAAGGCAGAGCAGAGAAAAAGGCCAACTCCAACATAACCAGAAAAAAGTGGAAGAAAAAATGTTGAAATGTAGAAGCTTTCATAGTCAAATACACACTGAAGTGTCTAAGTAAAAACATGGAGATGAGTAAATTTTAATTTAGCTGTGGTGGGTTCGATCCTCATCGCTCCTGGGTTCACTGCATGGAAGTTTTATTTTGTTTTTATTTTATCTTTCTTGTTTAGAGAAAACAGAAATGCTGTAGGAGCACCCCAGGGTCACAGTGGCTGCTTACTGTGGGCTGTGAAAGCTCTGCTGGTATCTCACCGCCCTTCCCAGAGGAAAGGCAAGGAAAAAGGTTTCTGACAGGCAAAACCAAATGGGTTTTTTCCTTGAGATGAAAAGTAAAATGTAACAAGCACATTTAATTTCTCCCCTTCTAGGCGGTGTTTAATAAAACGGCACCCTGCAATGGGAACAGATAATGTTTGTCTTATAAAACCCAACAGCCAGTTCCCTTTTTAAACACAGATCTGCTGGCTGGGCTTTGTTGTGGGCCGGGGACTGACAAGTTTGCAGATGCTACAGCTTGTTACCTAATCAGAGCCAGATGCTGTTCCCCTGCGACTTTCTCACTGTCACCAGGCCCTCACCGCAGCGAGGGGATGGGCATGATTCACCACGGGCCTTTCTGTGCCTGGAAGTCTTGCTGTATTTTTTGTTATCTTGAGTCTCTGTTTGTTTTTAATTTAAGGGGGTTTGCACTGGCCCAGATAGAAGCGAGTGAATGGGAGAGGTAATGCAAGCGAGGCTGATGTCCACTGGACATCTGTTTAAATTCAGCAGTCAGGCACACAGAGCAGCCTCTGTGCCTTTAGTTTGTTGTTGGGAAATGGCCTGCAGCAAAATGAGAGTATTTGATTTGAGAATTCATTAGATAATTCTGTACGTTATACTTCAAATAATACATAGGCCGGAGAGAATGCTTTAAGTAAAATTAAACATTTCAGTGTGGCTGTGGCGGGTGTCAGGCAGTTCCAGCAGGGGGGCACGGGGAGGTTCCTGCCCCCTCTGAACTGCAAATCAAGTTCAATATTCTGTCTGCCTTCTTAAAAAGGTAGCAAAGGAATTTGGATTCTAAGAAGCCAGGGCTGTTTGTCTGAGATCATTATTTGGTTCAGCACCTTTTGCAGCCCTTTTCTTTCTCCCACCGACCGGAAAGCTCAGTGCTTCACGCCGCTATCAGCGGTGCCTGAGCGCTGCGGGTTTAATTGACTTGTTACCATCTGCTCTGGAAACGGGAACTTTGCAGCTCATGTGCATTGTGGTGAGTGTTTCTTGGGTTAAATACTGTGTGACAAGAAAAGGAGCTTCCCTCCCCACACCGAATGATGCCAGGAGTGTCAGGCACTGCACAGTGACAGAGATGTTTGTTCTCAGAGCTGCTTTCGCGTGTGGAATTATCCTCGTGCTAAACCACTGCGATGTGAAACGTTCAGGACTTGCTCCTATTTACAGGGGGATCTGCTTTCTTTCTTTCTCTCTAGAAGAAACCTGTTATGCAGTGGGTAATAAAACTAAAAATAAAGATCAGAGCCAATGGAAATGCTGTAATGTTTCTCGGCAGAAGCATTAGAAGCTGCCCATAAACCATGAGGCATTCAGAAATTTGCACCCTATTATTGTGCCCTCCAGCCCCTCTGGAATCTCTTTTCTCCAACAGATTTGTCGTATTCCCAACACCTCTGCGCTATAGGTTGTGCTTCTGCGCCCCGAGCTCCTGACACCCCGCAGGGGAGGTTTGTCCTGGGTCCTTCACACTGCCACTGCTCCAGGGTGAGTTTGAGCGTCAGCTCCTGCCTTCCCGTGGAGCCAGGAGAGGGGCTGGAATATGCAACAGTTAATGAGCAGCTTGGGAGAAGCCTTGGTTGGATGTGTGCAGCTGAAAGTAGTGGTATCTGATTTATCTTACAGTGAGGTCATATTTAGGACTTTTAAGCTGTGCTTTCCCAGACCATGCACCATCTCGTGTTCTGCTCTTTGGGGTTCTGTTGGTTTGTTCAGGGTTTTTGGGTTTTTCCTCCCCCAACATTTTGTGCTACTATCTTTCTTAGAAAGCTGTTTCATTTCCAGGATTTATTTCCCCTTTGACATCTTAAATAGCTGTTATTTTTCTGTGTACATCTGGCTACTGGATTCAGAGAAGTCCCTAAGCCAGAACCCATCGTGAATCAGCGCGTGCCTTTCCCCCGCTTGGTTATTTCACAGCCGCTGCTCTTCACAGAGAGGCTCCACTCTTAAACAAACCCCATCTCTGGAGAGAGCTGGCAGGAGGAGTGAGGAAGGTTTGCAAACTCATCCTCCCCACACAAATCCCCCTGAAGAGTTAAATTAAGTCACCTCCCGAGTGCTGCCCTTCCCTCCGGCACCCTGAGCCCCCGGGTTTTCTCGGGAGAACAATAAACCATCTTCTCTTCTTTTGGTGCCTGTCCAGTGTGGAAAGAGAAAGATGAGGTCAAAGTGGCAGGCTGTACAGCTTGCTTTTGAGCCAAACAGATGGTGAAGGTTAAGTGACAGCTCTGTGACTGCCTCTTTTGAAGTAATTGGAGATAATTTGTATTTTGAATCAGAACTTGACCACTGTCAGAAGAGAAGAAGGTTAATATGTAAACGATTTTACATTAGCCCCTGTTTCTTGGGATTTTTGCTCCCTCCCACCCCCCCTTGGATTCTTGTTTCTATAATCCTTGCTCCAGGCTATTGGTAAGATTGTCTTTGAGCTCGGTGTGACTCGGCCTAGGCTGCAGTTGTTACGAAAGCCAACAACAGCTTATTAAGGCCAGGGATAATCTCTGCTACTGATGCATTGTTGCTTTCCTGCAGTCCAGCGACGGCTTGGAAACAAGACTGGAATTGCAGTTCTAACTGGGGACATTGGCAGAGAAATACCCAAAATATGTCTTGTTTCTGAAGCTGGACCCATTTTGCAGATTATTCCGTGTGGGTAAGAAGCTCCCTTGAACTTCTCTCATGATCAACAATGGAAATTTGATCTGGGCTTCCTCCTCTCCCCTGGGTTGTTTTTTTTTTTTTTTTTTTTGGCTTTGAGCAGACTCCTGTTTATTTACTCAGAGTACAGAACATACTGTATGTGTTGTGTTTGCTGATGCTTTCCTGGTGGGAAGTGGAATATTTCTAGAGCCTGATTTCAAAGTGGTAAAGAGGAGCTGCTGAGTTGCTTCTCGGTGATTCTTGTTGTTACAACAGTTCCACTCTGGTCCTACAGGTTGTCCTCAAGTACCATGTGCAAGAGCAAGTGGTGGTTTTTTCTGGGGTTTCTGTACCCACTTCTGTTTTTTTTAATGTGGGAACTGAAAGGACCTTATAGGGAAAAGAACCTGTAAAGTCACCTCCATCCAGTGTCCCTGTGTAAGGAGAACAGGCAGTGGTTTCACACATATTTAAGTCCTGCCGCTTGGATTTCTGGATGAATTTAATGTAAGGTAGCAGTTGTTAGGCAGAGACACCTGAATATGCTGGTTGGGAGGTAACTCGGACCTTTCTCTGGACTATAGTCACAGAATATAGAATATTCTGGGTTGGAGGGGGATGCCCAAGGATCATCACAGTCCAACTCCTCACTGGTAGATTAGTAGCCCGATTATTTTGTCCTGGCTCAATTCTTGCATACAGAACTCAAGAGATGCTGGTGGAGAGGCCATCAATGCAGAAAGTCTGAGGTATTTCTGTGCATTTAAGTGCTTTTTTCCTCAGAAGCAGAGAAGGCAATATTGTATTTTATTCACATACATCAGGTTGATTATGAAACACATTTTTTCACTAACTTGAAGAAGAAAAAGGAGATACTGGCTTGTTATTTCTGCCTTTTTCTTAACCAGGCAAAGTAAAGAAATGGTTGCAAAACCTTTAGAAGCATTCAAGTACCTCAGTGACTTTCATCAGATGTTCTCTGTACAAGAAAAAGAAAAAAAATCGTTCTATCTTTTTATTTTTACTTTGCTTTAATCTTATTTGATGATGTCTCAACAGGCTGGGACATGCTTTCTTGGATGGCAATTTCACTGCACCATATGTGTCTCTCACTAGATAGCAGAGTGAAATGAGTCTTGGCAGGAAGAGAACTAAACACATCGACAAAGAAAAGAAAAAAATTATTTACTTAACTCCCTGTTGCCTGCATACATTTTTCCCTGGGACTGCATCTGGTACAACAATGCAAAGTTGGCTTCTTATAAATGTGTGTCTGAGGCACAGTCCCACATTGATCCCTTTTTGTTGCCATCCATGCTGGTTGTTTGGGTTTTTCCTAGTAATCCTGATTCGAATGTTTCAGTACCTAGCAGTGACCAAGCTAAGAAAAAAGGAAATGTGGTTTTACCTGTGAATTTATGTTGCTTGTGGTCTCAGGGGGAGAGCTGGTCCTTACTTGGCTCCAAAAAGGATTCAGTCATTCTCAGGAAGAAATAAAAGAAATTACCAATATTAAATTGGGTGTTTTTCTGGTGAGCTCCAGGCTTGGTGTTTAAACTCTGTGGGGAGCAGAAGCAGGATCAGGCCAGGCTCAGCCGCACGGGCTCCCAGCAATGGAGGGAGATTGCAGATATTTATCGTGGTTGAGAAAAGATTCCAGTTTGGGCTGGTAAGTTTGGAAAATTTACACTGGATATATTTCAAAGTAAGGACAGGGAATCTCTCTGGGCTGAAGTAGTGGAAGGTGTGTTTGAATGTTACGATCAATCCACCAAGCAAAATATTTTGTATTTGAACTCACCTGTGGGATAAATGACACGGTGGTGCCAGGGCTGCCCTCCCAGTCTGTGCCCCAGTGGCAGAAGCCAGAGCCGGGTCTCAGCCACAGTCCCCACTCACCCAAGAAAAGGTCAACCAGCCCTTTTTATTCCAAGGGAACCTGCACAGGTCCATTTCTGACTGCATGTTCCGAAGGCTTCCGCACTGTATCGGGTGGTGTTTACATTGGCTCTCAGGGACGACTTCTGAACCCTTGGTAAAAATCTGTATTTGTACACTTAGATATTTCGGAGGAAAATCAATATAGGTTCTGCAGTGACCTTGCTGGTTAGCACGGAAGTGTCTGGCAAAAATGAGAACAGAGGAACACACAGATGATTTGCAAAATACAGAATGGAAAAGGAACAGGCAGGTTTATGGTGTTTAAGGAAATTGGCAATTAAAAACAATGGAGTGGTCACATATGATTTTAGACACCACATGAAAAGACAGGAAAGGGGGAAAAAGAACCCTTTGGAGCATGAACCATGTAGAGATTCCCACAGAACTCCGGTGGGATTCACACCAGGTGCAGCACACAGGTAACGTGTGTGGGGCAGGCGCACAGAGCAGACCTGGCTGGAGAGTGTTTCAAAGGGCTGAGTGGTGCTGTGCAGGGAAGGGCTTAACAGTCAGGTGGACATGAAAATTGACGCCATGTGGATGCAACCTTTGGGGTTTTATTATGTACTTAAAACCATTTTTCCTTTGTGCTCCTTCTAAATAAAGTGGTTGGAAATTTTTTTTTAAATCCTTCTTCTTTCACAGTATCTTTTCCCAATGTTGCAGCTGTTTTATAGAATATAAACTGACTGTCACAGGGTGATCTCAATGATTGTTGGAATGTAATTGTGTAGGTACACAGGGTTTGACCCTGTGTAGGTTCGGGGGTCAAAGTTCCATTATGTCTAGTGAAGTTTGGAGTTTTCTGCTCCTCCCCTTGTGGCCAGTGTGAGAGAGCCCCGTCAGGGCAGGGGTTTGTGCACACACAACACTGGCTTTTGGCGTTCCAGACCCTCCCTGGCCAGTGTCTGTGGGCTCCGAGCTCTGGCAGTGTGTAAATGTTGCCGTTTGCGCTGCACAGCAGGAACGGGCTCCGCTCCGGAGCCAGGTGGGCAGCAGGAACACCACTCGCTTTTCCAAAGGCCTCAGTGTCGC
Source organism: Corvus moneduloides (assembly GCF_009650955.1). Lineage (NCBI taxonomy): Eukaryota > Metazoa > Chordata > Aves > Passeriformes > Corvidae > Corvus > Corvus moneduloides. The sequence goes on along the minus strand of NC_045487.1, from coordinate 620,831 downwards.
CACAATCCCTGTTCTGCCCCCGACATTTTCCTAATTCCACAAAATTGTAACATTCATGGTTGGCAATGGGTGCCGAGTTCAGACTTTTCCTGCTGTTTTTTCCACGGCCCAGGTGCTCTGTGCCCTGGGTCGGCTGTGCAGGGGCAGCGTCCACAGGATTGGGCCAGGGCACAGAGAGGGCCCTGTCTGAGGTGTCACCTTCCACAAAGCCACCCTTTCGGGCACCATGACACCTCTCGGTGCCCACAGGTCACTGCCAGGGCAAGAAAGACTTCATGAAGAAGGCAGTGAACTGTGGGAATGATGCAGTCGGGAAGTTCCACAAAACCTCTGGCGATCCAAAAGGGAAGGCGCCCGGAGAGTCAGTGAGGAGCTTCTGTGTCCCTCGTTTCAAAAGGCCTGTTCTGCTCCTACTAAATGAAAATATTTATATAAAATATACATTGGTTGTATTCCTAAATATTCGATGTGGAAATTGATCCGTGCAGCGATCCCTGTGCAGCTGCTTGAAATGGAAATGCAGCAGGGAAGATGTGAGGGAAGCGGAGCACAAAGAGGAGCCGTAGGTGAAGCTCCGGGCAACGGTGCCGGCTCCCCTCTGACACTGGGATCTGCATCCGCAGGCCCAGGGAAAACCGCGGCCCTCCAGCCGGAATAAACAAGAGCCCTCTCAGTTAATTGGTGGAGAAGGCTTTCTGCAAAAATAGGACTTTTTTTTCCCCTACTCTGCTTTTTCTTTTCACCTTCTGATGAACTAAATTATTCCTTATCTAGAGCCCACGTGCCCTCGTGCCCCAGGAGCATGCACTCCCAGAGAATTCCGGACTATTTGTAGTATTTTAAAGTAACAGGTCCTACAGGGAAAAAGAAAAGTTGGCATTCTTCTTAATTTTTATGCATTATTTTAATAACAATGAAAAATTATAAACTATATATAGGTATATAAATATATAAAAAAAATTCCAACTTACTGAGCAAAAGCTGTTACCTGGGGGGTAGGAAAAAACCCGCTTGTTGTTGGATTCATCCAAACGCAACGTTAACTGAGTTAGTCAGAAACGTGTCACAAAATTGTTGGAGGCTTTTTCAATGGCTTTTTATAAATATATCTTGAAATCTGAGCATGTTCTGCAGCTTAGACAATGCATTATGCCAAAAAGGATGTTTCTTTTGTTAAAAGCTTTTAAGGTTGAACTGAAATTACAAATCAGATCGGAATAATCTGGATTATACTTACATATTCTTTGGCTGTGTTGTTTTTTTTTTGTTGAATATTAGGTTAAAAGAAAATTCCTGTCTTTAATGTGTTTTATTGATAAGGTACTTAATATTAAGAGGTAGGTTTTGTTTAAATTATTTTTAGACAAATTATTTAGCTGTTGTAAAATTGCTGCATATATATGCTCATGTATATGTGTAAATTTGGGCATACTCCTATATTATATGTAAACCCCTAAATTTTTAGGAGGAAGTTTCTTTCCAGTCAAGCTATTTAATGACCTGTCAGTTCCCCACTTGTGCGGACTGTTTAAAATTCTATATCATTTTCTTTTTTAATGCAGTATCATTTAATTCTCTAGAGAAAAAGAGGTAAGGTGTTAAAATTGGGATAAAAGCTTCCAAATACTAGAAAATTTGCTCTGTCAAACCCAGGGCCCTTTTTACTGGCAGAAACTTAAGAAAGTAAATACTAATAAGCTCACATGCAACAACAACAACAAGAAGATGTAATTCTTTAAATAATATAAATGCAGTTATCAGTACTTTATCAGAAAACAACTGAGGTTGAATTTTCTGGTAATTTTTTATTTTTGGCTGATGAATGCAGAATCAGTACTTTGAAACTTGATTTCTTCTCCCAAGAATTGGTCTCTGGATGAAGAAAAGTGGTGTATTTTGTTATATTTTTCCCTTTTGATTATTTTCTTTTCTAAGAACATGGCATGAAATAACCTGCTCCGGCACGTTGGCTGGGGTGTTTTTGGGGGACGTTGCCCATTTGTCTCTGCCCTGCTGGTGGCTGGAGCGCTCTGGTGTCCCGGTGTACCTGCTGTAGGCGTGGGCAGTGCCTGCCCGTGACAGGGGCAGCACGGGCTGCTGGCGGTGGGCTCTGGAGCGGGGACCGGGGCAGGGCGGGGACAGGGAGCGGAGGATGGCCCACGGACAGACCGTGGGCAGCAGCAGAGAACAGACCGGGGCAGGGAGCGGAGGATGGCCCACGGACAGACCGTGGGCAGCAGCAGAGAACAGACCGGGGACAGGGAGCGGAGGATGGCCCACGGACAGGACCGTGGGGCAGCAGGCAGAGAACAGAACCGGGGACAGGGAGCGGAGGATGGCCCACGGACAGACCGTGGGCAGCAGCAGAGAACAGACCGGGGACAGGGAGCGGAGGATGGCCCACGGACAGACCGTGGGCAGCAGCAGAGAACAGACCGGGGCAGGGAGCGGAGGATGGCCCACGGACAAGACCGTGGGCAGCAGCAGAGAACAGGACCGGGGACAGGGAGCGGAGGATGGCCCACGGACAGGACCGTGGGCAGCAGCAGAGAACAGACCGGGGCAGGGAGCGGAGGATGGCCCACGGACAGACCGTTGGCAGCAGCAGAGAGACAGACCGGGGCAGGGAGCGGAGGATGGCCCACGGACAGACCGTGGCAGCAGCAGAGAACAGACCGGGGCAGGGAGCGGAGGATGGCCCACGGACAGACCGTGGGCAGCAGCAGAGAACAGACCGGGGCAGGGAGCGGAGGATGGCCCACGGACAGACCGTGGGCAGCAGCAGAGAACAGACCGGGGACAGGGAGCGGAGGATGGCCCACGGACAGACCGTGGGCAGCAGCAGAGAACAGACCGGGGACAGGGAGCGGAGGATGGCCCACGGACAGACCGTGGGCAGCAGCAGAGAACAGACCGGGGACAGGGAGCGGAGGATGGCCCACGGACAGACCGTGGGCAGCAGCAGAGAACAGACCGGGGCAGGGAGCGGAGGATGGGCCACGGACAGACCGTGGGCAGCAGCAGAGAACAGACCGGGGCAGGGAGCGGAGGATGGGCCACGGACAGACCGTGGGCAGCAGCAGAGAACAGACCGGGGCAGGGAGCGGAGGATGGCCCACGGACAGACCGTGGGCAGCAGCAGAGAACCGTCCCCTCGCGCCGTCGGCGCAGTCACGCTCGTGAGCAGTGTCCAGCCTGTCCTGTCAGGTTTATTGTCCACTCCATCAAGGGGCCTAATGGTCAGCGGAGGGGCTGAGCGTGTCCCCGGGGGCCTGACATTAACCGAGTGGACTTGTTTAAGCTCACCCAGGGTGTCTCAGGCTGATGGGGACGCCAATACCCGTTTCCCTCAATGAGCAGCCGCTCGGATCATGACTCAATACCGCTTCCCCCGGCGCGCCGGCCCCGAGGGCTCCGGGGGGACCTGCCCCGAGCCCGGCCCCGGGCGGGAGGGGCCGATCGATGCCGCGGCGAGGCCGCGGCGCTGCCCCGGCCCAGGGGCCGCCGGCGCGGGGCCCGATTAATCCACAGTAAATGGTTTGGAACCGGCAACGCCGCCGCCTTTTTATCCCGGCCGGGCACTGCCTGTGGGAGCGTCTGAGGCAGAGCGGGCTGCTGTGCTCGGCAATACGGGAATAAATGCGGGAATAAATGCGGGAAGCGGCGCGGAGCGGCCCCGAGCTGACCGCGGCCCCGCAGCCGCAGGCCCCTTGCAGGGCTGAGGGGGGAACCGCGGGGTGTCAATTCACTGGAAAGTTTTATTCCAACTTGTAATTTCTAACAATGCAAGAAGATCTCATTCCATCAACAAGCCGGGAAGACTTAAATCCTAAAATTAGATTGCTAGCAAAACGTGCAAAAAATGCAGCTGTAGAGCTTTGGGTAGTTTGTGCACAGGGATTTTTCATACTCATCTTAAATATATCGTTTCTTTCCTGGATGATTTTAAAGTGTTTTCTGTTGGAAAATAAAGAGATGTTTTTTGCATGTCAAATTGTTACTTGAAAATATGTTTTGGTTTTTTTCCTAATTGAACCAAACATGCTGCACATGAATATTTTTTGGGAAATAATTATGTATTAAAATAGATATGTATTGTTCAATTTTTACATTTTTTTTTTAAAAACACAATTTCTTCAAATATTTTGAAGAAAAAAGCAGGAAAACTTTTTTTTTAATAAGAAAAAGAAAGTGCCTTTGACTGGGCTTGTTCCTGCTGTACTGACAGAGAGCAGGGGAGGCTCTAAATCTGCTTTTCCAAGGCAAGCTAAAGATGGAAATTGCAAGGGAAAATGAGCCAAATAATATGATTTTTGATAGGTGTTTGTAGTTTGTCAAAGCTTTTTGTCATTCAGATGACTAATTTGTATAAATAAATCTGAAAACACTTTGTATTAACATAATTATTTACATAAAATATCGTTATTTTTCTGCTTTCATTAACAATTTTTTTGTTTAGTTTCAGATCTGCTGCAGTAAATACTTTGTGCATATTTATATGCTGCTGAGTGTTGTCTTGAAAATGTTTGATAGTATCAGTTTCCTAAAGATGATGTTTATAAAATGCACATAGTTGTGTGAATTATTTATACCAAACGAATGAGAAAGAGATCCTGCTTTCCCTAACACTAACAACGGATCCACTTTTCCTTTGGCAACACAAATATTTATTATATTGTTGTACTTAAAGAAGGCTTAAGCCTCTGAAGTGTCAAAAGTCAAGCTGAACAAATTTAAAAGCAATGAAATGAAACCCGAGTTGGGCACAAAGGATCTTTTCTGAATTTCCTGAAAGGCAGGAGCTGGAGAGAGCAGGATGGGAGCCTCGGGTGCCTGGTCATGGGGCTGAGATCGCCCTCGGAGCAGCGTCACTGTGACGCCGTGGGCGGGGGCTCGAGGGTCCCAGAGGTGTTGGGCGCTTCAGCCCTGAAGGTGAACCTTTGACTTAACCCTGGTAAACCCAACGTGGGGCTCCTTGCTCTGGGCACGGGCCACAGCAGAAGCGCTCAGTGCAGGAACAGATGTGCAAAGTGTACGTGCAAGGGTGTATTAGGGGGGAAACATCCCAAATCAGAGCAGTGCCTGTTGAGTACAGAAAGGTTCACTCCCAGATGGATTATATATTTAAAATTCTCTTTTCTATGTCCTCAGGCTCTTCCATTTTTGTTGCTGGGCAGGATTTGCAGACAGGCGTGTTCTTGCTTTGGAAAGCAGCAGTAAAAATGATCTACCTGCCCAAGAACTGCGGTGGGACGCGACCCTGCCTGGGTGGGTTTGGGAATAGCTGCACAGGGAATCATGGCACTGGGGGCAGCAGAGGAGATTTGGGACAGGGTGCAGAACTCTCAGGCAGCAGTTACAGGGTAGAGACAGTGATTCTCTTCCCTAAGATACGAAATCCCCTTTTGTGAACGTTTTGGAGACAACCAGTTGTTTGTAAAATGTAACATTAAGTTCCCCTTTTTTCAAGCTAAAACTATTTCAAAATCATCAGCTGTGTTTTCCTGAAGTTCTACAGAAGGGAAACACGATTTGGGATTTCAATTATAGTTCCAAAAGTGACAGCAAATTTGAAAAATCTCAATTCAGCAAAGGTGCTTTTCCTTTGGGTAGTGCTTCAGGAATAAATCCCAGGGAAGGAGTGTATCAAGAGAAAGGAAGATAGGAATTCTGTGTAAAACATGACCTAGAATCACAGTCCGAGTGGGTCCTGTAGGATCTTTTTCTAAAAGAAATACCACTCTCCTTTGAAAAACTAATTTTGTGGGGGGAAAAAAAAATCCTTAGTTCTAAATGCAACACTGTGGAGGGGTGGGAAGGAGGCCGGGGTGCGAGGGAACCTGCTGGAAAGGCAGTGCAAGGAACATCGCTCTCAACCACAGAGGTAGAGCCTGGCTTGACAATGCTGATATTCCAAATGGAAAAGAAGCCCTTTCCCATCCAACTGCCGTGTTTTGGAGAAGTTGGGTGTGCACCTTCTGCAGCGGGCGCTGACCACGGCGCCGGGCCGGGGGACAGGCATGGACAGGGACACAATGGGATGACCGTGACTTCGAACAAATAAATAAAACATGCGGCTCGTTCCCTGCTGTCCCTCCCCCTCCTGTCCAGCCGGGATTACATTTGCCGTGGTCATTTCCCAACGTCTGCCTGGCAGAAAAGCGCTCGTGGCCCCACGCACGCCAAGGCCTCTTCCCGTGGCTGCAGGGTGCAGCCCTGCCGGCCGCCCGCCCCGCGGCTGCTCCCAGCACCACAAACGCCTCACATTGGATTGTGGCCCAAAAAAACCATCTGGAACTCCCACCCGGCCCACTTGATAAACACCCGCTCCCTCCAGGATGGGGCTTCCCGCAGCCCCACCGCTGCAAAGCCCCGGCTGCGGGGAGCAGGAATACATTTTAATAAGGCTGGGAAGGAGAAAAATGAGTTTGCTCTGCGGTTCTGTTCTTTAGGAACAGAAAAGGTGAGCATGTTGCAAGGCAGGGAGGGGAAATTTAATATTGCGAGAGATAATGGCAACTATGTTAATATCCGGAATTTTCAATGTACCATAAGTACATTTTGTTTTTCCTTTTAGCACGATTTATAATTAAAGATTTTAATCTGGCTTCACATTGAGTTAATAAGCCCTTTGATTGATTAGGATTCATAAAATTGCCATTTCCCGCTGCTGCTTTGTGTTTCTGGGATGTTCTTTTGAAAAGCTGGGGAAAGGTGAATGGGAAGCGGCCATTGTTTGGGCTGAGCTCCGCCAACTCAGGGGGCTCGGGGCTGCTTTATGCAGAGTTTGTCCCCAGCAATATCTTCTTGTTCTGCCAAATGAATGCAGATAGAATCTGCTGAGCTACATTTTAGTGATTTTTAGGGAAAACTTGTTGTTGTGTGTAATTTCAGCAGGTGTTGCACACAGTTGCTGCATCGTTACTGACCTGTGCTTGATGGAGGAATTTGGGATTAGAAGTAGAACAAAAAAGGTGAAGTATTAGAAAACAAATATATCTGAATACAGCACAACCCTGATATCTGGGCTCTTGTGTGGCTTTCAAAATTCAGTTTACAGTTCTGTGCCCTCAGTGTCACCTCCTTTGTTATTAGGGGCTGGTGCTTCAGCAATCCCTGGGTAAAGCACTTGTTAGACAAGGAAATGAAATAAAAGGAAGAGGCCGTTTTGCTGCTCTTTGATCATGTTCTACTTGTTTAAATCTTTTTAAAGTAAATTCTGATAAATTCTAAAGTCTAAGTGGAAAAAAGTGAGAGAGGCAGCTCATGATTTTTAAGCATCTGGTTGAGTGGAGGTGGGCTGCTTTCCCCAGCTGGATCATGTGCGTGTGTGTGTGTGTGTTAGAGGGGAAAAAAAATCTTTTTTCTTTATTTTTAGCCAGGGTAAAAGTGACCCTCTTTAGCCCCAGAGGGGCCTCACTGTGTGGATTGAATCAGAGCAAATTCCCTTTGTGTTTCCTGCTCTGAGGGGACACGCTATTGTTGAGTGCGGGGCCTCTCGTACGCGGAGCAGCGCAGGACCGTGAGCAAATCCTTCCCGGATAATGCACAAGTTGTTTCACAATCGATCCGGCCTCCCCTCCCCCAGCATTCACCCCAATTTACTTGGCACAACTATCATTTCCTGGCCCTTTTATTACCATTCAGATGTCCTACAAATGCAAACATTTGGGCCAGAAGAAAGGGGCTGGGTGAGGCGAGGGCAGGTTGGGGAGCCCAGGAACGCAATGCTGCCGAGCTGCTTGGCTTCGGAGCCAGGGAGCAGATGCCTGGGTAGGGCGAGCGGCGAGCTGGATGTGTCAGCACTTCCAGGGGGCTTAATTGGCTTTATTTTTTTAATGTAAGTACCTGCTTCCTCTTTCTATTTTACACAAAAATATTTTTAATCCTCCACCATTAATTTTCCAGCAGCCTTTGAGACAATTTTGCTCTTAGCTCTCATGTGCCAGCACAGGCTGACAGTGATGAAAAGATGAAAACCCGACAATAACACAGGGTTTTGCTTACAAATTGACAAAACCAGCCCTGCCAATCCCCAGTAATTTCCTGCATCTCCATAACTGACCTCATGCATCCAGCCCCGCCGGCGCTGATTGGCGAGGTTAGAATGGGAACGATGAGCAAGGTTCATCCCAAAGAGAAGCAAACAAACAAAACCCACCCCAAACCCACTTTGCCTCTCTAATGCACATTGTTATCCCGCTCAGCGTGCGGGTGTGGGGACGCCGGGCTCTGTCTCCGCAGGTGGGTCAGGGGCAGTGCCGATGGCGGGATGTTCCCGGCGCGGTGGTTTCCACGGGCTGAGGTACTGGAGTGAATGTCAGCGCCTGTCTGCCCGCGCCGGCCGATCGATGCTTCATTAGGCCGAATTGTCTTTTGCCCATGCAACCTTGAAAACAGTCCCTTAATTACCTGTGAGGAAGTCGGGGACCCTGCTCCCCCCTCGCCGCTCCCCTCCCTCGCTGGCGGCGGTACCGGGGTCGCTCGCGGCCCCTTGCCGCCGACGGCGCGCGGGGGGTGCGGGAAAAAATATGGGATCCCGAGGTGAGAGGGCAGGGTTCAAGTCCAGACTACAGATCTATTGAAGAGGTTTCAGACAGCCAGGCCTCCACTTGACTTTCCATCAGCCTGCCCCGATTCCTCAGCTGCTGCCTGCGCACCGCCGCGGCTGACGGCTCCGCAGGGCTCATTACCGCGCTCCGAAACGGGCTGGCCATGCCACAGTGTCCCCCAAACCCCTCATCCCCCAAAACTGCGGGGATGTGGGGCAGAGCTGGATGAAGGAGCAGAGAGGGGGAGCAGGGAGTGTGTATCCCCCCCCCCCACCCCCCCGACCTGGATTTCAGGAGCGGCGGTTGCATGTCACCATGGGCCCTGCAAGCAGAGCCAAGAAAGTGCATAAATAATCTTATTTGTTATGCATTATTAAAAATTCAGAAAGATTTTAAATTCAAGTGATAATCTGATCGTCCTGAGGGATAGGTTTATATTTAATAGCCAGGTGTTTTACCTATTCATTTGTGATGGAAAATATTATAATGAAGTAATAAACCGTAGCACAGAAATGTTAATCATATATATGTGGTCTGCAAACCCCCTGAAATCACAGACCCCTTCTGCTGTCCCAAGCTGTCTTTATTGGTAACCTCATGATTTAAGATAATTTAGGTTTTGGGACTATGCCCGTAGACCTCAGGGCACGGTGGTTAATAATGGAAAGCTTATTTGACTGCATTATTCTCCTCCTGCATCTTATCTGTTCTGCTGTGAAGTTTTTCTAATATCATGTGCTGTTTCTTTGTTTCCTGTTTTAGAAGAACATGGAACAAAATCATGAAAGCTGTTGAGACTATTGCAGATCTGATATAATGGGGTGGAGGAATTACTGGGAGATGAAGAGTTGTAGAGGGGTTCAGCTTTAAAAATTCACAGAGTATTTTCATTTTAATGCAAGGTGGGGGTTTGACTCCTCAGTGATGCTGAGAAATGAGATGCCTTCCAGCGCTCCATTTCTCCCCCCACCTAAGAACCACCTCCTTCCAGCCTGTGCATACACACCCTCCCCCCCCCCCAGTCCAGATTTAGAGGACTGTAACAGACAGGTGTCCAGCTGCTCTCCTCTGCTAGTCAAAAAGGAGGGAACTTATGGAATGTGTCTCTCACAGGTTTCACTCCCAGTCTGGGGCGTGAGACACATCGCTGTCCCCCCCAGCTGCAGCAGGGCTGTACCAACCACTGTGAAATCCACACGGAGCTGCTCCAGGACAGAGCATCCTCTGCTGTGGAGACGAGCGCTAAATCCCAAACCTCACTGAATCCCATCGTTGGGAAGTGATCAGTGGAGCCGTGCTCTGTATTCACAGCGAGGGCTTTACTCACTGAGCGAGCTGTGATGTCACCGCATTAAGCTAAAATAACCACTGAACATGAGAACAAGAGCGATGGGGGGGAGGTTTGATGGGGGAGAGAGAGGGAAATAGCAGGCATATTACTAGTCCTGCATGTGGATCACAGAGCCAGATTGTGAGCAATCCCGGCGCTCAAAGTGTCTCCTTAGCAGGAAAGGGAGAGGGAGAAAGAGGGAGCCAGCAGCCAGCCTTCAGTCCCCACCACGAGAGCTCTCGCGGTGCACTCGGCCAGGGTGTCAGAGGGCGTGAGTGCATTTTTCATTTCTTAGCCTTTGTGTGGTCTGCCAGAGGAATTGGATTCTGTCTGTATTTCCATGTATTTGCCTAACCGTGCTGTGTATTTTTTATCCTGGATGTGAGCAGGCATTAACACATAAACTCACATGCACTTAAATAGATGCAACGTAAGTGGATACACAGGGAAGACATTAAAAATAGCCCGAGAATCAGCTTTTCATGTGAACTGCCCACCTGGCGGTGCCCAGTGCTGTTCCCATTTCCCAGATGTGCAGGAATGGGGTGTTACTGGGAGGGAAGGACTGGAATGGAAAGGGAGGAATCTTTCTTTCCTAGCCTCTCTAATTAATGTTGGCCTTTGTGTGGTGTAAGGCCAGGGAATGTTGCTCGTGGTGATGGTGCTGGTGCTGAAAAACCACTGCTCAAATGGCTGTCCTGAGCTTTGCAGGGAATGTGTCTGCAGAGCTTCAGTGTCAGGCGCCTGGGAAATGAGTCCAACCCAGTTCTGATGTGTTGGGATACAGCAGGATCATGTGTGAGCACATGGAGTCGCTCCGTGTGTGTGAGCTGTGTTTGCAGGCTGTGCTGGGACTGGTGGGAGCTGCACCACAACTGGGGGTCAAGCCTGTGCCCCCACCACAGTGCACACACCGCTCGGGGTGAGCAGCTCTTGGAAATCCTGCAAACTGCTCTGCCTCCACCATAACTCATCCTGCATCCAGCCTGATGTTGGCGATGGAGGACAGAAATTGAGGAGACAGTGGGATTTAACCTCAATTCTTCCCACTAGATTTCCAAGGCGGTGCAATTTGTGGACACGAAGAGGAGTCTTAGGAGAAAGGGCCAAAAATGCAGCAATTTAAGAGTAGGGAAGTATCAAACAGTGTTACTAGCTCCAAGTCATAACCCCATGTCATGAAAAGGTTATAGGGCTAATGTAGCCTTTTCGTGTTTTCTTTCTTTTTGGTTTTCTTGTTTCTAGGTGAACCAAAATTAAGTTAAGGAAATGCCAAAAAAAAAAAAAAAGAAAAAGAAAATCAAATTCCTAGTGGTCACTCCTGGGAAGGTGGAAAAGGCCATTGTGAAGGCCTGGAGAGTGCTTTTGTACCTGCCAAAACCACGGGCACTCCTTGAGGTGGGAAAGGCTGCCAGGCCCAGGGTAACACAGAGTTTGGCTGTTGTTTGGGTGTGCAAATGGCCTTGGTTGCCATGTGTGTCTCTGTGTGTACCTGTGTGTGTGTATGTTATGTATGTGTGTTACGTGTGTATGTGTGTGTGTGTACCTGTGTGTGTGTGTGTGTGTGTACAGTGTGTGTGTGTACCTGTGTGTGTGTGTGTGTGTGTACAGTGTGTGTGTGTGTACAGTGTGTGTGTGTACCTGTGTGTGTGTGTGTGTGTACCTGTGTGTGTGTGTACAGTGTGTGTGTGTGTGTACAGTGTGTGTGTGTACCTGTGTGTGTGTGTGTGTGTACCTGTGTGTGTGTGTACAGTGTGTGTGTGTGTGTGTACAGTGTGTGTGTGTACCTGTGTGTGTGTGTACAGTGTGTGTGTGTACCTGTGTGTGTGTGTGTGTGTACAGTGTGTGTGTGTACAGTGTGTGTGTGTGTGTGTACAGTGTGTGTGTGTACCTGTGTGTGTGTGTACAGTGTGTGTGTGTACAGTGTGTGTGTGTGTACAGTGTGTGTGTGTACAGTGTGTGTGTGTGTGTACAGTGTGTGTGTGTACCTGTGTGTGTGTGTGTGTACCTGTGTGTGTGTGTACCTGTGTGTGTGTGTGTGTGTGTACAGTGTGTGTGTGTACAGTGTGTGTGTGTGTACAGTGTGTGTGTGTACCTGTGTGTGTGTGTGTGTGTGTACCTGTGTGTGTGTGTACAGTGTGTGTGTGTGTGTACAGTGTGTGTGTGTGTGTGTACAGTGTGTGTGTGTACAGTGTGTGTGTGTGTACAGTGTGTGTGTGTACCTGTGTGTGTGTGTGTGTGTGTGTACCTGTGTGTGTGTGTACAGTGTGTGTGTGTGTGTGTGTACAGTGTGTGTGTGTACAGTGTGTGTGTGTGTACAGTGTGTGTGTGTACCTGTGTGTGTGTGTGTGTGTGTGTACCTGTGTGTGTGTGTACAGTGTGTGTGTGTGTGTACAGTGTGTGTGTGTGTGTGTGTACAGTGTGTGTGTGTACCTGTGTGTGTGTACCTGTGTGTGTGTGTACAGTGTGTGTGTGTGTGTGTGTACAGTGTGTGTGTGTACCTGTGTGTGTGTGTACAGTGTGTGTGTGTGTGTACAGTGTGTGTGTGTGTGTGTACAGTGTGTGTGTGTACCTGTGTGTGTGTGTACCTGTGTGTGTGTGTACAGTGTGTGTGTGTGTACAATGTGTGTGTGTGTACAGTGTGTGTGTGTGTGTGTGTACAGTGTGTGTGTACAGTGTGTGTGTGTGTGTACAGTGTGTGTGTGTGTACCTGTGTGTGTGTGTACCTGTGTGTGTGTGTACAGTGTGTGTGTGTGTGTACAGTGTGTGTGTGTGTACCTGTGTGTGTGTGTACCTGTGTGTGTGTGTGTACAGTGTGTGTGTGTACCTGTGTGTGTACAGTGTGTGTGTGTACCTGTGTGTGTGTGTGTACCTGTGTGTGTGTACAGTGTGTGTGTGTGTACAATGTGTGTGTACAGTGTGTGTGTGTGTACCTGTGTGTGTGTGTACAGTGTGTGTGTGTGTACCTGTGTGTGTGTGTGTACAATGTGTGTGTGTGTACAGTGTGTGTGTGTACAATGTGTGTGTACAGTGTGTGTGTGTACAGTGTGTGTGTGTACAGTGTGTGTGTGTGTACAATGTGTGTGTACAGTGTGTGTGTGTACAGTGTGTGTGTGTGTACAGTGTGTGTGTACAATGTGTGTGTACAGTGTGTGTGTGTACAGTGTGTGTGTGTACAGTGTGTGTGTGTGTACAGTGTGTGTGTGTGTGTACAGTGTGTGTGTGTGTGTACAGTGTGTGTGTACAGTGTGTGTGTACAGTGTGTGTGTACCCGTGTGTGTGTGCAGTGTGTGTACCTGTGTGTGTGTGTGTGTACAGTGTGTGTACCTGTGTGTGTGCTTTTCCTGCACGGGCAGTGATCCTGTTCTTGCTGCCCTTTCCTGGCTTGCAGGTTGGGGACACTGTGGAAGGTCCACCTTTGATGGGTGACCTGTGGCTGCTCAGGACTGCCCTGAGCTTGGGAGCTTTAAAGGAAGAGAGGGAAGGAGAGAGCATTTGCCTCAGGTGATGAGCAGCAGCGCAGAGCCTGCGGGTGGTGGGGAATGTTCTGATTTTATTTCTGTAGTAACCCAGGTTAATTGATAGTTATTATTTATTCCTGATACATATTCTATGCAATTATTTTTTTGCTGGATTTCACCTGCACTAATATTGGCTGGTCTTTGTTAAGGAGCTGCCCCAAGAGCCAAGCACCTGTTGGGCCCACGCCCAGCAGTGGTTCTGGAACTGATGATCCACCTGTGCCTCTGCTGCTGCCCCTGGGCGACACAAGTGGGGGCAGCTGGGCTAAAGTCTAAATTGGGGGGGATTTCTTGTTAATTGTCTTTTCAGAAGGAAGAAGGGAATCAGTCTGAATGATGCTGCTAGAAAAATAAGTTGAAACTTTGGTTTGGATTAAAAAATAAATTACTTTTGAGTCTAATTAACAACCTAGCCACAGGTGTTTGGCTGTTTGCCTCAATTCCTTTTCTCAGGTGTTGGCTCTTTTCCAAGTGCCCAACAGACATTCCCAGGGAAATGTCTTGGAATCCTTGATGGTGGATTATAAGCAGGTGACAATCAAGTTAGTGATTAGGGCAGAGTTTTGCTTTTCCTTCCTGCTGTCTTTTGCATCTGTGTAGTGAGAACATGGGGAAGCCACTGGGCGTCATTAGACCAGTGACACCCTAAAAAACTGCTGCTTAGATTTAACTTCTGTTCTTCTTTATGATTCCTTTTTGTCATAATGTATTGAACATAGAAAATGAGGGCTCTGAAAAAGTCAGCTGTGCTGAGTTAATGAGTTAATTGATGGTGATTAGCAGAGAGCAGGATCACCTGTGGGGGGTGGGGGCAGTGGTCTGGCTGCTCTCCACACTGGGCAGAGCTGCCAGGGGCTGGGAACGTGTCATGGGAATGGAGTTCTGGGGGTTCTTCTGCCTCAGGAATGCTGTGAGGGACTGCTGGGGCAAGATTTTATTTGAGGAGTCTGGAGGATTCCAGCCTGGAAGACATGGTTGGGTGCCAGGTGCTCTGAGCTGTTTGCAGGCCAGGTGCTGCTGTGAGGGGTGAGTGATTTGCGTACCCAAAATCTTGGCTGGGGCTAAGGAGAAGGTCCTGTCTAGAGACCATTGTAAGGTAAAACACCAGAAGGAGTCCTGGTTTCCAGTGCCTGAGCAGCTGGAAGGTGTCACGGTGTTGTGGGGGGAACAGTTGAATATTGGTAACACTGGACTGTAATTGTGCAGAGCTGTTGAGGTGGCTTCATTTAGGTCAGTTGAAGGTGTGAGTGCTGAGAATCTTGGAAAATTGGGTCCTTCTTGCTCAGGCAAATCTGGAGTACACTGTCTTTGTTGGAGGGTAATTTTCTGCTGACTCATAAACCTCAGACAGAGCTGGTGGCAGCACCCCCAACACGATGAAAATGAAGTGGGTTTCCCTCTTTCTGTTGGAATAGCTACACCAAGCCCAGTTCAGTGTGCTGTGGGCTTGAGTGAGCAGGCTGATTTCCAGGTTTTTGGGGGAGGTGGAGGGGGAGATCTGAGATTGAGGTGGTGTCCAAAGACATTTTCCCTGAATAATAAGTCTGGATAGTCCTGAGCCGTGTCTTTGCTGAGAGCCATCTCTCCTGGTTCCATAGCATCATGTGGGTTTGGTGTGGCATAGCAGGCTCGCTGTCCCAGAGTTCTGGAGCGTGGATTATCAGAGGGTGCCTTATTGCTTTGGAAAGCCTGCCCTGCTCAGAGGTTCTGGAGCCCAGTTATTGCTGATGATGAGCCAGTGTATGTTGTGCTGTTTGCTCTGTGTCTCTACAACTGCCTGGCACAAACCTGCAAGCCTTGGGACTTTTTTTTAATTTTAAATTTGCTCTGGAGATGCAAAGTTACTTGTGAACAGAAGTCTCATGTACTTCCATGCAGTGTAAGTCAGTGACCTATGGTAAGAAGGAAGAAAAGCATAAACCAAAGACTCAAGAAAAAGTTGGGGTGAGAGCCCAAGTAATTTAAACCAGGAAAGAAGCATCTTTTGTGTATGCTGCTCATGAATTTCTGGAATGGTGGCAGGTTGAAGGAGCAGGGTGGTGGCGGAGAGTTTGGGGAGGTGCACAGCCATGGAGGTGTGGGTCTGGCCCCTCCTTGCCAGGCACCGTTTATTTTTCAGCACTTCTGTCTAATTAATATAAGGCCTGCTCAGGCACAGCCGCCCTCATTGGACGTGTCACTCGTTAATCACACGACCCTCCTAGCCTTGGGTAATGACCTTGAAAGAATATATCAGCCCATGATGGCGGGAGTGGGGAATTAAATTGTTTCTCTGAGTGCTTATGGTCATTGCTGACAATTTATATGACACAGCTGCCCTAAGCCGGCCGTGCCGGCCATTGTGCCGCAATCATTTTCCCTCTGGGAAGGGGTGGCTGGGCAGGCCCCACGGCTGCCCTGGCCTGGGGCCGCTCCTTTGTGCGAGGAGGAGAAGGGCTCTGCAACCTGGAATCCTGCCTGAGGGACTGAGTCCAAAAATCCCGGGAAGGCTTTGCTGAAGCCTTTCTCTCTGGGTGTGTTGGTGTTGCCGTAACGTTGGGAATGGCGTTAGTTCGATTGTTCCAACCTGAGGAGGGTTCCCAAGCCCAGGATTGAGCTCCCTTTCAGCAGGGCATTCGTAAGGTTTGGAATGTGAGAAATGGGCAGGACAGCTTGAATAGGCTTGAGATTTGGTAAGATTCGGGTGCAAACACATCACATAACTGTGCACGTTTGTGTGCAAAATTAGGCAGACCCTTTAATTACCATAGGAACCCACATAATACTCTGTGTGTGTCCATGGAAATTAAGAAGTAAATTTTAAGATAAATTAATGTAAGCGTTTATGGGCTAATATCTGTATTATTATTTTTTTTTTCTTTTCCTAACTGTTAAATGTACTTGGGAAGGTATTTATTTTTTTGCAGATAATGAGTAAATGGCTTTCTTAGTTGTTATATATTGGTTTCTGCTTTTAGACTGATGAAATAATTTGTTACAGTTATTCAATCATATTATTTATAGAAAACATGTAGCTGAGGATCTAAACATCAGATTGTTCTGTTGTTGCCATATGGGCTGCTTTCATCTAAATATAAACAGTTGATAATTATCACTAGAACTATTGGCTAAAATCACAAAATAGACCAAGAACAAATAACAATCTCATTCTTCATTAACATTTTAAAAATGAAATAGATGTCCTTGTTTATGCCTTCAGTAAATTTGGCTCTGCTTTTACAGAACTGTAAATGAACCAGAACATTTGTTTTGTATAATCTATACAATATTTTATATGTATATTTGCATTGGGGAGCTCAGGCTGCTGGATTTTGAGAAGGCTGGTATATATCCAGCCCCACAGAACTGTTATGAAGTACCTTTATTAATATATTCATAGAATCATGGAATGGTTTGGGTGGGAAGGGACATTAAAGCCCATCTCATCCCACCCCCTGCCATGGGCATGGACACCTTCCAATATCCCAGGTTGCTCCAAGCCCCATTCAACCTCGAACACTTCCAGGAATGGTCCAGCCAAAGCTTCTCTTGAAAAATACTAATTGCTTCCATCTCAGATTCCCTTAAAATGCTTTGCTTTCTCATTGGGTTTAGTGGCTTATTATTCTTCTACTTTTCAATTTTTTCCTGTTTCTCGTCTCTAGCAGCTCCATGTGTGGGTAGGACACAACAGAGGATGTGTTGTCACCTCAGTGTTCTGCTGGCTTGAATACGTCAGGGAAAATTACACAAGTCAGCAGCAGCCCCATGAAACTGTCCTGTAAAATACAGACAAAAACAGACAACAAGGCAAAAGTGAAGACGGTGACTGGGAGGAAATACTGTCTTTGTATTGACGTCCTTTTTTAGTATGTGGTTAGAGCAGAGAATGAGGAGTTTATGTTCCCATTTTAGCTACACCAGTGATTGTATGAAATGCCAATGATGGTATGAAAAAGGACAGATTAATTTGTGTTGTTGTTCCCATTTCTGTATTTAAGATTAGAGTTAAAAAATGGTAGTAGTTCAGTATCAAAATTATTATTCACCTGCATCTGGTTTGGCTGTACTTTGCCCTTTCCAAAAACTGAAGAGGTTCCTTGCAAAGGGACTTGTCCTGGGTGAGGGGTGGGGGGCTTTGGCTGCAGGTGCAGCCTGGCTCAGGGGTTCAGCAGAGCTACGATACCCTCTGAGAAGTTGGCCGTGTTCTCTCTGAGCCTGGCCACGTTGGCTGTCTGTCCCCTCAGGTACCTCAGTGTCATGTGTCAGTGTGCAGGGGCTGTGGCCGTGCCCCCACGCCAGGTCTGTCCCACCTGCAGGAGGCCAGCGACCTTCAGGTCACCTGCACACAAAGAATCCCTCCCAAGGGCAAATCCCACTGCTGCGGGGGCTCCTCTGAGCACGATTCTGGTTTGAAGGTGAAGACCAGGTTGGTGGGAATTGCTTTAATTCCCCGTGGGAAGTGTGCGGTCTGGGCATGACTCCAGGGCTCCACATGGCAGAACTGGCTCTTGGCCGGGACTCGCGCTGGACAACAGGATCGTCCCTTCCCGTTGGGAACAGAACCCTAAATGCCTCCTCAGCTCAGGCACCCAGCAAGATGTCGCCATTCCTTATTCAAATTCCCTTTCTAATCGGCTGAAGGGCGAGCGAGCGCTGCAGCCCCGTCCTCGTGCTGCGCTCGCCACGCTGACGTCAGCCTTCTTGTGCGGCAAGGATATTTTAAATTTGTTTATCTCCGTGATATCAGGTGGTTTGGTTGCTGGCAGCCCACATTAGCATGGCAGAGCAGCAAATATGTACATATATATTTATATTTAGCATTTTTTTCTCGTATGTTCAGCTGAAAAGGCTTGGCTTGATTAATATTTTCCGCTGTCCGGTAACCATGGCAATGGGGTCAGCAGATATAATACTTAATTTAATCTTCCAACTGCCTCAGTGTGCATCACCAGTGTCCCGAATAATAGAAAGCCTTTTGCTTCTCTCTCCCTTCCTCCCTCCTTCCCTCCCCTCCCTCCCTCTTTCTCCCTCTCGTTCTCTTGCTTCATATATTATTATCTTTGCCAGTGGCTCCCTCATATGACCCAGAAGGAATAAATGGAGGTTTTGCATTCCATGTATGTAGCTTATAAAATAAAAAAATAAAATAAAAAATTTGAAGCCCCTCTCTCCAGTCAGCCAGACTCCCCCACCACCTCGCAGTTGGTCCCCCCTCCCCGGCACGCTCGGCAGCCAATCTCCACGGCGTGCCGGGGCCGTGGGCAGATGTGGAGCGCTCGGCGCGGCTCCGGCGCGGCCGCCAGACGCTCTCCAGCCACATGCGCCCGAGCGGACGTTCCTCCTGCCACAAAGCCCGGCCGACTGGCTTTGCTCTCCAGGTGGGTCCAGTCCATTGCTTTGTCTTCGCTCGGCCCAGGTTCCCCTTAGGTGTTTCATTTTGCTGTTTCGGATTGATTTTTTTTAAGTTGTTTTGGTTTTTTTGTTTTTTGTTTTTTTTCTTTAAAGCATTGCAGTCTCATTTCACAGTGAACACTGTCACTTTTGGGTTGGTTTTGGGGAAGGAGATGACCTGTTTACAACCTCCCAGATGGATTTAGTCATACTATTTTTAAAAAGGGGGGAAAAAAGAGCATTTTTCTGCTCAGATACTTTTTTGAATTGCCCCGTGACCAGAGGAGACTGACCTGGTGCAGGTCAGGCTGCTGCTCTCCTCTTCCCAGCTGTCCCGTGTCACATCTCTAGTGAAAAGAGAGGAACGTTACCAGCAGGGATTAGAGTCGTTATTCTAGAGGTGGAAAGGACATCAGGAAAGAGAGACACTTGAAATTTCTATAACCAAAATTCTTCCTTTTATTTTTTCAGTCCGTTTACATTTTAACCCATCCTTGAATTTAATCAAAGAATAGTTTGGGGTTTTTTTTTTATATTTTTCTCTTTTCTAATGTGGTATTTGGGAAACAGAATGGCTGTGACCTCAGAATGGGTAAATGAGGGACTTCTTCCTTTTCCCCTCAGTGGGAACGAGCTTGTGGGTTTGTTTGTTGCCTCCAACACCATTTCTATGGTCACAAGGACTGAGCGAGCCTGCCAGGGTCTTGGCAGGGTTTTCATTCTTCTCTCACTCTCTGATGATGGTCAAAGCCCATTAGATGTTGTTGTGACTTGGTTCTTGCCAAGGTGTTGAGTGATGGCTGGAAGGGCTAAAATTGGGAAGGAACTGAAGTTCATCTCATCAGCCCAGATCTGAGCCACTGATTTGCCAAACTCTTTGGTCCCAGGCAACGACTGCTGTGAGGACAAACATTCCTGCCCATTCCCAAAGGGTGTCCATCAGTTCTCTGTGAGTGCGGGATCATGACCAAGCTATGAGCGGGTGAGAACCCAGCAGTAGCAAACCCTAACAATTTCAGTAAGAAATGGCCCAAATTGATTCAGTTGCCTTTAGTTGAGGGTTTGATAGTGAACATGGTAGTCATGCTGGGTTTGAACTTGATGATCCTAAAGATCCTTTCCCACCTTAACAATTCTGGGATTCTATGCATTAAAAAAAAAAACAACACCCAAGCAACCCAAATATTGGTCCTCTGTCATGTTTCTGAAATGCTCAACCATTTTGTTGGGTGACGTGTTTCCTTTACCATTTGTGTGCAGCCTGTTTTATGGTTCTTCTTCAGGACAGTCTTTGGTCATTTCATCTCCTAAAATAAATCCTGCCCGTGTTTTTGAGTGGAAAGGAGACCTGAATTAGGAAAACTGATCTGTCCTTCCCAAGAGGGAATGAGGAGTCAGGACAGTGTGTGGGTTGTCAGAGTCCAGCACAGGCAAGGATCCAACAGGTTCAAGGCTACCTAGTGATGGACTCCAGACTTGACTAAATAAATACACAGTAACCTTTGTAGTAACTACGCCTCTATTTCCTTTGTTCCAGAATATTCCATATATCCCACTTTTTCTTTCATCTTTTTCCTTTCTGTGTCATTAGCAGAAGTACTGATGTCTGCATAGGCTTCGTGAAGACAATTACTGAGATGGGCTTTCGATTTGATTTCACCTTATTTTGACTATTATAGTTCAATGGTTTTTCTTCTTTTAATATGTATTTAAAGCATTTTATAAAGTGCCTTTCTGTCCCATAAATCTGCTATATAACCTCCCATAATGCAACTCAGATAAAAAATTAGAAATGGAAATTTTTTAGTTTAAAAAGTCTTTAAAACAAATCCAAGTTTTTTGATGCTAAAACATCTCCAATCTTAAACTTATTTCTCAGGGACTTGGGAATGGAGAGAAAATACCAAATCTGTTAGAAGTACAGACTTTCTCTCTTTTCTGGTGAAAAATCCAGATTTGACTGTTGCATCTCACTGGGTAGAGCTTTCCCTGAGCCCCAAACAAGCTTGTGTTAAGTGCATTTTACCACATGTGCGTGTATCTAATCACATGGATATCAGGATCACACACACTGTAAGTGTATAAATATAAGAGCTCTCCCTCTCATACGTATTTATGCCATAGTATTAAAATATTACATGCACTAATCTCTGGAAATGTTGGAGAAAAATGTGGGAAATAAACGAGCATCCTTTCAGATTTACAGGATTCCTGCCAATCGTTTGCTATTTGATCTAGAAAGAACAACAGAAGTGAGTATAAAACTGAAGTGAACCCCAAAAGCAATAACAAAGCACCGCTCGCTCCACGGCCCAGACCTGCAACAGTCAGATCAGTTTAAAATGTGCCCACCATAAACAAATACTGCAAGTACCTGCTCCTGAACAAACATCTCTGCTTCTCTCCCCTTGCTCTTCTTTGAGCCTTCTGTAGGGGCTGGTCCTGCTCAGCCTGACTTGCTGCCCCACTGTGATTGATGGGAACTTCCAAAGAAAGAGGGTCAGTAATTATTCCTTTCTAAGGAAAATTATTTGTGTAAATAAATAGTATTTCTGGCCTTCCCTTTCCTCCCAAAATAACAGGCTCCTTTGTCTGCAGTTGCTGGGCGGGATCTCTCTGCTAGAAAGTGAAGCTTTCACAACCCCCTTGAATGACACTGCTCAAACCGTCTTTGCCTGTGTGGAAGAACTGAGGGTGCAGAGATTTGGTAGATTTGGGAATGTTTTCTTTGCTGTAGTTTGGCAAATCAGGTTTATTTTTTTTCTGGTGATTTTATTGTTTGTTTGAAGTTAAGTTTTAGATGGTGTGACTGAGGGTCTGAAGTCGTATCTTCAATACTGGAGCAGCTTGGAAGCTTGGAGCACAGGAGCTTGTTGCAGTGCTGGTGCAGAGTAGGAATTTGTGTGCTCCGAAGGGGTGGAATGCCAGGTCTGCTCCACAGCGTTTGTGCTCTGCTCTTTCTCTTTGTAAAGTCTTGGAAAACAGGTTGGAAGAGACCTTGGGAGATCATTTATTCCATATTTTTGTTTGAGATGTGATGTATCCGAGCCAGCTCTTGCTATACAGAAAGCACTTTACTGTAATAAATTGCAATGCTTTTTGCCAAGTTCAGGTTTACTGACAGTTCCCAGATTTTACACTTCAGGCAGTGTATTTAAATGACCTACAAGGTGTAAATTGCTGTGGAGCTGCTGTGAAAGTCCTGGCATTTTTAAGCCATGTGAAGCAGAAGCAGCAATGTGCAGGAGGAGATGTGGGGTGTGACAGGAGCTGGGTCATGTTTTCCCCATTGTCCATGGGCATCTCACAGAGAAATGGCCCTGTAAGGAAGTTCTCCCCAGAACACAACACACCTGTGGGTGTGTGCAGGTCAGTGATGCCACGAGGCCTTGCAGAGGTCAGCCTGTGTTGCTGTGCATTTCACAAACAAAGATAATCCTTTCTCGGAAGGGTTTGTGTTTTGTTTGGGACCGAAGAGACAAATATTAAAGAAAAAAGCTGTTACTGGAAACGCTTAATCTAATACTGTTTATTGCTCAGAGTTGTTTTCTGTTGTTTGTAGTTTGAACAGTAGCCACCTCCTGCTTTTTCATTAATCGTAATTTTCTCATGCTATAACATCTTTTACCTTTCTCTAATTTTCTGTTACACTTTGCTTTAGTGTGGGGTTGTTGGTTGGTTGGTTGGTTTTCTTGGCCTTCTGCTGTTTCTAATTTGTGCCCTGTATCCACCCTCTGGAGCCCAGGGAGTAAGGAAATGCAGGAGGGGGGGATCAGGACTGGTGCCGAAAAGAAAAGGGAGAAAGAATATTCGGAATGAATAGAGCAGAGCTGGATGTGGCTGGTCCCGAGCCCGAGGGGCTGGCTGGGCACAGACCCGGAGGCTGCGGAGCCTGCCCAGGTATCTGGGAGCAGGGCGTGTGCCCGAGCGGCCGCGCCGGGCTGTGCGTGGGTGAAGGATGGGCCTTTTAGCGGCGGCACTTGTGTTGTGTCCGCGTGGTTCTGTTTCCAGCCGCATCTCCATTAAGCCGGCAGCCCTCGGAGCAGCCCCTCCATCCTGCAGACATTTGCTTTACGTAAAGCAGCTCGCAGCTCTGTGAGTATTGATGTAGACATTACCACAAATCGCCACTTAGGGACCGGGAAGAATTGACTAACTGGTTTCAGATCCAATACACATAACCTGATCAGACGCAAACTTTAAGTACACTTGCAGTCGTGCCAACTGCACCAGCGGGGAAGTGACTCTTCTGCTGGCTCTTTAAAGAGGCCCTGAGGGGAAACCATGAAAAAATAAAGATATGGGCTTAAGGCTTGTGCTGCAGTGGTTGTAAGGTGAAGAGTTAGTCCTGGCATGAAAAATTAAAATACAACTGCTCTTTGTGAGACTTGGTTTGTAATTTTTTTTTTTTTTTTCTTATAAAACTCGCTAATTTGGGTTTTACAGCCACCACAGTCAGTGTGGATTCCTGAGGTCGTTCTGAATCTTTATATTAAATGGCCTGGATGCTCTCCTCTTCCTTGAAAAAGGACTGTTCATGCTGCCAGTTAGGCAAAACATTGACTTGGGGAAGAAATACATAAGCAAGTGAGACCGTTTCCTAATTTTCATTGTAAGTGTGATGTTTTCCAAAACTCTTGAGATTTGCAGGACAGAAGAGAGGCTGGAGCATTACCTGAACCTGGCTGATGGGACATGTGGGTTGATCTCATGGCTGTGTCTTGGTGTGGGGAGTTCAGCTGGACCTCAGGCACAAGGGCTCGTGGGAACAGTGAGCTCTGCTCTGGGAGTGTTAGAGACAACAGCATTTAATGTTTTTGGTGTTGACTCGTGGTGTCACAGCTGAGAGCTCCACTCAAAAAGTTGGCAGTTGTGAATTTTTTAGTAGATCATAACAATCAAACAGGATTCTGCATGCTGGGATTGAGAACTATGGAATGATCAAAGAAGGTGGGAAGAGTGAAAGACAAATTCAAATAATTAGTGGGAAATGGAGCCTCTTGTGCAGCAAAGTTGGGTGATTCAGAGAACAAATCTGTGTTTAGCTGCATGAATCTGAGATAGGGAGGAAAAGTGGCTGGTGCTCTGCGGCCTTTGTGAATGAGAGAATCAGCTCTGGGCTCTTCATCCCAATCCTGGCTCCTGGAGCTAACCCCACGCAGAGCAGCATCAGCGTTGTCTGAACACAGGGCCTGGTCAGGGGCTTCTGCTTGGGGAATTCTCAGCTGATGTTGCTGTCCCATATTTAGTATTCCCAGAACTCAATATTGCCGTGGAAAGCCCAGGAGGGTCCAGCAAGGCAGTGAGGACTGTTTTCTTATTACTAAACAGAGAGATATTAACAACACAATGTAGGAATAAAAAAAAAAAAGGCAAGCAAGCAAAGCCGGCTGCCTGCTCTTTTCTTCTCAGCATTATTATTTGTGACAAAGCCTTTGGTCCATTTTTCTTCATAATTTGCAGGACTCCTAATGGGAACAGCACCTCCCAATTACCATGGTTGCCAAAGGCTAATTTGGTTACCCTCAGGATCCACAATAGAGAAACTGTGTCGGCCCTTTGTAGATATTTGCATACTATACATACCGGGAATGTAAAACAGCTGCCCGGGCCCTATTCCACTATCATGGCAATTATGGGTCATTAGCTTTTTCTTTTTTCTTCCCTTTCTCCCTCTTCTTTCCTTGTTCTCATCTTCTAAACTCTGCCAGGCAGCAGAAGCAGCTGATGGGTTTGGAGGGAGCAGCAGCAGGACGAGGAGCTGCCTGGTCCCATTCAGGGGCTGGGGCTGACAAGCGCCCGTGCCTTTCTCGCCGACTGCGCTCTTTCTTCCCGTGTCTGTTCCCTCGGGTGCTCCCCGGGACATCTGCGTGTGCCCGGCCGCCGTGGGCAGCTCCGGCCGCCGTGGGCAGCTCCGGCCGCTCGTCTGACCCCGAAACGGCCCCGTCACACGCACCCTGTCAACACCCTGCTCCTTGGGGACACTTCCCCACACTTCCAAAACTTTCCTGCGCTCCCAGGGGCCCAGAAATTAAGGAAGGGGACAAAAGAGAGCTCCTCTAAAATTGGTTGGGTTTCAATTTGTTAATGGCCAGAGCCTTTTAATAGTTTATCTCCCTTTTGTTCTGGGCAACGTTTACAGTCTCGGTGCAGTTTACAAGGAAGTGATGGTTTTGCATATACATTAATTTTTTTATGAACTGCTAATTTTATTGACAATAAGGATAGATTGAAAGACCCAAAGCTTTTGTGTTGTTTTGTTAAAGCAAATAAGTAAAGCACAAATGTAAATTACATCTCCAGGTTCACATTAGAGGTTTGCAAATAATACTGAGCTAATGGTTATTGCTAAGGAAAATAGCACTGGGATCAATATTCTATACAGTAGAACGCAATACCTCTCTCTCTTTTAATCACCTCATTGCAGAAATGGCATTGAAATTTGAAATCTCATTTTCTCCATTTGTACAAATTGAACATAAATCATTGTGAGTGAGGGGAGGTTTCGGGCAACTTCACTCTTTGTGGGATTGCATTGCTAATTAGTGCTGGAGGGAAAGGGGGGATAGAGCCAGGGCTCCACCGGACTCTGACCTGCCCGTGGATAGGTCTGTAAATAAAAAAACGGGGAATAAATGGTGAGCTCCATCTTCTCTGCACCAGGGTCTTCAGAGCAAAGGCAGCACTTGTGATAGTCATTTCTTACCACTATTAAAAATAGATAAATAATTAAAACCAAAAGGCTGACGTGGCTTTTGTTGGTGTGGAGTGTACCTGGTGCTGTACAAAACACAAACTCAGTGTGTAGCTGCTTCCCCAGGAGCCCGGAGGGTGAATCTGGTGATGCTGGAGCTCAGGGAGTACCCAAGTGTGTGTGGTCGAGGGGTTCTGGTGCTGGTCACACTGTTGGCTGGGTGAAGGGTAGGTCTTAGTGTCATTCCTGCTGGTTAGGGTCCCTAATTTGCTTTAGTGTTTGAGGGAAATACCAACAGAAGAACCTTTGTTGATAACTTTAAAACCCTTTTCCTGTGGGGTGCACGGGCTGTTCTGCAGTATGCTGTCTGATGCTGGTGTGTGTGCCCCCCAGCAGCTTATCCAGAATGATCCAGGACATCACAAACATCGAGAGAAAGGTGGTAGCTATTAGGTAAGTGATTCAAGCCAAGAGATGGGAGAGATTTGGAATAAACAGGGTTTTATTTGTCTGTGTGGAGACAAATCCTATGAGTGGGATACGACTGTGGGTGTTATGGAAGGAGGAGTCGAAGTGACTGGGAAAGGTTCACACGGAGTAGGAGGGTTCCAAGCATCACCCCATGGATAAAGACTGTTTTAAATTATTCACTATCAGTCCCAGGGATTTATCACTACACCTGTATTTTCCCATCATTTTTGTGCTTTCTAAATCACTACAATAGGAGATAAATAGGGAACTTTATGGGAGAAACTGTTATTAAGGCTCATTATATAAATTTGTTCTTGCCATTTCCAACAGCTGAAAGTGAAGAAAATAAATAAAATACCCTTGAAAGTGAAGAACAAACATTGAGCTGGCAGAGCTGCTAGCAGAGAAGAAATAAATAATTTTAGAACACTGGGGGCAGAAAGCTCAGACTCAAACCAAGGGGTGGTTTGGGTCTAGAGTATTTAAGAGGATGAAAAAAAGATGAGTATTGTTAGAATTGTGGATTTTAATTCAAGATGCTATTTAAAATGCATGTATAGTCTTGAGGAAAGAGAAGGATACATGACAGAAGTTGGCTTGTCCATGGCTTGGTCTGTGCTGTCAAATTCCGGTGCATTATGAAAACATAAAAATATATGTGTTTTAACAAAAAAAACAGTTTAAATAAAAATCTTCTGTGAAAACACTCTTAAGAGTGGGCAGGAAAAGAAATCTGGGGTAAAATACCCTCCTGATAAATTTCTTCTTTCAAAAGTGATGGACTTTGGGTTTAGGCAGTTGTCACTGCTGGAGCAATGGGGAAATGAGCTCTTTAACCAGTAAATTATACAGAGACATTTATTTATTTATTGTGTGATTGACTGAAGGGTTTGCAGTTTTGCATGTAGAACAGCTTATTTTGAAAACACAAAAATAATTTGGAAGCTGTGTAATTTGCTGACACATAGGCAGCCACAGGATCTCGCAGAGTCCCTGAGGATCAGTCATGGTCAGAGGACTGGGTAAGCTGAGCTCAGGAGGTTGGCAGAGCTGGTATGCTCAGGACTGCTGTGGAAAGCATCACGTGGAAGAGATGTGTTGGAAACTGCTCTTCCCAAGTCTGAAGTCTTTGGGATTGCTGGCAGGAAGGTCCAGGTCAGGGCACCTGGATGAGGAACAGAGCTCTCGGCTAAATGAGGCAGGGGGGTCGTGCTCTGTGAGTCGATATTTTTCTTCTGAATTTATCATCTCTTGCTCTGCAATATCAATGTTTATAAATTAAATACATTCATAACTAAGTGCTGCATAAACAATTGATAAATAACTACAGGCTGCGTGCACGGGTACACTGATGTTTGTGTGCCTGGTATGGATGAGGCACCAGCAGCTCCTGATGCTGTACAGTGCTTTGAACAGTGGCTGTGAATTATCTGCTCCTCATATTGATGGGATATTTCTGGAGCATAAAGATAATAATTAAAGTGTCACTTTTTTTTAGTTGCATTCCATATGAAGATCTGCTCAATATTTTATAAGTTGTATTTAGCTTCACTGGTGCCAGTAGAGAGAATTCATTTTGGGAGCAGACTAGATGAGGAGCTGCTATATTTTTAAAGAAGCTTCCAGTGCAGGCAGGCTCCAGGAATCCCAGCTGGCACGTGCCTGGAATGCTGCACGCCTTGGGTGTAGGCAAGTGTTATAAAGAGCACGGATTCCATGTGGAATAAAGGTCTGTCCTTCCTCTTGCCCAAGTGCAGGAGCTGGCCAAAGCATGTGGCCCCTGAGCAGGACCTCACAGCAAGGTGTTTTAGAGCCAGGCATGCTAAATAAAGGGAGTTTCTCCCTGGAGCAGTTGGAGCAAATGATGCTCTGGGTAAACAGAACAGCTCCTCAGAGTTTGTGCCTCCAGGCCAAAAAAGAGGGCGTGCGAGGAGGACAAACAGGCGGAAGGGAGGTGAAGGCCCTTGCCCCAGGGTTACCTCGTGGGAAAGATGCTCCTCCTGCAAGGTTGTCTGTAGTGGTACTCGGGCATAAGATACAAACATGTCCTTAGGCTCCCCCAGTTCCCTGACCCAGAGCAGAGGGCAGCTGGCAGAGGTGCTGTGGTGACACAAAAGGGGCGAGGTGTCCCCCAGCAGGGGAGCAGGCATCAGGAACGCGTGGTCGGCCGTGCTCTGGAACTCTTGGTGTGCAGAATCCACCCACAGAGAGCCGTGGTTGGCCAGCCTGTGGTCCAGATCGTCTCTCCTGCCCCAAAAGAACCTCACATGCGTGATGGAAGAGGTATTTACAAACCTACAGAGCCCAGAAGGAGAGAATTATTGTATGAGTAATAATAAGCACTTAAATAGCACTTGACAACTTGATTGATACAAACATTAAAAGATTAACTCCTGCAGGACTGGTGATGGATCTGTGTTTCCCTGTATTGCAGTTGGAGAAACTTAGGTACAGAGGCAGATTAATTTCCTTTCTGACCCACAGTGTGTTGCTGGAAAAGGCAGAATTAGAATTAGAGACTTCTTAATGACCAATTAGCAAAATTATGAAACAAAAGAGCAATAGCTCCAACAGCAGCCTCCAGGATCAGCACAAGAGGACACTGCATATCCTCAGCATCCTATACCCAAGTAGCAATTTTAGTCAAGAGTTCATAATTGTATCGAGAAATTAGGACTATTTTTATCATGTGTCTTGCCTTGCATTTATCCAGTTCTCTATTTCATGTCTGCAGGTTCTGGCTTTGCAGATATTTATCTATATTTAGATGCATGCAAATACGGCTTTAGCAGTACAACCATAAAATACAGCCATTCATAAACTAACTGGGATATATGACTCTCCCTACTTATTGGCACTGCACTTTTGGGTATGTACATTAAATATGTGTCTATTTTACTACCTGGAGAACACAAAATGAGTGAAATCCAGCTATTTGCCTATTACTCTTTGACTGAAAAATTGTGTATGTTTATAGTTGAGATAGATACACAGTTCCTGCTCGGCTGCGATGGAGTCAAGGTGTTATTGATGACTTTGGGATGACGGCAACACTTACAAAGAGTGGGGCCCTGCGTGACTTACGGGGCTCAGCCCAGACTAATGCCAATAAATCGTTTGTGTCGCGCCATGTCTCGGTGTATTTTGGATGTGCTGCGTATTTTACAGGCAAACTATTTCAGAAAGATGTTAGAGACTTTAATAAATGATTTGTACCATTTCTCATAGGCTTCTCCATGGGAAGGCAGGCTGGCAGTTACCAGGCGGCTCCAAGTTCTACAAATAAGATTTTAGAAACCTTTACTTATACAAAGTATGTTTTTTGTATATATAATAATGGAAAGATTTTAAGATCATACATATCTCAAACTTCCTAGGTGTAAAGTGCTTTCCTCATTTGGTGAAATATCAACGTCCTTATTCTGTTCTTAGTGAGCTGCAATAATACTTGGTGGCCAATATCCCATCACCAGTGCCTGGATGCTGTTCTGTGCCTCACCTCAAAATTGGTCTTTGTGGATGAAATTTTAGCAGAAGTTAGGGATATTTGAAGGGAAAGGGATGGAGGAGGGTGAGGGTGCAAAGAATGCTGTGTCCACACATGAGCACCTGCACCCGGCCCCTCTGATGGCAGCATGGGGCACTCAGGACCTGATCAGGGGCATGGAAAACATCCTGATACATGTCAGCTAGCACTAGTTGATGAGAGAAAATCCTAAATTTCTGAGGTATCTACTTTACTCTTGGCCTGTTCGTACCCACCCTGGTGGCCTCGTGCTGCTGGGTCTGGGGCTGGGTCCTTCTCGGTTCCCCACAGAACCGGCCTGACTTGGCACGGGGCAGGGAGCTGCGTTTCAAACATGGGAGCTGATTTAGTTGTAATCTAGAAATGAAGGAATTCCCAACAAAAACACATAGTGCTATAAGACAGGAATTCTAATACAGGCCTAGAAGTGTCTTCCGAGTGCTTTGGCGAGGGATTGGAGGGAGGCCAAGGCACAAGGAGAGATTGCCTTAAGCCCTCTGCTGACCCGCGTCCGAGGCCAGCCCCGGGTTAATCCCCTGCGCTGCTGAGCCGGGGCTTGAGCGGCTGCCCTGCCAGGCCCTGAGCACG
This sequence comes from Corvus moneduloides, assembly GCF_009650955.1. Taxonomy (NCBI): domain Eukaryota; kingdom Metazoa; phylum Chordata; class Aves; order Passeriformes; family Corvidae; genus Corvus; species Corvus moneduloides. The sequence continues at coordinate 590,776 of NC_045487.1, read as the reverse complement.
GCCCAGGGGCAGCTTCAGGTGCTCCCGAAATAAACTCCAGAGCCCCTCTGTGTGCCCATGTCTGGCCCAGCTGGGACAGCAGCAGGCCCACATTTGGAGCATAATAATAATTCTGCAGATCAAAGCAGCTCTTCTTCAGACAAATACAGTAAAATTGAAGCTCTCCTCCAAGAGGAACGTGTGCCCTTGTTGTGGTTTCCCTTTTTTGCCCTCCTTTTCTTTCTTTCTCCCCCCCCGCTTCCCTTTCTTTTTTTTTATCCTTTATGAGCAAATTGCTTTTTCAGGGCTATAGAAAGAACCGATTGGAAGCTGAAATCCTCCCTCTCTGCCCAGGGGTGGGATTCCCAGGGTTAGACATGTAACATCTGAAGGGTGATTTTTTTTAAAATTGATATCCGAGAATAAAAGAGAGAATAGTAGGAGAAGCTGATCAGGAATGAATAAAGTCTCCTTTTAAGCTGAAATAACCTTCCCCCCCCTCCCCAATTTTCCCTCCAGAAAAGCCGGACTGTAATTGCTTGCAATCACTCGGCACAAATTGTCTGTGCGTATTTGCTTTTTAATTTTGTATAATCTGGTCCATTTCGCTCTCTCTGCCTTTGAGCTTAACCTCTCTCTTTCTCTCCCTCCTTTTCTCCCTCGCATGCCTTCCCTTTCTCTCTTGCTTTAATTCTTCAATGCTGCTAAAAAAAATTATTACTAATTCACAATGATCTTTGATGGCTTTTACTAAGGAAAAGGCACTCAGGAAAAAAAAAGAAACTGAGTGGACATGTGCTGCAACTGGTGAGATTTCCTTGTTATCTTTGAAGTGTTTGTTAATTTGTCTATTTATTTCATTTCTGTTTCCTTAAGACTCAGCAAGCTCGTTTAATACCTCCATAGGATGCCTTTCCCCGCTCTCCGAGCAGGATTTGGGTGTCCTGGGCGAGGCTGGGATGCGACATCGCTGTGTCATTGCTGCTCATCTCTGTCAGGGAGCCCCAGGGTCCCAGCCATGATTAATGTCTCCTCCAGGTGAACCTGGGGCTTTGTAAATAATGTTTCTGAGACTCGGTGCTTAGAATTTAAGGTTCTCGTTCAGATTTTGCACTAAAATTTTCTTTAAGCAGATGCCTGTGGGAGCCGCTCTCTCAAGGTTTGGCCCAATGTTTGAGCAGAAGCCTAGTTGATGTTCTGAAAAAAATTTTGCGTGTTAGAAGATAACAGAGATCCTGGGAATGAGAAAGTGCAGAGATACCATCTGTCAGAGTAGTTTCTCATCATTAATTCTTGAAACATTTAAAGATGAGTCCATATAGCTTGGTGGTCTGTTGGCACCAGGGAGGGGATTGAAGGGCTGAAGACTTTGACCTCATTGCGGTTTTTTGATTTTATTTTTTAAGCAGCCCCTGGCTTTGGTAGCTCCCTCTCCAGCCCCTGGGCAGCTGCGTTGTCCTGCCCTGTCACTGCAGGGCTCAGCACCCAGGGCAACGCTTTGCTCTGGGGACCCTCAGCCATCGGCTCCTCTTCCTGCCCCCACTCTGGCGTCCCAAAGCATGGCACAGTGTCCTGGCTCAATGCACGTGATCCTGCTGCCTGGCAGGGTCTGAGAAGCCCTGGAGTTTTTTGAGATTTCTGTGGATGATTTGCTGTAATATCATATTATATATTTTATTTGGGAATTCTTGGTTCAGTATTCAGTTGCTATGTTTTGGGGCTTTTCACTGCCTTGCTGTTCAGGGCTTGTTTGGTTGTATTTTTTTTTTTCGTTCTGACAGTGAAAAATGTTTTAAAAACAAAAACCAATGAAAATTAATGTAGTAATACGTATTTTCTAGTAACTTGGGATTTTTCCTTGCTATTTCCAGAAGCAGTGCTCTCACCCCTCTCAGATTTTGGTGGTAGCTTGTTTGTTACAAATGCTCTGAATTGTTTCCTTCAAAGGATCCATTAAGACTTTGTTTTCTTTTTAAAGAACTTCTAACGAGTAGCTCTAATAACGAGCAGAGATATTTGTATGAACAGTCCCCAAGTCTCCCAGAACAATTTTGGAAAGAGCCCCATATGCTTCTCCCATGTCACAGGAGGGTGTGGGCTCCAGACCGGTCTGAAATCCTGTTGCTATTCCACCAACGGGTCCTGCTTTCTGCAGATGAGAATTTAACTTCCTATTTGGAGTCATTCTGTGGTGGGATGCTGTTCAGGATCTGGTTTCTCTTGAAATTTCTCCCACAGGTAAATATTTTTTTTTTTACTCCTGTTGCCTTGAAAGGAAAAAGAGAGCAAGCCCATGGCTGCATAGAGAAACCTGAAAGGGTCTGGATTCCATTCTTCAAGCTCTGGAGGGATTGAGGGGGTGGCAGGCACTGGCCTTCAATCTAAACAAGAAAAGTAAATTAAACAAAAAAGAAAAAAAGGAAAGGCAGCTTTACACTCAAAACAAATAGTTGCTGATTCCCAGCAAACAAACCTGTAGGAAAAACCCGAGCAGTTTCAGAAGAAAAATTCCATGTATATTTCTCTTGATGCGTTTTAGGTTTGTTTGTAACAGATTTATAATCCTGTATTATTCAGCTTTTCATTTGAAATTCCAATGAGCTGTTTGAATGGCCTGGTGCAGGCTAGGAAGTAAAGAGCATAAAATAGTCCCATTGACTTATGATTTTCTGCTGACTTTTTCATTGTCATCCCATATCTTCATTCTCTGTCATCAGAGCGTTCCGGGAATGTCCTCTGTTGCCTGTCTGATAGCGCTTTGGAATATAGGAAATGGGATGAATTGCAGATGACTCAATAATTTATTCAGATGTGGTCTGTCATCTCTGGGCAGGCTTCAAGCGCACGTGGAGAGAGGGTGGGAGATTTTATACAAGTTTTCTTCTGACTTCCTTCCCAGACCATTTTTCCTTCGACTCGTGGTGTCTTCCTTAACAGCAGAGGAGGTTTCAAATGTAGCCAGAACAGGCTGGAAAGATGGGAATGACTGATCAAAGCAGCGCCTTGTCTGTGTTGTATCTCGGCAGCGAATGCAACAACTCCTGTTGAAACACAGGAAGCAGTTTCTGTCAGTTGAGTCATTTTTACAGATTGACCTTGTGCTTTTAACTAAGATCTTGGTGGGAAGAGTGGGACCTCTGTGCTGGATCACAGGGTTTGAGAGTGGAGAGCCCCAGTTTTAGCTGGTGAAGGGTGAAGGTGTTGGGTTCAGTTTGAGCTGACTCTCACCCAACCCGCGTGTGAGATTTCTGATAACTGTGAGTGTTTGGACCTTTTTGTTCCCCTGAGCTGTCTCTTCACAAAAGATATTTCAGGGTCTTTCAACCAGTTAGGAAAGTTCATTGTATTTTTAATACAATGTGGAAAAAAATTAAAATAATGATTTGATATACAGGCATTGATGAAAGATGTATTTTTAAAGTAGTAAATTAAAATCTCATTAATATTTCAGTGAGAATATTTTGTGCTTATCTGTTTCATCTCTATTTTTGACCTATGGCTTGGAGTTCACAGCATGAAGGAGATGGTGAAATCTGTTCACCATAAAATGTTAATTATAAGTAAATTACAGCACAAACGTTCAATCAGCCACATTAATTCTACATAAAGTGAATTATTGTAGCAGAAAATTTTAAAATGTGACTGAATTTTATAATCTGCATCCTCCATTTTCTACCTTTGCTCTTAGTGCTGTGCTGTTCCTCCCCGGCATGGCTGAACTCTGTGTGCCTACGGGAAGTGCTTTCTCCTTAGGTGATGTTAAAAATGGAAGAGCACTATTTGATCCAGTTGTTTGCAGCTACTAAATGTCTCTTAAATACAGAAAAGTTTCTTTGCCCAGTGAGAAAGTGCAATAGCAGCTTCAGGGTTGGAAAGGCAGGTGGTGGAGTGGTGGGTGCAGGAGTGGTGGCAGGGTGTGGGTGGTGCAGCTGTGGGCTGGTGGTGGCTCCAGCAGCCCGAGCACTCTGACCTGGAGCTGGAGTTACTGCAGCTCCACGAGCTTTTGCAGGACCCTGCATTTGGGTTTAATCCTGTATTTATTTTCACAACCAAAAGGCACGTGAATCGCCATGTAGTCTGAAAATGTAGCTGGAGGTCTTGCTGGCCTCCTGACCCTGAGGGGAAAAGCTTAATTTGAATCCCAGACTGGTCTGTAGTGTCGCTGCCTTTGTAAATCCAAATGTTGCATGGCATTATAAAAGAATTTCTGCCAAGATGCAGAAATTCCCTTGGAGGGAAGGGAGCAGAAGGAATTCCCAATTTGCTCATGGGAGGTGTGTGGGTGGATGCAGGAGCAGGTGATCCTGCGGCCCAGGGAGATAACCCTCAGGGTAAAGCATGCCACAGGGAAGGGTTAGAGCACTGATCCCGTGAGGTGGAAAGGAGGGAACCAGGGCAGACTGAATCTCCCAGCCGTGACACTGGCCGTGGCACAGAGTTTGTGCCTCGTGCTTTGACGTGTCCTGTCAGTGCTTGAGTTCTTGCCAATGCCATTCGGTGTCTCTGAGCTGTTGTGCCTCCACACCTGAATCATTTCCCGCCAGTGTGAGATGTGGGCTCCAAAAACATGTGTGAGTCACTGAGATCTGAGCTGTAAAGTGCTGTGAAGGTCTTGGAGACAATCTCTCACCATTTATTGGGAAATGAAGGTCTCTTTGGTGGGAAGGTGTGACAGGAAAGCAAAACAAATCTCAGACACCTAAACAAAGTAACTCGTGAAAAGATAATAATCATGAGCTGGTTTATTTGCATATATGTACAAAATATGTAAAACAGTCACTGTGATGTGTGCGTGCCCGAGTGATGGGACAGAACTTCAATAGCTGGTGACCACGCCCTTGGTTCCTGCCAGGCATAGGCTGTGTCCATCCAGGTCTGCTGGGAGGTTCTGCATCCCCTGCCTTTACCCTCAAAGCTGTGCTGGCATGACATCCTGGGCACCCTGATTTACTCCCACACCCCTGTTCCCACAGGCTGGATGGATGAGAAGGCCTCCACCTCACGCAGCCACAGTGTGATGCCGCTGCTCTCTGGGAGAGATCAGTGTCTGTGTGGGCTCTGCCAGCTTGCTGTGCTGGGTAAACAGCACCTCAGGACAGCCTTATCCAATCCAGGTGGTGCACGGGCTCCCCACAAAGGTGCAGCGTTTTGGCTGCAATGGGTACCTGTGAGGGAACGAAGCTCAAGGGACACAAAGTGTAACTGTTGGAACAGGTGTGGCTAAAGACAGGGTGAGAAATATGAATTATCACAGGGACCTGAGGGGTCACCAGTGCGTTGAACTGGACCAAGCAGATGTTTTTGAAGTACCTGAGATGTTCTCAATGTTCAGGCATTGAGAGGCACTGTGTAATGAGGAGACCAAGCTCAAGTACAAAGGCTTCTTCTGGCTGCATTCCCCTTTCATGGGCTCTATCAGGGTACAGCATAGTGAAATGATTTTCATTTCATTATTTTCATTTGAAATCAAGGGTTTTGTTAGCTTTCAATCAACTGCCTTCATCAGCTTATAAGTAAACACTTATTTGTCCCTTCTTTGCTACTCTCACATTCTACACAGTGAGCTGCTGCTGGGAAAAATTGTGCCCCATGTATAAAGATGGATCTTGGTACAGCCGAAGGTACCTGGGCAAGGTGTAATCTTAAAGCTGGGTTCATCAAGGTGCTGAAAGAACGGGATGTGATCAGTTAAGCCCCTCAAAATGCACCAGCACAGAGGGGAAGTGTGAGGCAGGCTGGAAGCTCCAAGCCCTTGTTTTCCAGTGAGCAGCATGATTGGCAGCAGGAATAAACACGAGCTGGAAGCTTGTGTATCAATCTAATTGTATAATTGCAGGTTGCTTTCTGCCTGGTTTGATGTGCAGATTGTAGTAATGTGGAGTGTCTCTTTGGTAAGTTGCTATTAAATCCAACACTAGGAAGTAGTTCAGTGGCTTCCTGGATGGATACCTGGTGTTTGTGTTCTTTACCTACTGGAGCAGTGCCTATGCCTGCTTTTTCCTTTTCCTCTTATTTTTGCTTATATAGTGGTCGAAGTTTTTTCTGCAAGTTGCCAAGGTGAGTTAGACATAAAGGTCAAAATGTGGTAACTCATTACCTAGTGTTGTAAAAGTCACTTCCAAGAGCTGAGAGCAATACTTAATTATTCCCTCTGAACTTGTACAAAGTATTATTTTATATATGTTGTAATCAGTACACTGGGAACACTGTCTGCTCAAACCTCGGGGATGGCTCTGCTTGGAGCTCCAAGTCAGTCACCAGGCAGGAGGGGAAGGGTGGTGTTCAGTGAGATCCATGCAGGAAAAAATCCTTAGGATAAGAAAAATGTCAAATAGTATCTTTGATGGATGTAGAACAAAGCCACAAAGAGAGGAAGCTCCTTCTTACTGGGAGAACAGGAGAAGGCTCCAGCCCTGCAGGGTGCCATGTCCATCTGGCCCATTCCCCTTACCCTTGGTTACAATTAATCAGCTGCTTTTCCAGTGCAAATATCCCTTTCCTGTTCCTCAGAGATGAACTGATTTCTGGCTGACAGTGCTGTAATTCCACACCAGAAGTTCATAGCTTTATCTCGGAGCACTGAGGTCTGTTACAGAGCGACAAAGATATACTTGTCTGAATTCTTGAAGGATCTTCCCAACTGTTCTGCTTCTTACCTGCTGCTGGGTTTTTGTATGATGGTGGTTACATCCTTTTCTGGCTTTGTTGTCAGTGGCAAACTGCTTAATTAAAAAAAAAAAAAGCTAAAAGCCATCATGGCTTGCAGAGACATGGCTTTTAATAAATTCTGCTAAAAACATTAGTTGAAAGGTAATTCCAAGTAGATATTGCCAGGTTAGGAGCTTTTCCTGTCAGGCAAGTGTCTCCTTGTGCATTATTTCTGCCCTTGTATACGCCCCAGTGTTGGTGACAGGATCATTTTTTGGTATGTTGTGTTGCAGATTCATAGTGGACCAACAGGTAACCAGAAATGATGGTTAAAAATCTACAATATTTCCCTGAATAAAGAGAGTTGGCATCTATTGACCTTTGGTCTTGCTGGAGTTGGCAGAGGCTTGGTGAGGCACTGGTGAGACCTTCTGTTCTTGGTGCAACATCTGGGAATTGGTGGGTAATATAAATAAAATAACAGACACCTGTAGGAGTCTGGGTATTCTTCTTCTCCAGCAGTGTTTTGCCATGACCTTGGTGCAGCTCCATCCTGCCTGGCTCAGACACTGGTTGCATCCCCAAAACTTAACCTCTGAACTCCCCGGGGTTATGCTCAAGCCAAAGATCACTGAGCTTTTAGAGATCAAGAGGATGTCAGTGAGGAGGGACGGCGCGATGAGCCTCAGACACTCATTAGTCCTTGCTGAACGCCTGAAAATAACGAATTTCAGCTTAGTCAACAGCAGTGAAAGACACTTATTGTGTTCAGATTGCCTTGGGATGGCTTCTGCTTGTTGGGGCTGGCAAATGGCATTTTCCAAAGGGAAAAGCCCGCTGTGTGGTGTTCCCGTGAGGGCAGCTGGGTCCTTACTCCTGCAAATACAAAGCATTCTTGGCAAGCAGAGTTTAATTAAGAGCCTCCCTGAGACCAGCCAGGCTGGGCGTTAGTAGCCGAGAGGGGCCCTGGCACCGGTGTTAGGGAACGTGCTGGGAAAAAGGCTGGATTTCTGGCAAATGTCATCGCTGCTGCCTCACTTTGTGCGTCCTCACACACGTTTTTAATATGGCTGTGCTTTGTCTACCTGGAATATGCAAATAGTATTCAAATTAGAGCTCAGCTTTGTGACTGTCAGCACATACCCCCCAGCCTCCCTCTAGCAAGTGACTAATGGGAACATGTGTTCTTTCTATTTTTGTAACGTGGAGGGAAGGAGGGCTGGAGCCGGCAGGACGGACCCACTGTCTCTTTCTCCCCAGAGGGAGCAGAGCCCGCAGCAGAGGGGTGGGGACGGCAGGATGGGGCCTGGGGCTGCTCTCCGGACCCCCTGCCCGGGGCAGTGGTGGTGCAGGGCTGTGAGAGGCCCCCAGCCCACTCCCCACACTGCGCCTGCCCCGGGTCTCTGCGGCTCCTGGCACTCAGACGAGCAGCACAGAGTCCAAACTTTGTCCTTGACATAGGCCATTTTCTTCCTTCTCCCCATGCCTTTTATTCCCAATTATACCCATCCCTATATTTGTTAGTGTTCCTATGGCAACAGCTCTAACTGCTTACACAGAATTGTAATGTCAGGAAACTCTTTAATGTTTCTGTGGATGACTTAATGTGATTTAGGAGAAATCTACCTCATCCAGTGCTGGGCACTGGCTCTGGGCCCTGGCTCTGGGCCCTGGGGGCTTCCCACCACTCAAGATCTCTGAACCTGCCTCCTGTGTGGAGCAGGACTTTTGCCTTCTATTGATTCTGGAAGTTGGTCAGCAACAAAAATTAAAATAATAGCACACACTCAGCACACAGTTGCTATTCCCAGAGGACTGTAAACCAAAGGCTCAGATACTGCTGAAGCTCCTGGTGGCTCCAGGCTTTTCCAGTCACTTATAACGAGTACTTGAGGTAGGGACATCTCATGTCTTGCAGAAACTGCGCTTCACTGTGACGTAGGAGCCAGGGTGGGTGGCACAGACTGCTCTCCAGATGCACTGGAGCCAGGGCCACACTGCTGCTGGAGTCAGCGTGATGGGACGCCAGCAAGACACCCCTGGTCTGTCCTGTGCAGCCAGCATGGCCAAGGAAGAATAATTCCAGGAGATTGTAAGTATCTGAATGTACCTGCAATAAGGATCCGATACTGAGACAATCAGAATTGGTACCTTGCAAATACTGGTGGCTCCATAAAACTGTCCTTCCAGGCTGCTCAGGATCTGTGTGCTGATGGAGAGGCACATTGCCACTCTGCCAACAGGGCTGTGTTGTAAATATGCTCATTTTGGCTGTTCTGCTTTCAAGTAGGAGATGTTTCCAAAGCAGGATGCTCTCCCCACCTCTCCCTGAGGTACAGACCTCCAAGTCCCAGGGCATGTGTCATTTCTCCCTCCCTTCCCTCCTGCCCCATGCAGCTTCACTGTCCCCACAGAAGGACAGAGCTGGTTGGCCCCATTTGCCAGCTCAAAGCATGACTGAGGTGTTGCCTTCTGTTTTTAGTAAGATTGTCAGCACTTCTTTCTGCTCTGGGTGAGGAGAGGAGGGTGATTTAAGCAGCCAGGATAGGAAAGTCACTCTTCTTAATTAGCGCTAATGCAGTGAAGGTTGTTTTCTGGCCCTGGCAGAGGAAATGGTAATTAATATGGCAGGGAGACAGCCGAGAGACAGACGGAGAGTTCAAGGCTGGTGTGTGAGCCTCCGACCCCAGCAGTGCCCTCAGAGGCAGTGGGACACGAAACCTGTCCCTGTGGGATGGATGGAGTGCTGGCCATGTCCCCTGGACCCCTGCCCAGCTCTGCACTACCAGCCGTGGGGGTCCTTCCCCTGCTGTAGCCTGACCAGCCTTTCCCACTCACAGTTAACTGGATTTGCGTTCTAATGAAAAACATCCTCTGCACCTCTCAGCGCAGCCTTGGGGTTGACCCTTGCTGCTCTTGTCTGCACCCTTGGGCCACGTCAGCAAAGCCAAGACCAGAGGAGAGCAGGGCTCCCATATTCCCACCAGGAAGATCAGTGTCTCTGCAGGGCACCATGCAGAAACAACAGGTGGGCCAAGGACAAGCAAACCCAAAATGTCTGTGTGGTCATGGTGACCTCTGCCATGGATTCGTGTGTGGTTGTAGGTTTTTGGACACTGTGTTCAGCTGTAGCTCAATGTTTAGGCAGAATTGAGGGTATCTGAGGTAACGGAGAGGTGAGCAAGGACGCATTATCGTGGGTGGAGTTGTGATGGACAGAAGATGATTACACAAAGCAGGATCTCCTGTAGTTGCATTGAGTCCCCCTTTGTGCTGCTCCAAAGGTCCTGCACATCACTGTTGGTGAGGAGTTTGTCTGCTCAGGACCATGAGCAGGAAGGTGCTGTGCTGTGCTGTGCTAATTCTCTGTCTTGGTGAAGTAATATGTTGTCTTCAGAATATTTATTCCTCAACAGGGTTTTTTTTTTTGGCATGTTATGTACCCACAAGCTTCTAGCATGTTTGCTTGGCACTGCAACGTGGATACCTAATGTTATGCCCAGGAGCAAAGGAGCAGGTTTCCTTAATTTGATGTTCCCAGTTTTGTTGGGAAGTAAAACCTGGGTGCTGCCTGGTGAAAGGGTCGGGAGTTACTTGTACAGTTTGTAAAGATATTGAGACTTGTCATTTTAGCTGGGAGAGAAGTCAACCAAACCCCTAATATGAGATTTTCCTGGAAGCTTGACTAACCAGATAAACACGTGTGCTACAGGATTCACTCCTTAAATATTCTAATAAAAATTGTTTAGCTGAGGAATTGACTTCTTCATTAAATGGCCTTGGAATCACCTTTTGAAAAGCCAGGAGATATTCAAGTAGTAAAGAAAAAGCAGTGAGTGGAGTGGCCAAGGTGTTCGTGTACCTGGAGCAGCATTCCTTTAAAGCAGCTTGGGAAACTCTCGCAGGGAAGTGCGATCCTGGTCAGTGCACCTGTCTGTGTCCAGTGACTGGAGGGGACTCTAACACCAAAAACCAATGCCCAGGTCTGGAGGTGATTTTTCCACCTCAGAAGTGGCACCAAGGAGGCAACGCTGCTCACGTTCCTCAGCTGAGGCACGGAAGACTTGGGCTCGGAGCTGCTCTCTCTGCTCCTCCTCTTCCCCATGGTGACAACCCAGACGGAATAAAGCAAATAATTGCATTTTGGGTAACAGTAACCTGTGTAATGTTCACCATGGCTGGGAGCAGCATTCTCTCTGAAGTGAGCAGCAAATGCTTCTTTCCGACAAGAAGAAACAAACACTGGCTCATATGTCACCCCTCCTCTTCAGGCTTTAGGTGGTTGTTTTTTTAGGGGAATTTTCTGGTTTTCTTCATTGTGGATTTAGGGGTTTCTCCTTCTGTATTCCAGGGGATTTGTTGGCATCTTTTCTGTGCCTGTTCTGGGAGCCAAAGTCTTTCTTCCTAGAAGAGAAAATTAAGGCAAGTGTTTCCTGTGGGGGGCTGGGGCTGGCAGGAGGCATCTGCCCCCCTGCCTGGGCAGCCCCTGCTTGCAGCCCTGCAAGAAAGGCTCTGGTGTCCTCTCTGCCACAGCCCATCAAGGACTGTGGGGAGACCAGGAGACTCGTGTCACCTCAGACTGAAGTTGAAGTGAGGTCAGAAAGGTGAAAAAGCAGCACTTTATCCAACAAGAAACCCAAGGATTTGGATTTGTGCCAGAGCAGCAAGTGCTAAATCATCATATCCCAACCAGGGGATTTATGGCAGAGTTACAAAGATGATAATTTATTTAAGGACTTGTGCTAAGAATTTTTTTTTTCCCCTGTTGATTCTTATTAGCATGGAATGTTTTATACTTCTTAAAGGGTATCATAGTGAAAGAGGGAACATTTGCAGGGAAATGTTATCCAGAATACATACATTGTTTAAATGAGCTGCTCTCCAGCTTCCAGACACGTCGACGTTTAAAGCAAGAGGCAGCACCTGATGTTTTATTAATTGTACGCTCATCGGCAAACTTTCAATATCTCGTATTTGTAAATACAAATAGCAGTTTAGAATCTCTTTTAAGATAAAGCATAGCGAAATATGGATTTTCTCTACAAAGCTGACTTCAGGAACAGGTCATGGTGTGCCAGAGGGATGCTTCCTGGTGCCATCCATACTCTGCCCCTGCATGCTGGGTGGGATCTGTTCCATGCCCCATTCCATCTTGCACTGGTACCACAGATACTTTTTAAAATGAAAAGTGTTTTCATTGTTGTTTCTTCAGCTAAATTAGTGAGGGAAGGTGTGCTGGCTTGCTCTCAAGGGTTTGCTGTGATCAGAGTATGTGTTGGGATGATGCTTACAGGCAAATGGGCAATGAGGAAGGGCAGTGGAGCTGTGCAAAATGCTGCACTCATATGAGAAATCACAGAATCCCAGGGTGGTTTGTGTTGGAAGGCACTGTAAAGCTCAGCTAGTTCCAATGCCCAGCCATGGGCAGGGACACTTTGCACCAGACTTATCACTTCTGTGAGTTATACTCTGGCCTTAGTCCATTCACAAATAGATGTTAACGTGTTGGTTATGTGCCGACCTGTGACCATGGGTTATGTTTGTAAAATGTAGAAGCCAAAATTTAAAATAGACGTATCCCAGAGCTAAGCAAATTCCTTCAGGTGAGGAAGGCTGCAGTGAGATGCCAAGTGCTTCTTCTTGCTGCAGGTAGGACATAGGTCCCTGCAGATGACAGCCAGGGCTGAGGATTGCAAGCAGCACTTACTGGTGCTTCCAAGGAGTGATGATCCAGCACAACAATAATGGCAGTGGAGGAGATTTCCCATTTAGACTGAGTCTACCCAATAGATTGATGTGTTGAATATGAACTTGTACCAATGAGGCTTCAGGGTTTGTGTACAGATTTAATCCAGTGGCTAAACATTCCTTCTGGCAGCAAACACAACTCATCAGTTGTTACCATGAGCCAGAGCTGTGGGTTTAGTTGTTTCAAGCTGAATCAGCACGTACGTAGCACTTCAGTCCTACTGTGAAAGCATCTGATTTTGAGTAAATTATTACAGATTTAATCTTTATTCAGGTCTTTGTGTGTGAGTCAGTGACATATTAAGATTGAAAGGTGGCAGGAAAATGTTGGTTGGTTCCTCATCAGTTTGTATGTCTTTCTCTGCCAATTACAGATTCTTCATTGTCTGCCATCAAAAACTACATGAGCAAGAGCATCAGCAGTCTAAAGTGGGCACTCTTGAAATCAATCTTAATTTCATTTTGCAACAGCTAGATTTTGTTTTATTCTAAAAGAACTTCACCTGAAACTGGTCTGGTGCTTGTGACCCTGCTCTGGAGTCGCTGGGCTGGGCTGGGCTCTGGCCCCTTCCCTGGGAGTGGGCAAGTCACTCTGCTGTTATTGTTGGGACACCATGGGTGCTCCCTGGCCTTCAGGGTCCTGCTTTGAACCCCTGAGAACCCTGGGTTTCCATGGCTGAAGCCGTTGCTTGTTCAGGGTCCTCTCCCTGAAAGACTCTTGCTCAGGATCATTTTCTCTCTGCTTCTATTTTTGATGGTGTCTCCAACAATAGACTCGTGTTCCTCCTCTGTCTGTTCCAGCCTGACACAGTTCAATGCTGCGGTGCCTACAGGGGCTTGAAAAGAGCAGCCCCCCTTTTCTCTCTCCCCCCACCCCCCCCTTTTTTTTTTGGCTGAGGCCAAATTCCTTCACCCAGGCAGAAAGATCGGCTGCTCTTACCGGCTTTTACTTTTCGAGAGCATTTTCCACCCGGCTGTGGCTTCCCTGCGGAGGGAGGCTCCCGCTCCATTCAGGGGAGAAGGGTGCACTTTGCGCATCTGCCTTTTGTTTGGCCTGAGCCTCTGGGACTTGGAGAAGGGGGAGGAATTGATAAAAGCAAAGCCTTTTGCCATAAAAAGAACCGAAGAGGGCAATGGAAGGCCATTTGTGTAATTCCCCAGGCTGTGTCTCTCTGAAAGCGAAGGTCTGGCGCAGTCTGCGTAACCCGCTGACTTCGGATCTGCCTTTATCCTTTACCACGTGCAATCCGTTCTTGTACAGGAATTAGAGATTAAAGGCAACTTAACCTGTGTTTTTCTTTTTGGTTTTTTTCAGCATTCTTTGGCAGTGAAATAGTGGAGTTGCATTTCAGATCAAGCAAGGGGGGTGGGTGTGAGCAGGTAGGGAAAACCCCCAGCAGTTTCTCACCTCCCAGCCCAGAGCTGCTGTTTCACTGTGTCTGGGCACTGGGGAAAGGCCTTGCAGGCCTAAGGGAATTACTAGGATTTAGTCAGGGCTCCCTTTCTCATGGGTGTAACAGTGGTTTGTGGTGCCCAGGGGTTTTCACATGGGGAGTGGGTGTCTGACAGAGCAGGTGGCTCCGTGGGGGACGTGTCCTACAGGGCTGGGCAGCTCTGGCTCCATCACAGGACAGCTCAGGGACCTTTGCACCTGAATACACCAAATTGTCATGTCCTGCATTAAAAAAAATAAAATCACTGTTTTGGAGGGGCTGCCCGTATTCTGCCACTGCTGAGAAATGAAAGCAGAGGCACCTTCTTGGGGTGTGGTGAGAAATACCCCATTTGTGCTATCGTGACAAAGCAACAGAGTCAGTGTGTCATTATGGAGAAAATCACTTCCCAGTGGAAGAATGTATTCTGGAAGCTTCTCTGTTGACATGGGGCTCCCTGCATGTGGAGCATCACATTCTGTTCTGGGCACTGAGGCTGAGAGGTATCGACAAAGCACGAGGAGATTAGAGAAGAGCAACAAAAAGGATTAAGGGGCTGAGGGATTGATCTCTGAGGAAAGATTAAAGGAGCTGACTATGTGTAGCCTGGCAGAGAGAGAAATACAAGGCAGCTTGATAACGCTGTACAAATGTTTGAAGATCTAAATGTGAAGGGGTTGATCCTGCAGACCTCACTTCCATAATATCCCTGCAAACTCAATGGGCATTGGGTGTTACACTTGCAGGCCTGAACCCCAATACCAAACCAAACCTGGTTATGATAATGTATGTATTTATATAGGGAGGCTGGTGAAGTAATGTGAATAGCAACAAGAAATTTGCAACACTGATATGCTGAAATTTTTGATTTCTCCTAAAATGGAAGGTACCAAATCCTTCAGCCTGGACATTTAATCTGCAGAGCTCACTCGGCAGTGAGGGAAGAGTGGTCCCGACTGTGGAGGGTCTGCATGGGCTCCTCCACTGGGCTCTGCTTTCTTTCACTGCTCTGAATCTGCATAATGGGAGTTCAGGCTCTGCATGAACCAAGGGCAGAAGTGTGCTGCCAGGCTTCCCCTGAGGGTGTCTCTGCTGGGGGAGTGAGGGGTGCAAGGAATGGTTTGGTTTGGGGTTTTTTTTCTTTATACATGGCAAGAGTGGCTTTATGGTGGTAATACAACACTGGGTGAAAAGCCAAGTTTCTGCCAGGGATTATGTGATGTTGGAGCACCAGGATTAGTTTCCCTTTTCGTACTTTGAACTGTGACTCTGTTTGCAGGTGCAGAAAATGAATGTGACACCTCTCAATCAGGTAGTAAAATGTCATGTTTCTCCTTTTCCTTTTTTTCTTTTTCAAGATTGTATTTACCTGGCAAAATTCCCAACTGTCACTCTAAAATTAATATTCCCAACTGGGGCAGCTTCCAAGCTACTGCTCACCCTTTTCTGAGCTGGCAGAAAGAATTATATCTCTTCCATGTGCTCAATAAGTCCAGCTATTTCCCTTCATTTCCAAAAGACTCCAACTAAACATAAATCTGTCTGTAGTCCTGACAGCCCCTAGTCATCTGTTTACCAAAATAAACTTTAAGCATATATTGAAAAATAATTTCTATTGAAATATGCATCCCTATGGCATTTGAGCTCGGTATTTAATGCCTTTTTTATGGTTAATAATGCATCAAAAGCATTTCGAGTCTCAAGCTGTCATTACATCACATACATGATGTGCCGGATGCGTTTAATTGACTAAAAAACTTGGAGTCAGTTTTTATTTTAAAACATACTAATATATGATTACCAAGTCCTACTTCTCCTGATCTGTGTCTTCCAGTACATTGTCAGCTGGTGAGGAGCAGCTGGTGACGGTGCTCACGGAGCTCAGAGAGGGAGGCAGGTCACAGGAACAGGAAAAGCTGTTTGTTCAGAGCCTTTTCCTGAAGCAGAGTTTGCTGAGGTTTGATTTCTGCAATGGAGAAGCAAGTTAGTGCAGTAAAATAACATTGGACCTGGCACATGCTTAAATTAGAGGACTCTTGCCTGAGAGCAGAGTCGATGGTTCTGCCCCATGGGAGTGTTTTGCCCCCGGCGTTGGTGGCCAGGCCCTCGGCATTTGCAGCCACCCGTGCACTGGAGTCATTGTCACCTGTCCTGGTTCCAGGCTGGGCAGCCTGGGGCCTTTTATCTATGGCCTTGTGGACAAATCTAATGCATGGGAAGGTTCTCTTTGTTTTTGGGGGGTTTTCATCCCTCAAAAAAACCTAAATCCTTCTGGAAGACCCTGCTGCAGTCAAAATCTCCCCATATGACTGTGATGTTGTAAGTAAACAGATGATAAGTACTCTTGGAGAAGGACAGACCTGTTTCCTTCATGCTGTGTTTGTGTCTTATTTCAGTTCACTTTTTAATGTGATTGACTGTTCTGTTTTGTAACATTGTCTTCCTTCTCCCTTAGGTCAGTTGTTTTGGCTTATTTTTACTTTTGTCTTTTAAGTTTCTGTTAAGCATTTTAAAATACTTTTTGATTGATTGTTAGGGCTTAAAATCCTGTGATTATATTTCAGTGGAGGCGCAGGAAGGAGGAGAGAAGACTCATGTTTTAGAAGGGCTGAGGTGGTCACGTTTGTAAGGGTGGTGTGAACATGATTTTGGAGAGGTGACTTGGTTGTAAGTTGGAATTATTCTGTTAGTGCAGGTTAAACTGAGTGCTCTGGGGACATCTTTGTCCTCTTCTCAAGTGTAATGTGACTTGGGTTTGAGGCAGATAAGTTGGATTCCCCGATACTTGGTTCCCACTCTCACATCTCCCACTGGCCAGTGCAAGTGCCGATCTCTGCCAGCTCGGACCCTCAGTGCAGACTGGAACATATGGTTCCTTGGGATAGCTCTGTTAGGTAGGTGATATGACACCTTTCAGCTCTATTTCTAAACTCCATATTCCGTGTTTTTTAAATCCTCAGATTTTAAATGACAAATGGGATAATTCCCTAAGCTTTCTTTTGGTTTTCCATATTCCTCCTCTACCTGCTTATCTGGGTCCCAGCAGCTGCCTCATTACCCAGTAAATATTTGTCATCTGTCACAGCAGGTCGTTTTCTGTCATCCCTGCTCTGACATTGTTCTCCTGTGGTCCCATGTCCCATCTCAGTTCTCCCATCCTGGTTCTGCAGTGCTGCTGTGAGTGCCAGGACAGTTCCCCCCGCAGCAGCAGGGACAGGTTTGGCAGCCCCAGTGCTGGGGGTGCAGCCACCTTGGGGTGTTGTCCCCACGGGACAGACACGTGTGCTGTGCCCAGGACCGGCCCACTCTCGTGTGCAGCCCAAGCTCGCTGCCCTCCCTTGCCCCTGTGTTGTAACTCTGGCCTCATCTTAATGTTTCCAGGTCAGCTCTGGCAGGGGACTGTGAAGGGCCAGTCACTTAATGAACCCCTCTGGGACCTCCCTCAGTTGCTCACAATTTCTCTCCCCCTTGTCAGGCAGGGAAGCACAGCCCATGCTGTTTCACTCCATCACTTTTTTCCGATGCCTTTTCCGCCTGCTTGCTCCACACAAACAAACCAATTATCAATGAAGACACAGACTGGGGCCTTTTTCCTTGAAAGCTCCTCCAGCCTTGCCCGTACCCGAGTTTCACAGGTACATATCAACTTGCATTTCTTTCTGCCCCTTCTCTCTCTGTCTCTGCCTTGCAGGTGCTGAGTTGCCTGTTCCCAGTTGCACACAATTAATATTTCAGATCCAGACCTGGTATTGACTTGTGCAAAGCTAATCAGTATCCACATGCACATCCTTGTGTGCATGGGCTCTTACAGAAGCCCAGGAAAGAGAGCTGGGGTCATTCATTAACTGGAGAATTTCTTTGTTTCCTTTGCATGGAGGTGACCTTACCTGCACGTGTTTCAGACAAAAATACCCCCAGAATCATCTGTTCATCCCCAGTTTCCATCAGTGAGGCTTCCGTGTACCATAAAATGGGATTAATTTCACTGGACAGAGCTGGTCTGTGTGTGCTGCATGCAGGCAAGTGTGTTTTCTGAGGGTGCATGTGTGTCTCTGTCTTCTTGTAACACTAAATATTTCACACAGAGTGTGAGATGACAGCTGGGACCATCCAGAGTCTATGTCCAGTTCTGGAGTCATGCCCTGATGTTGGATCTGTACTTTGTGTGTGGAAATTTGGCATCATGCATATTTAATATAAGGAAGTAAAATTGATCAAATCTTCCCAAAGTGTATCTATTGCTGAGCTTCCCTTTACCTTGCACTGGCTACCTCTGGCATTCCAGCTTCTCTCTGCCCCTCAGTGCAGGGGCAGATCAACCCCCTGGAACCTTTGTGAGGCTGTGAAATCACCTTGGAAAGCTTTAGATGGTAAAAGTGGGAGGTGACCTGCAGCGAACCAGTAACTTCTTTAAAACAAAAAGCTAAAAGAAAGGGCTCTAAACTGTGCAGTGTTTTATCAAGGTATCCAATGTTTGAGGGAAATGTGCTTCCAGCCCCACCCTTGTGGCACGTGCTCCAAGTGCTTCTGTGGCACTGGCGTCTCTCATCCTCTTGTGCCCTGTGTGAAAGAATTGATTCCTGCACTCAGGCAAACCGTGTTTCCCACGCCAGTGTCCGTTCCTTTGAGGAAAGGCTCTTTTGGGCTGCCCTGCTGGTTCTTCCCTCGCTCCCACCGCTGACCGTGGGGCGGCTCTGACCGTGGGGTGGCTCTGCAAGGGCTTTCTCAATCCACCCACAGCTCCCCTGCATGGGGAAGGCTGAGTTCGTGCTGCTGGAAGGGACTCTTGGCAGGTGGAGTTGGTCCCTGGTTGGAATGAGATGAGCTTTAAGGTCCCCTCCCCACCCAGCCCAGTCTGTCTCTGTGCCTTGTGCTGGTGCCTTCTCCTCAATGCAGACGCGAGGGCTGGCGGGTACCAGCCCCATCTCCAGTAACCACACGCTCCAGAAACCTCCTTCAGAACGGGCTGCCTAGATAAGAGTCATTCTATCAGTAGTGAAATTCCTATTTTAATGTAATTTTACAGACCCTGATTCACTGTTCCTTAACTGCAGCTTGTTATTTCTGGCATTAGAGGGTAAAAAAAAAAAAATAGCTTCTGGGCATGTGACACTATTCACAGGCCTTTAATGTCAGAAATAATGATCATGTTAAATTGGAGCTCATTACGACGAAATGAGACCTCATTGAGCCCTCTTTTTGGGGGGTTGTTTAATGATTTTCCTTTTTCTCTCCTTTTTTTCCTTCTAAGTAGCCCTGAATTGGTACACTGGGGGAGAAGCTGGGAGGTTTGGTGGTAAATTTAAATCGCAAGAACTGTATACCTTTAAAATATATTTAAAAAAAAAAAAAAAAAAAGAAGGCCTGATTTTTCTACTGTTCTCCCCAAGTACTCTGGTCCTTTGTTAGGATTTTAGTTATAGAAATTTCTCACACCTCTTAAGGCCACTAATAATGGTGATATCTAAGGCAACTACAAAACATATTTGGGACTTTATTTCAAGCACTACTTTTCTTATAATGAACATGAGGATCCCATTTTCTAGTCTTTTCTCTAATCACATTCAGAAGTGCGGAAGCTCCTCCTGTGAGAACTGCACTGAAGCAGCTCTGCAGTGAGGATGGAGCAGTGTGAGACCAGGCAGGTGCCCACACCCCCCACCCTTCTCAGGGGCCCCGTGGCCACCAGCATTGCCAGCTCTGGAGCATTTCTGAACATCTGGCACAGTTGTGTGTCCTACCATCCCCATGTCCTGTTGGTGGCCTCTCCGCCCCTTATGGATTTTCTGTTTCTCAATCTAGATGTGCTGTAGGAGAAAGAGGCTGTAGTTCAGAGGAAAAGTAGTTTCGATAAATTTGTTGGGATAAAACCAGTCTCTGCCTAAGGGGTTTTCTTGTAAAGTCTGAGATGAGCGACAAGTGTTGCCGAAATCAAGAGGTGACACAAAAACTGTGGGGATATGGGATGGTGTGATCAGCTGTGGGCTCCAGACACAGTCAGCATAACTGCAGCCAACACAGAAAAGGAGAGCTTTAATAAACAATTCAAAAATAGTGGGTTTATTTATGGATCTTAGAGAAGGCCCAGTTAAAAGAGCAGCACAGGAGAGAACATGGAGACAGAAGATAATTGTGATGGAGGCTGATGGAAAGAAAAGTACAAGGATGGAATTAGCTGTTGGATACTGAAGGAGAAGTGGTAAAGAATGGATCATAAGGGATTATAAAGGAGGGAGATAATATATATGCACTAAAAAGGAAGAGCCATCTACAGATGGTTGCAATGCCACAGTGATAAACGTGGAAGATTTTTTTTTTTTTGCCCTGGCTCTTGGAGGAATAAGAAGCTGTTAAGACTGGAGAAAGGATGTTTCCATTCTGTGTGTGACAAGCAATGGGTGTCTAGGCAAGTATTTAAGCAATAAAGATGTTCAGTAAAAGATTTTTAGGGGTGTTAGGGAGAAAGAAAGTCAGAAGAAGACAAAAATCTGAGAATGATAGCAGAGAAAAGCTGAAATGAAATCTGATGGCTGAGAAAAGGGACTTCAGTGTCAAGGTATTTGAGAAAGCTGGGTGTGAAATAGGCTCTGCAGGGCAGATTAGGACCTCTGCTCCAGCTGAGTGGGTTCTTGATGTGATGGACAAGATTTTGAATTATGCCTTTAGTTACAGGATAGACCTTTGGATGCTCACTGAGAGTCAACTGCATCTGTATTTGTGGTTGAGAACATCCATCTCCTCCTGTTCCGTAACACGTGTGTATATATATGTGTAGCTATATGGGATGTCCAGTGGGTTTTCTTGCAAGGAATTTTAGATCATGGAGGACAGAAAAAGTGACTACTGTTGATGTTTTCCTCCTGGGAAAGGAGTGGAGAAGCTCACCTTCTGCCCAGTGCCAAGGTTCTGGGGAGCCAAGGGGCAGCTTCTCGTTGGACTTTCTGATAGAGAATCCCTCGTGTTCAGGCAATCCTGCAGGCTGACAATTTGAAGCTGTAGGGAACCGTCTGTCTCTCTGCACATGCTCTAAAATGACTCAGAAATGGGTACATTTAGGAAAATGAGTCCCAGTTCCTGCTCCACTTTGCCTCGGCATTGCTGGTGACACCGTGACACTTATTTAGCTCAAGGAAAACAACATTTGAATTGTGTTTAGCATCTTTCAGTGTAAAGAAAAATTCCTGAAGATAATTATTTGTATCCAAATTATTTTCCATTCTTTAGCAGATGTTTTCAGACTTCAAATATGTTGTTTTCTGCAAGTGCTGCATAATAAATTAATTGTTTAATTAGTAATAGATGTGTCACTCCTGGGAGCAAATCCCTTACTTTGAACAAGTAAACCAGACACCCCTTTCATGTTTAATATGTTGGGTTTAAGACTTTTACCTCTTTTTAAATACATGCACTTCCATAGATCAGATAATACCTTAAACTATTGTCAGTGATTATGTGAGATCTCATAACACAGAATGGAGCAAAGTACAGACATTTCTTCACTTTAATCAGCAATAAAAGCAGGAAGAAATTAGAATTTGCTTCCCATCAGTAAATCTCCTGCACATGTTCCATCTACACTAAGGGGTCCTCATTACCATAGATGTGAAAATCTAAGCTCTGAAAATCTTTGTAACGTAATCTAGCATGAAAACAACATCTTGTTGTGGAAGGAAATTGAGGCACAGAGAGTCTCATGGAACTGGAAAACTTTTGACCCAAGACTGGCTTTCTTACTGGGGAAACACTGACTCAAGACGCTGGCCTTCCTGGTAGGAAACTTTCTTCTTGAGCCTAAAAATAAAAAGAGCCATGATGACCACCAATTGCTTCAGCTCCATTGTATAGGAGCTTTTTTATGAGGACGGTTTTGTCTCAAAAATATTTCTATGTTCATATATTTAGCTCTTTATAACTACAAAATCCTCAGTATGAGTATCTAGTGATTTTGCAGAATCAACTCAGACAGTATTGACCTTATTTTGAATGGATGCCTTGCTTCTGCCTTGCCAATAGTTACCAGTGTCTTCAGAACCGTTTTCCTTATATCATGGGGTATGGTCCTGGAGAGCAGGGGCTTTCAGAAGAGCTAGGTTAGTTTTAGGGATTGCCTCCAGCACGATTGCAGAAATAATATCCAAGCGTGCTCTGGTCTGGATCGTCACAGGCTGGGCTCTGGTCTGGGAGCGCTTTTCCAGCCGCAGTGACTCCGGGATTCTGATACGGGTGTATGGGCGGCAAGAGGAACAGGTGACACAATCTGGGGCTGCTCTTGGATGTGTCTGCATGTACTGAGGAACGTGTGGCTGTGTCCACAGCAGCACTGGAGCATATCTGAGACTTGAAATGTGCTTGAGGTTTGGGGAGCACCGGCCTCAAGAGAAGGCTGTGGTGAGAGTGTGCAGATGATAACTCACAGCATAAAGGTTCAGCCTGGCAATGTACTGGTTGAAGGACAGGGTTTGTGACATGGCATGTTTTAATAGTCAGACATGTTGGTAAAAGGAGGAGGAGAGAGAATAAGGAAAATTGCCAAATTTTAAGGGGCAGTTCAGAATTTACCAAGTGTAAAGGAATCCAGAGAATCCTAAGTCCCTCCTGTGGTGTCAGCTTTGCACTGCTGTTTCTAGTTCTTGGTGACCCAGCCCAGGACAGCACTGCTTCTTTGCCCAGCTCTACAGGGACACTTGGCTGTGGTGGGGTTTGCAAGATGTACAGCTACCTGCTGCAAGGAGGTAGGAGACCTAAAGGTTATTGAACCAAAGCTGAGTTCTCATGAAACATCCCCTTGATTGGCGTTACCTTGGGCTGGGCGCTCGCAGGTGACCGGGGCGTGGAAGCTCTTTGTTCCAGCACTCTCCCCTGGCACACCCCTCTCCCTGAGCTTTGTTATCTATCCAAATTGTTAGCAGAAAAGATAGATGTATGCAAAGCGCTTTCACTGAGTCCAAGCTGGAACAGCTGTCAGAGATGCAATCCCACTTAGTTGGTCTTCATAAAATGTATGCGGCATTTTTAAGAGTCTGGATAAAGGGTAAAGGCAAACTGCGCCCATTTAGCAGGAGGCAGCATGTGACAGCTGACAAAGTGACAGTGGGCCCCTGAACAGCCCATGTCACTCTTCAGCAGGAGGCCGTGAAATGCCCATTTTAATTTAAATGTTATTTTCAAATAAAATTGCCACTTTGGGATAATTGCTTCGTACTGTGTAACTTTGAGAACACCGTACCGAGCAAAGTGGGTGCAGCTTTCCTTATTGTTGTTCTTATTTGTTATTGTGTGGCACCATATGGGGCTGCAGCCCTGTGCTCTAGGTGGTCCCCAGCTCTGCCTGCTGCACAAATCAGCCTTTTGTTCTGGGAGCCATTGTTTTAAAAAACAGAACAACCCCCCCCCCCCCCCAACCTCCGCGCAAGGTAAGGGCCGGGAATTGGGGTGATCTCAGCCACGAGCATTGTTTGGGGGCTGTTGGCGTGGTTTGCTGGTGACCACATCCACATCGATGGGCACGACAGAAACGCTCGTTTTCCTTTGTGCAGAATGACTTGGGAGTCTTTTCATCTGAAAGCTCCACTAACTATTCACTTGCCCTTTTCTTTCTGGCCTCTAGAGCCTCCTGGTATGGCACAGACAAAAAAGCAAAGTCCATTTCTAGCCATTCTGCAAATGAAATCGGTGTGTTTACAAATTCTGGTTATTTAAATCTTCCCCTCATTTGGAGAGGAAAGTGTCACCGATGGTTGCAATGGGTGTGTAGGGTTCTTTTCCTTGTGTTTTGGTTTTTGATACCCTGAGGCTTGGGATGTCCTAGTAATGGAGTGGAGAGGTCAGGAGAGTGGCACTGAGAGCCTCCATCTAATTCACACCTTGGCACCAGCACGCTGGGGCTGACATGTCCAATTTGCGGTGGCACTGTGTGACAGGTGTCAGCACTCGGCAGCCGCACCGGAGTGCACACGGCTGCGGAGTCAGGAGAGAGGGGATGATTGAACAGTCTGCAAATGAGACACCCAGGGAAAGGAAAACACCCGCACACCCGCACACAACAATTCAGGAGGAAATCTGGGCTAATTAACGCCTGCTGTTGCCTGATGCGTGGCACGGCCCCTCAAGGACTCTTTGCCATTCGAGAGTTGAAAACGTGTCAGGAGGCTCTTCTTTTCTCTTGCATGAAGAATATTATGACATTTTAGTGCTAAAAAAAGTTATGATAACTTTCTGAGTTTTCATAGCAAGTTGTGAAACTTCTTGAAGTTCAGCCTTACCAGCTCCATCCTTTCCCTCCCACTTTTGTGTCTTAATCAGGTCACCTGGCAAGATACACCTCCTGAAATTTGACCTTCTCCTGGATACATGGCTGTGTACTGTGCTTTCCTGTTGGCCTGAAGAACAGGGTCTTTGCCTTCCATGCTGATGGCAGAAATTACCCTTTCAAATTTGCTGTTGCTACCATTGGCTGTGGAAGCATCATTGGCTTTTTGGGACTGGCTTCCCCAGATCACCAGTGGCCAAATGCCATAGGTGTTACCTTCTCCAGCCAGGGAGAAAAAGGCTGCAGAAATCTGGGGCACTCTGCATGCCTGGTGCTGGGTTCAACCCTTGTTGCTGCATCTGGGAATGTGTGCTGGGAGCAGCACCATTTGCAGCTGAGAAAAATTTGTTGGAGAAGAGCAGGGGTGTTTCCATGGCTCTCCTAAAATTCTGGTGGTGATGGGGAAGAAGCAATTCCTGAGTATGTGTTGATACAGCACAGCCCTGGCCTGGCTGCCCAGGGCTCTGGAGAGGCTTGGGATGCATCTGGTGTGTCCGTGGCTGTGAGGGGCACAGCCCATGCCAGCCACCCCTAATGAGCTTCGCATTAGTGTCATGAGAGGAAGACTCCCAGACCTTAAATTTGTCTGGAATGTGAGAAATGCAGCTCGATCCTTATTCTCCATCCTATGACCTGCCCATCACAGCTTCTGTTGCGGTGCAGCTCGGTGACTTTGTGCTTTCCTGGGACTGAATTCTAGAGTGGGTTAGCAGTGGGGGACTGCGATACTTGAAATTTGTCTGAAGTGGGAGGGTCCCATCATTTGGGGAAACAGCTCTGTACAATGCTGCAAATCAACGGGACACAGGCTTGTCCTGCTGAGAAAGTCAGCAGAGCCAAAACTGAATTTTAAGGAAGCCTTTATTATTGTTATTATTATTCATGTCAGGGCTCCATTGGGAAAATCTTTATCTGCATTAAA
The DNA here is from genome assembly GCF_009650955.1 of Corvus moneduloides. Lineage (NCBI taxonomy): Eukaryota > Metazoa > Chordata > Aves > Passeriformes > Corvidae > Corvus > Corvus moneduloides. The sequence continues at coordinate 565,737 of NC_045487.1, read as the reverse complement.
ACGTACATAAGAAGAGGAAAGAAGAAAAGGCCAAGACAAGGGTGTACTACAAAGCATCCCTTTGAGCTCAGCTCCACGTCTCTGTAAAGTTCATTGCCAGGCTCTTTGCACGGAGAGATTTTGGGTTCAAGGTTGAGCTGGAGACATTTCCTGGCAGAATGTATATCCCCTGATCACACCTTTAGGAGATTATCCCGTCATTAAATATTTGTAGGATAACAGGGGAAGCCTAATTTAGTTTTTGTTTCTTTTTCTCTGTGGTTTAATCACAGATGAAAGAGACTAATAGCACTACAGAGCTTTCTGGTGATCAAAGGCCAATCAATCCTCTTTGTGGAGTAATTAACTATTTGCTAAACTTGCAGAATTGATTTCCATTTAGGGCTAAGAGAGAGGGTTTTAAATGAAGACCGATTTACCAGGCGTGAGGAGGGAATCTCAGCACTGATGCCAGGAGATACTCAGAGTGATGAATTGGAGCCTGCTAATTGGAGGATGAAAAATACAGCTGGAATCTGGCCCCGTTTGCTCCTACTTTGGTGGAAGACAGGAAAAGGGAAATCAGGCTGAGAACCTGACAGATGGCTTTGTGCAACAGCAGCAGGGAGAGCACTGTGTGGTTGGAGCAGTGTCCAACTGGCTGGAGGAAACATGGATGGAGCCAGCACAGGACTGGTTTGCAGTGAATCCATCATCCAGGTAGATGTTCTGTCAAGGAACAATTCTGGCTGCTCAGGCACAGCTTTTGGCTGGCTGCAACTGCTCTACTTCCCTCAATACAAAGTCAGTCAGGCAGCTTCGTATGGCTGCAGCTTTAGTTTGCCAAGAAATTTTTAGCACCATGGATTAAATCATGGCTTTTTGAAAACCCGAGGGAAAGAACATCCTTTGGCACTCCAGAATGGAGATATGGGGGATGCTCTGTGTTCATAAGTGCTGCAGCCTCGGAAGGACGATCAGGATGCTGGCCCTTACCTGAGAGTGTCCAAATGGACAGCTGAGTTATTAGGCAGTCAGACTGTTTATGGATGTGGGGCATCTTCTACAAGCAGAGGAACTAAAAAGTTTGGAATTCATAATCCATGGTAGTAAATGGGATGGAGAAATGCAGTAGCATCTTGTAAACTGTGAGTGGCACAGGAAAAATGGTTGGGGAACAATTACAAGAAGCAAGTGGGGTATTTGCCAAACAGAGAAAGTTTAAACCAAAGACAAGTTAGTACCTTTTTGTAGAGCACCGAATTAACTCATGGAATCTATTGCACAAGATACTGTGGAAGACAGAAGAATGAATGAGTTCAAGATAGATGAAATTTGTGGAGAAGAGGTTCATTGGTGGGTACTGAACACAGGAGCTGGATGAAATATCAGCTGGGGAGTCCCTGAGCAACCGCCCATGTGCCCATGTTCTCTGGCCATGGCTGGAGACAGGACCCTGGCTTTCAGCTGGACCCAGCGTGGTGGTTCTCAGTTCTCATCCAGTGGTGTGTGGAGCCTTGCATTGCCAGGGCACGAGATAGCAGCACTGGGAAGTCCCGTGCACATAACTTCTGGGGTTTGGGGCTTTTTTGTACAGCTCTCAGAACTTCAGACCTTCCAGGGTCACCTCCTGGCTCTCAGAGTAAGTCCAAACCTTCCCTGAGAAAAAAAAAACAAATTAGAGGAAACACTGTAAATCTAACCTTGCTCCATCCAGTTGGTGCACAAATCTGATGTTACTGTATCATGGAGAAATTTGGCTCTTCTCTGTCAGAAGATCTATAGGAACCTGTGTGCAGCAGCAGCTGGGCAGGCATTGTTGCCTCACGTCGAGAGGATTGTATTTGCTTGTCATAAATTGAATTTGCCTATTAGAGAGCTAAGACTTGATTTTTTTTCATTAACACACAAAGCTGGAAGGGAAAGTTTCTTCTGAGGTCCCTCCAGACCTCTTTAAGCAGGGGTATAATTATTCTCTGTTGAGAAAGAGCAAAAGGAATTCCAGAGCTGTTTAAACAATTAGGAGTGGAGCTGTGTTGGCGCGGCCGAGCGCGGCACCTCCTCGCGCTGCCCGGCGGCCTGGGCTGCCTCGCTGCAGGGTAATTGCGTTAGGGACCCATGCACTGCCTGAAAATCAATTCTGTTGGGCCAGCGTGTTTGTTGGGAAATCCACTCAGGCAATTGAGGAGTCCATTAGGCTGCGGGCCCTGCGCGTGACCTCCCCAGGATTGGGGTTGACACTTGAACGGAGGCGTTTGTCCAGCTAAAGGACAGTGCTACCAGCAGACTCTTATCTCCCCTAAATTGGATTACTCAGCTCTGCTTGTTCTCTTTAAAGATAGCTGCTTCAGGTTTTTTGCCCCTCTCTTCCTGTCTGAGACAGTTACCTGTGATTACCGCTAGCATTCCCTGCTTAGCTGTTCCCAGGCCATTACTGTCTGGTAGTGCCCTGCAGCTCCTTTGCTCAGCTGGGGTGGCTTGGACCAGGGAGTCGGTTCTTCCAGCCCTTCTCCAGCAACAGTCTCTTCACAGAATCCCAGACTGGTCTGGGTTGGAAGGGACCTTAAAGCCCATCCTGTTCCACCCCCTGCCATGGGCAGGGACACCTCCCACTATCCCAGGTTGCTCCAAGCCCCGTCCAGCCTGGCCTTGGACACTTCCAGGAATGGGGCAGCCCCAGCTGCTCTGGGCACCCTGTGCCAGGGCCTCACCACTCTGTGAGTAAAGAAAATAATGGGTGATAACACAAGACTTACCTTAAAATGCTCAACCCATAACATACACAGAAAATCCCAGTATTCTTGAACAGTTTTACATGGGTAACTTCCAGTTTGTGTTTTTAACTCCAGGAACAGCTGTTAGTGGACTCTTACAGTGATTAAACTCAAACATCTCCTCCTAGAGCAGGTTATCAGCTTATTCTGTTTTCCAGTGCAGAAGATATCATATGAGGACACGAAACAGAAATGTCTTCTTGCTTTTCTCCAAAAGTTTGGTGGGAAAAATGGAAAATAAGGTTGAGGAAGAAATAACTAGTTTGAAAGAAGAATTTTTTTGTGTGCATTTTGTAAATTATGTCTGAGAAAAGGGAAGGAGGACAGAGGCAGGAAAGGGGTTGGGGTGAGTGTTGTGTTAGTACGTTTTGGCAGTAAGCAAAGATCCTTAACAATGCTCTTCCAGTGGGCAGGGGCCAGTGGGATGGGTATATGGATACTAACTGGAGAGAACACCATTACAATGGGAAAATCTGTTTGAACAAGTGTGTGGAGGAGCTGAGATGAAAATGCACTGGACATCATGATTTAGTTGAACTTTTTTGGTGCTGATAGTGTTTCAAAATCAGTTTGATAATATCTCTGTTTGTGAAAGATGCACTGAGATAGCAAAAAAAAAAAAAAAAAATCCAAGTCTTCTCTGTGTATGCAGATTCTCTGTTGCAGCTCCCATGGGGAGTCAAAGTTCTTGCTTAGCATACAAAGGCTTAGGAGTTTTATGGTGTTCAGACTCTTAATCTACAGAGCGTAATTTAATCCTCTTTTATCTGGCTGCACCACAAAGCCCCAGTTGTAAATAAATCCTATGGTGATGTGGATGCAGCTGCAGCTTCTGCACCCAGTAAATATTTCTGCAAAACAGATGAAATTAGGTGGTAAACCTGATACATAAAGAGTGAGGTGTGCAGAGGGGAAGGTTGGACGCAGCAGACCTTAAACACAAGTGATGGCTCTGAGTGGCTGCTCAGCCGCCTGCCGATAGCAATGATTTTCTGTTTTCCTGAGACCCAGCGCTTTGCCCTCCGCTCCTCAGGGCTGTGCAGGATTGGGAAGGCACAGGAGTCGTCCAGACTGGCTTTACAAATGTTACCAGCTGGGAGATGGAGTCAAATGGAAGGTGAATTAATTTCTGCTGTAAAAAGGATGGCTCCTGTGTAACGCCCATCCCGCCGTGTCCAGGTTAGATGCCAGACCCCATTATGGGTCTGTGTTGTCACCTCTGGGTCAAGCAGTGGTCATAGCTGACCTCTGTGGGAAAGGTTTATTTGCATATTAAGATGATCAGCATGCTTGACTAGGGAATACTTTTTTTCATCCTTTTTTTGGCACTATTGTCATGGCAATGGCAGTGTTCCATAGCACCGAGATACATGCAATTAGGATAACTCTGTAGTTCCTAAAATAACTCTTCCCAGCTACAGAGAAGAAACTTCCATTCAACAGGTAGTAAATTGCCTTTCTTGGATGAGGGTCGTGGCTGAAGTAGATTGGAAATCAGAGTCCAGACTGGAGCCAGTGTTTAGGAGTGAACTGGAGGTACTGGGCGGGAGAATGTGCAGCTGCACACGCAAGTGGAAGTTTTCACGCCAGGAAACTTTGCTCCCAAATCTCTGCTACTATACCTGGGCAGGTTTCTACTGAGCTCAGTAGAGCCCTGGAAACTGCTGAGGTAGGATGTGTTGCCTGGTGGGCTGGAGGTGGGCCTTGGGTGAGACTAAGTCTGATTATGTGTGATGATCACACACATCATCTTTGTTCCCTCCAAGTGGGAAGCCAGCTCAAGTAACTTCAGATTCACATCTCATCAAGGCTTCAGAAAGCAAATGTTAAAAAAAAATCAATTAGAAAAATGGCATTTTCTTTCAAAACTGTTCCAAGGAGGTTATATCCATCATTGGGGAAGAAAGGGGACTTGGGGCAGGGAGAGGGAGATTCAAACAACAGTGTTGATGCATGAATATTTTCATGAGCACTTGATCTGCAGAAGCTTCTGTTGTGGGTGCATTACATCATGCCTTTGTCTGCTGTCCTTGATTTACCTCCCTGTCCTTGCCTGATTTTACAGCCGTGGCCCACGGTGACCCCGGCTCCGTTGCTGCTCCGGCCTCGGGAAGGATAAGCTATTCCTCCCCAGACAGCGATCCCCTCTCTGCCCGCGTGCCGTGCAGCTCTTCTAATGACATCCTCAATACCAGCAAAAGATGAATAATAAAAACTGCTGCCATTGGTCCCAGAAGAGCCTTTCGAGGAGGTTTGTTTCAGAATAATGAGTATGGAAATTCTGCATCCATAATGAACTGCAAGCAGTCTTCCAACTCACTCGTGCCGAAAATTCACACTTGCCTTTCCCATAACTTGTCACTTTTCTTTTATTGTTATTGTTCAATATGTAAACAAGGCCAAGAAACTCTTTGTTCCTTTGTGCCTCCTTACCCAGTCTCCCTCCCCTCCCCCCAGCACAGGCAGGATTACACAAAGCAAAAGTCATTAATTTTTATCTCTGACTATCTGTGGGCTTTTTAATGTGGCCTGGCTTGCTTATGCACCAGCAATTACATGTCATAAGTGCTTGTAGATGCTGAAGCAGTATCACGGGCTGATGAATCACTGCCTTCCCCTCTGATTAGTATGCGAGGGGCTGTGTTCTTCTTTGAGCAGCTGGCATGCCAATGAGGATCTGGCTCTGCTGGTCAAGGCATCTGGACATGAATTCAATATGGATTGCTTTAATTAAATGGCTAAGCACACAAGGAGCTGAGGAACAACTCCATCATTGAGTGAAACTTGAAAATAAAGTCGACGTGAGAGCATAGGTAGTAGGAATTGTTTAAACACCTGTTGGCTCCCTGGTGAACCTGTGGGTTCCTGTTTCCTTAATGAAGTTCCTGCAAGTGGCTGAAATTTCTTCCTGATTTATTCCTCAGATAAATCTTATTTCTAAAATTAGGTTTATCCTTCAAAGTTTAGGAATAGGTGAACTTGGTTTCATTTCTGTGCTCTTTATAGAATTGTTTTTCTTTTTTAAAAATAAGATTATTGCAATTTGTAGAAGCAGCTGTTTTAAGGAGGGATTGGGCAGCTGTATGTGGTGTCAGTGGGATATGGAAAGTAGCAAAGCATTTCTGAATATGCCAGGGTGGAGCAGTAAGAGATGAGAGAGAAAAGCACTGCAAAAGACTTCTTGTGCCCACTTCAAAAGTCTGTGAATTAGACCGATTGAAATAAATACTGAGGGTGTATTTCCTCCAGCTCGGTATCAGTCTTTACAAAAGGGAACTGTGAAGCCTGTTCATTGCTTTTAGATTTTTATGGTCAGTTATAGTCTTAATTTCTGCTCTACAACTTCCTGTATTGGACATCAAATTGCAGGTCTGGTTAAAGCAGAGTCACACTGAAAGATTCCAAGTTCATTTGAACTGTTATCAACTAAAGTGTTATCAATAAAAATGGAACCTCATCTCCAGTATATAAAGTTAGATTCCCAGACCGCTTCCAGACCAGCCCCTTATCCTCTGTGTTCCTGCCAGCACTGTCATATTGACTCGCGCAAAATACGATATTTACCTTAAATCAACAGAGAATCCCTTGGTAGCTTGAAAAGCTCCTACAAACCAAACGTGGAGCTATGGCTGTGCAGATGTACAGATGCACTCCAAAGGCTTTTTGTGCCAACATGGCCTTCCCAGCTGCTGCCATCCTCTCTCCTGCCTGGCTGCCCATGGATGGATAGGGAACCTCTGGGTGGGAAGGGGGTAGGATGCTCTGTGCTTCCCAAGCACAGACAAACTTCACGGGTACAGGTGTGTGCCGAGAAAAAGGAAACAGCAAATGAATGGTGAGGGATTGGTCTCTGATGCCTTTTGGAAAGCATGTAGTTTAGCCCAAGCCCACCTCTGGGGTTTTCATTTTCTTAATGATTTTGGGCACTTTGTAGGTGTGTGTGGCTGTTGTGATGGCTTGATGGACACCAGAAGGTTGCTTTTCTTTCCTTCTACATGCAGTTTACCATCCTTGTTTGGTCATTATTGTTCACTGTGTTTTGGGGAGTGGGACAAAGCTGTTGTTTCATCAGTGATGGAGATGAAATGAATCTCCCTCTGCTCTCACATCTGCTAAGATCTGGGGCCTCCAGGCCCTCCATGCTGGGGACTCACAGCATGGCCTCCAAAGCCACCTCCTCACCCATGGTGAGCCTCGCTGCATCCTCGTTCTGCAAATTAAATTAAAATAGAATCTGTATTAAGGGTATTTTTTCCCATGTTTTATATTTTAAGAGACTTTCTCATGTCTGTTGTATGATGCACATGCTTCATAAACCAAAGAGATTCATCCTGTCCTTCATCTAAATGAGGGACAAGTGGATGATGAGCTCCCCAGCAGTATCACAATTTTCTGTGCTCTCAGGAAGAGGTGTAAATCTGTTAAAATTAAAAGAATTGCAGAAAACACACCAATAACATGTCAACAGGGATATCTTTTTGATAATCTGGGTATTCATTGTGACTAAATAGATGTTGCACAATTTCCCACTTGCTAGTTGTTTGGGATTTTAATGTAAATTACAAACTACATGATTGCAGTTCACTGCTGCAGCATCTATTTCTTAAGTTTTATCTTTACCACAGTTGTTTTTGTGTTGATGGGGTCTCCAGTGATTCCCTTACTTTCCCAATTCATTTTTATGCCATGGCTTCTCGAGGTCACTTCCTAAAGAATTTCAGTGCCCTCTGGATGATGCCACTCACATATGGAAAATATCCTTTGGCTTCTAAAGGCAGATTTTATATCCAAACAAAATTTTGTTTATTGTCTCTGTAGCTGTTATTAATCTCTGAAACGCATCTAGAACTCAGTTTATCCCCCTTGGTTTCCCCTGCCCCCGAAACTGCCCTCTCCACCTTTGTTCTCTGGGTCCCTCCTCCAGCGCCGGCGTTGGTCGCAGCTCGCACCGAGCGGCTGCTCCAGCACGCAGGATACTATACTTAGTGCAACCCAGTTTACTCTCATCATTTTAATAGTGGACCGAAGGTATGTTGCCATGTGAACAAGTCATCATGTCACCATGGCAACCGGCTGGATTGCAGCACCGCTCCGAGGACTGGACTTTTTTTTTTTTTTTCCCCCTTTTTTTTTCTGACTCGGTTCTCTTCCTATTGTTAAATCTGATGAAGGGCTCACAATGGGAGGATTCAGGCTGCTTTGGGAAGCAGCTTTTCATTTAAACCTGGAAGTTGTTGTATAAACAGCAAGGCCAGCGTGCCACGGGATTCACTTTCAAGGCAGACTTGAGGAGGGCTTTGAACCAGGACCCCGGTGTGTTCTGCAGCTTGATCAGGACTGAGACAATTACACATCTTGGCACCTTTCAGACTCCTCTCCACACTCCCCTCTGCTGCCCACAGTGGGGTCCCAGACGCTCGGCCGCGGATTGGGTGACCCCCGGACAGCCCTTTGCTGCTGCTGTGAGCCTTTTTTGCTTTTGGAGATATCAGTAGGCCAAAATTAGACACACTGAGAGGTTTCATTTTATTTAGGGTTTTTTTTTCCAGCTCCTCCATCCCACATCACATAGGCAGCTTCCAACACCAAGCAGTGGGGGCAGAGGAGCAACATGAAAAGATAAATGATTCAGGCACTCAGACATGAGAGCAGTGAGAGCCTTGCGTGTGCATCCCTACGCACAGGAGCGGTGACGGAATATGTAGGACTCTTAAGAAGACTGAGGAAAAAATATGCAAATAAAATACAGCTATTAAGCCTGAACAGTGAAACATTATTTTATACATTTAATTCCAGTAATTCAACATTTTTTTCCCCCTGAAACTACATGAGAACATATAGGCTGGGATGGTGGGGATCATTCCCAGCGTCTTCCCAGGTGTGGGTTGTTCTATCCGCAGTCCTGGTGTGGCATAAAGAGCTCTTAGGAAAAGGGCATCTCCTGAATTTCCAGAGCTCAAGTAGCAGCCTGTGGGATGGCAGCAGATTCTGATCCACTGCAAATGCAACTGTGTAACATCAAGGGACCCCTCAGCCTGCCTGGATCCACTTCCAGCACAGCCCTCCTGTGTGATTCTCTCCTCTGGCAGCAGATGAGTAAGATCAGGAATGAAGCAGGAGAAAGAGCAACCCCAAATATGGTTGCAGACAGTCACTGGGCCAGGAACTGCTGCTGGTGGCTGGTCTTCACCAAATCATCAAGTCCAACCATCACCCCACCACCCCCACAACCACCCCAAGACCACATCCCAAGTGCCACATCCAGACGTCTCTTGAACACTTCCAGAGAGGGTGACTCCAACCCCTACCTGGGCAACTTCTTCCAATGCCCAACCACTCTTTCAGGAAAAATATTTTTTAAAATATCTAATCTCTCTTGGTGCGCTATTGCAAACTAGGGATTAGATCTGAACACACAGGGCAGTTTCACTGTGGGTGAAGAAGAGGGAGAGGCGGGTGAAGAAGAGGGAGAGGCAGGTGGAGGTGCTGTTTGGATGGTGCTTGGGATAGTGAACAAAAATGCAACAATGTGCAGCTTTGGACACAGGACAGCCATGCTCATCACTGGTGCTGGCCTGACACACATCACCACCACCAACAGGAGGATCGTGGTGCCATCCTACCATTACCACATGTCATCAAATCCCAGAGTGGTTGGGGTGGGAAGGGACCTTAAACCTCATCCCATGCCACCCTCTGCCATGGGCAGGGACACCTTCCACTATCCCAGGTTGCTCCAGGCCCCGTCCAACCTGGCCTTGGACACTTCCAGGGACGGGGCAGCCTCTGGGCAGCCTGTGCCAGGGCCTCACCATTCTCTCAGTGAAGAATTTCTTCCCACTGTCCCATGCCTGCACATGTGTGTTTGTGGTGCTGACAGCCAGGCCAGGCTCGTTTGCACACACACCTCACTCGCCCCGCCGGCTCTGGCAGCAGCCCCTGCCCTTCAGCACTCACACTCATTTAGGCAGGCAATTGGTGAGGTGAATCGCCCTCCGTAGGCAGCAGGGATCATCTCTTCTTTGTGCATAAAATTACAGCAAACAAGCCTCAAATAACACAGGACACTTTCATAATTGATTTATGCGAGGACTCTGAAAGTTCTATTACCTTTTGTTTAGCTCAGGGGGCCTGACTCTGTGCAATCCATTGCTGAAACTAATTACAAGATATAATTAAACTGTGACACGAAGATATTATACCGTTAGTTTACTAATGACACCGCGAAGCTGTACCACCAGCGCAGGACAGTGATTATGCTTCATTCATTATTTATCCCTTTGCTAAATGAGACGCTGACATTTTCAAAAATTACTTTGAGGTTTCTTAATTGTCAGCAGCAGAATGGACTAGAAGGAGCTCTCCTTCCTCTTAGTTACTTATCTGAACCTCAGATGTATTATTAGCAAAAAGAAAACCAAACCAAAAAACCCAGCCCCCTCCCCCACTGGGGCTCTCTGGGCATTGCTGGGCTGATCCGGGGGCTGTTGCTGCCGGATGCTGATGGCAGGTGATGGACACGCAGAGTCTGCAGGGGAAAGGTCTCCTCTGGCATTTCCTGCCACAACCTGGGTAACCTGTGCTGCTTTAGCCAAGGTGAGTTTTAGGTGATTTGGTGCCAGCTGGAGGAGTCTATCCCACTGCTTTCTCTGAGCATCTTCTTGCATTGCTGTTGCTGTAATACCTTTTCGGACTTTATTGATCGGTAAAGGCTTTGTCCATTAGTATTACTAAAATAGAATTATTTACCTTAAAAAAACCCCCTTGTTAGAAGTGCTGTAATTGGCATAAAGCAGAACAGGGACTGCCATATTTAAAAAAAAAAAAAAAAGATGCACTTATTGACTTCCTCATGAGAAGTTCTGGTTGGTTGTCCATAGAGGCTTCTCTCCTCCTCCCTCTGCACCTCCCCACCCTCTGTATTTCATGAGTCTGGAGAACCTAAAAGCACATCTGGCATTAACCTCTGGGTCTCCTTCCCACCACACAGCCTGTTTTCCTCAGGGCACCACTGGACAGCTTAAGATGAGGTTTAATTTCTTCTCAGTGTAATGGCATCCAGCATCTATAATTACACTGTTTTCTGTGCTGTGCTGATTAAATACGATTTACCCAGAGAACCAAATGATGAATATTTGAGTGGAGTGTGTTGAACCAATAGCTGGTTAAATAGTCATAATAAATAAACTTGAAAGAGGAGAAGGAATAGGGGCTCATGAGTTATGGGACATTAGCAGGTGTGAGAAAAAAGAAAGTGAGATTAACACTAAAGGCAGAAGAATATTTCTAGTGCTTCATCTAAAGAAGAGGCCAAAAGACCCAGTTTAATGGCTTCCCAGTGCCAGAGGGCAGGGTTAGGTGGGATACTGAGACAGAATCCTTCCCTGTGAGGGTGGGCAGGCCCTGGCACAGGGTGCCCAGAGGAGCTGTGGTTGCCCCTGGATCCCTGGAAGTGTCCAAGGCCAGGTTGGACAGGGCTTGGAGCAGCCTGGGACAGTGAAAGGTGTCCCATGGCAGGGGGTGGCACTGGGTGAATTTTCAGGTCCCTTCCCACCCAAACCATTCTGGGATTCTGTGAAGTCCCACATTTGGATTTCTGTCATTGTCTTCCAAAGAAGAAGGATTTTTTTCCTTCTTTTTGCCCCCTCTGAATTAGTTTAGGAGTTACTCTGATTTGATCGGGTCTGAGGGTGATTAACTCCTGTTTGTTGCATGTTTTAACCCCGGAAAGTGCAACGGGCCGTGAAAGGTGAGGGCTGTGTCTTCTCCAGACATCCATTGATGCTGGGTTCCCAGCTCCCCTCAAAATCACGAATGGCTGCAGCTCTGTGCCCCCTGGCACTGGCCAGGAAGGAATAGTGTGCAGTGTTAGCAGAATTCCAGAATATTTGTATATTTTACGCCAGTCCTTGGTGTCTGTTAGTAGAAAGTTTGAGAGCGAGATGGTGGTGGGGTCACAGTTTAGTTCTTGGCTTTTTCCAACCTGGAATCAAACAGCAGCTCAGAAATGGGTGAGTTGGAAGGAAATAGTTTCCTGGAGCCTTATTTACCTAATAAGCAGTAAATGTTTAACGACCTTGAAGTGTGCTTCAGAGAAACCAAGTGATTGCAATTGCTTAAAGACACTGGTAGAAAAGGGATTAAGAAGACATTAGATAAGTACCTGGTGCTTCATGGGCTCCAAAACCCCCAGAATATGTCAATCTGATCTCTTCCTAAAGTGGCATTTCAAGCAGAATGTTTCCCTCCCGCATCCAGGTGAGCGATAAGCGCTGGCTTGTTTTAGGACAACTCACACGTAGCTGTAGGAACTGCTGGCAGCCCAATCTTCCTGTTGGTGACCTCAGCTCAGGTGGGATTTAGGCTGTTTTGGTGGGCACTAAGAGCTGGCACAGGGACACCAGGACTGCCAGCTGCAGGCTGAGCATCCTCAGCACCAGCTGGGGTTTCTCCCTCTGCTGAAGTTACTCCCAGGATTAACCAAGAGGGGCTTGGAGAGTTTGTTTAAATACAGAGTGTGGAGCCCCTCACAGAGCCAGAGCCTCTCCCACGAGGCCATTTCCATTCAGTGCCTCTGAAGTTCTCCTGGGTTTTCGTGCCATTGTAGGAATAAGGTGCTGTACCATTTTTCCTAGTTCTCTCCTCCCTCTCTATCCTCCCAGTGAACTGCAAGGCTCTAAATATAGGTCACCCCAGGCAATTAGGGAAGAGTTGCTGGTTTGAAAGATTGAGGAAGGCAGGAAGCCCAGTTTCCAAATGAGTTATCAGGTGAGATGACGTTTGGCCCCAGCCAGAGTGATTGACAGGGGGTCTGCATGTTCACAGATACATTATTTAAACATGGGGAGATATAAGACATCTTCTGCACTAATTACTTCGAAGGCTGTATTAATCACAAGACACTTTAATACTCAATCAATACTTGCATTTGTCAATGACCTTGTAAATCTCCTCACTTTAACTCTGCTCTGTGGCAAAAGCGTCATTTGACATCTTCAGGGGGCTGGTTTTGTGCAGCTGTTGCTCAGTAAAATATATATTTTGCAAAGTCTCAGTTCCAGTGTTTAAAGTTCAGTTTCAGAAGTGGAAATAAGGAGAGGATAGATGTTAAGGCAGCTGTGTAGCTGTGGTCTAACCACTGGGTCATCATTTTTGATGTGAACTGGGCTCACACCAGCTGAAGGGTACATTTCATATGGCATCCATGGATTCTGGCTTCACCTGAAGACTGGGCCATGGTAATTTGATGGCAGAACAATGAGGTCTTTCCCATATGGTATGTTATAACTGGATGTGTGTATTAATGGGAGGGTACCGGAGTGCTGGCCCTAATATCTTCTAGATGTCAGGGACATGAAACTTGGTAATTTCATCAGAGTAAAGGAAGAAAGTAATATGTTCAAATTCAGAAAAGATTGCACTGCAGCCCAGATATTCAAAGTGGAAAAGAGCCATGATGTTGGTTTTCTATATGACAGTGAACTAGAAGAGGGAAACTGAGAGGAAAAAAGCCCTGTGCACAATTAACTCCTGGCTAGTTGGAGCTGTTTACCTTTTTTAGAGTTCTTCCAGTTGTTATCCTGTTGTTTGAGCAGGTATTTCTCATAGTCCCAATGGAATTGTACAACTAATAATATTTTACCTGCCTGCATTTGGGATTTTTTTAAATGAGTCCTGTGGGTGGTTTGCTCAGTTGCTTATATGTGGCAACCAGAGAGCAAAGCCTGGTCCTTGGCTAGGTGCCAGACTCGCTGAGGTTGGAATGCACCTCTGGATGTTGTCCTGTCCAGCCTGAATGTCTGCGTCTGTCCTGCACTGGGGAGCCCAGAACTGGGCCCAGTTCTGTGCAGACACAGCCTCAGCAGTGCTGAGCAGAGGAGAAAGATCAGCTCCCTCCAGCCGCTGGCCGTGTCCCTCCCAGCACATCCCAGGGCGCTGCTGGCTCATGGTCAGCCCAGTGTCCTCCTCTGCAGGAGTCCGTGCGTCTGCTGCTGCCTGGGCTTGCTCCTGCCTGGGTGTGGGTCTGGGCTTTGGCGTCTCTTGGATTCCAGGATTCCTCTTGGCCCCGTTGAGGTCCCCCTGTGGGGCAGCACAGCTCCAGCTGTGTGTCACCGCTGCGTCCACGGCCTGGCTGGAGAGGAGCTCTGTGCGTGTCCAGCTGCTTAATGGGGCTCTGCCCCCCTCCAGCCCTGCTCTGCACGGCAGGGTGCCCTGCACCCTGGCTCTCAGCAATCCCAATGATCCTAGCAGCATTCTTGTGACAGTTCCTTGCATTTTTTCCAGGGATTCTGTTGGTAATTGTTACAGCATTCCTGCTTTGCACTCTAGCCTTGGTATCAGATCTACAGGTCAAGGTTTGCAAATATTTAGACCGTTTTGTTAGTCATTGAACGTGACCCTTTTCTTTATAATGAAAAAGGTTTTAATCTTTAAAAATCCCTTTATTGGGTCAGTACTTCGTTTCCCCATCCCTGGCACAGCAGTTTGGGCCAGCACACAAACCCATCTTCCCGTGTTCTCCACTGTCGCGTACATTATACTCTTCAGAGAAATTTCATCTCTGTGCTCCTTTCTGTGGAATCCTCCTGCAGAAATCTCATTGGCAGCATAACAAAAATTACCTTTTCCCATTCCAACTGCCCCTGCTTTAGTCACTGCTGTCAGATCTGAAGCTGCTCAGCTGCAGAGGGGGGGGAGTTTAGTGCTTTCCCTCTGCTCTCAGGCCATTTTTCCTATGCTTCTTTTTTATTCTTTTATTTTATTTGTGGTCCCTGTCATTCTGTCGGGGCAAAGGGGTAAAGAGATTTGACACTAAGTGCGGGGAAATGCTGTATCTGGAATCTATCTTCCAGACGGCAAAAGAATAAAAATTCATGGCAGGACAGCGGCTGCTGCCACGTTCCCCAAGACATATTGCAGGTAGCGTTATTTATTGTGGCATGGAGTTCATGGAAGTGCTACCTCAAAGCACCCGGAGAGATCCTAAAAAGCCCATCTCCCATCAGGTGCAGCAGATTTATGGCGCTGTGCGCGCCGGGGTCAGAGCGCGGCGCGGGAGCCGGGGCGGCTCCGAGCCGGTGCTGCTCGTACCCTTGTGGGGACACTGCCCGGGAGCCGGGGCTGCGGGACGGCACGGCGGGGATCGGGGAGAACGGCGGGGATCGGGGGGCACGGCGGGGATCGGGGGGCACGGCGGGGATCGGGGGGCACGGCCGGGATCGGGGGGCACGGCGGGGCCCGGGGAGCACGGCCGGGATCGGGGGGCACGGCGGGGATCGGGGGGCACGGCGGGGATCGGGGAGCACGGCCGGGATCGGGGGGCACGGCGGGGATCGGGGAGAACGGCGGGGATCGGGGGGCACGGCGGGGCCAGGGAGCACGGCCGGGATCGGGGGGCACGGCGGGGATCGGGGGGCACGGCGGGGCCAGGGAGCACGGCCGGGATCGGGGAGAACGGCCGGGATCGGGGGGCACGGCCGGGATCGGGGAGCACGGCCGGGATTGGGGGGCACGGCCGGGATCGGGGGGCACGGCCGGGATCGGGGGGCACGGCGGGGCCAGGGAGCACGGCCGGGATCGGGGGGCACGGCCGGGATCGGGGGGCACGGCGGGGATCGGGGAGCACGGCCGGGATCGGGGGGCACGGCCGGGATCGGGGGGCACGGCGGGGATCGGGGGGCACGGCCGGGATCGGGGGGCACGGCCGGGATCGGGGGGCACGGCGGGGATCGGGGTGAACGGCCGGGATCGGGGGGCACGGCGGGGATCGGGGAGAACGGCCGGGATCGGGGGGCACGGCCGGGATCGGGGAGCACGGCCGGGATCGGGGGGCACGGCCGGGATCGGGGGGCACGGCGGGGATCGGGGAGAACGGCCGGGATCGGGGGGCACGGCCGGGATCGGGGGGCACGGCCGGGATCGGGGGGCACGGCGGGGATCGGGGGGCACGGCCGGGATCGGGGGGCACGGCGGGGATCGGGGAGAACGGCCGGGATCGGGGGGCACGGCCGGGATCGGGGGGCACGGCGGGGATCGGGGGGCACGGCGGGGATCGGGGGGCACGGCCGGGATCTGGGGGCACGGCCGGGATCGGGGGGCACGGCCGGGATCGGGGAGCACGGCCGGGATCGGGGGGCACGGCCGGGATCGGGGGGCACGGCGGGGATCGGGGAGAACGGCCGGGATCGGGGGGCACGGCCGGGATCGGGGGGCACGGCGGGGATCGGGGGGCACGGCCGGGATCGGGGGGCACGGCGCTGGTGGCGAGCGTGACGCTCGTAGTTGAGGTCGATGCAGAGCCGGGGGGCGAGGAGGGCACATTGACGGGGTCGTGAGGGCACCAGAGACGCGCTCCCTGTGCCGGACGCTGATCCTCGCCCGGAGCGATGGCCACGGCAGGGCTGTCAGAGGCCGTACCCTCCCAGCCCCGGGCGAGGGCCAGGGACCGGCCACTGTCCAGCTGGAACCCGCAGCAGCACCGTGTTGGCCCCCTGGGCAGCCTCAGAAGGGCCGAGGTGGGTCAATAGAATGGCTTCCACCACGGATTCTGGGGCAAAAGAGAAGGTTCCTGGTCGTGTGGGCTCTAGTAGGAAGCAGCTGAGCATTTATTCACTTGGACCTCTCAGAAATCTGCAGAGTGGTAAACTTAAGAAATGTTGGAAACCTCAGAGGTCATTAAAGACCCCTCAAACTATGCAAATATAGTATCAATACCTCATTAATCCTTGCAGGCCTTCTGGACATTGGTTCTCCCTTCTTCTCCTCTGGAGTCCCTGTTTTCTCACATTTTTTGATGGTTTTAAGACAAAGACAAACTTGCGTCTTTCAGCTTTCAGAGTTCCAACACAGTCACCACAACAAACATGAGAGCAATTGGGAGCAACAAGTCTGCAGCTCATAAACCCACACAAAATTAGATGATGCTAGCTAAGCTGATAGTGACTCTGTTGTCTGAGTGCTTGTCCTAACCCTGCCTCTGCTTCTTGCAGAGCTCCCAAAGATTCAGGTTTCTGAAGACAGAGGAACTTGTTAGCGGTGACACAGGATCCTGTATCTTGTTGTTAGAGGTTTGTGGGGCCTCCTTTGGTGATGGTACAAGCCAAGCAGTTTTCCATGTTTTTTTCAGCAGTTTCCCAGGATTCATCTCATTGCCTTCACCTGCCTTGCCTGCCATTTACTGCTGTTGTGCTGGAATCATGCAATGGTTTGGGTTGGAAGGAACCTTGAAGCTCATTCTGTTCCACCCCCTGCCCTTCCCCTATCTCAGGTTGCTCCAAGCCCTGCACACTTCCAGGAACAGGGAAGAACCCAGAGCCGTTCTGGGTTGTTCCCTTTCAAGGTCCAGAGCCAAAATTTGTCACCCAGCTGCAGTGGAGGTGTGGGAAACACCGATGGCCGGGCAGCCCTCAGAGTGACCTCTGGGGCCACTGCTGCCCTGCCCACTGCCGAGGGCAGCTGCGTTTGCTGGTGCTGGAGCAGGGATGTTGAGGGTGCTTGTTTCCACTGCCAGCTTTTCCTCTGGCCAGCTGGAGGTTATCAAGGCCACAGGCTGCTCTCCAGCCTCATAAACCTCGTGTGCTATTCGGAGTCATGACTCTCCCACTGAGCCGCCTCTGCTGTTCCGTGGGACAGCTAATCCCTCAGCGTGCCTGCTGGAAGCTGCTGTATTGATTTCTGCCTCTCTCTAAACCTCGGTTGTGTTCAACGCTTGTTAGACATCTGAAGGAATATCCAGTGGGCTCCAGGGGCAGCCAGGGAGTGGGGCACAGGCAGCGGGGCCAGGGGACATTTGCCTCGAGTTTGAGACATGCCAACAGGAAGGTGGCAGTGGGACCTCTGAGCCCCAGTAAAACTCTTGGACAAGATTTAAACTGGCACGACACCGCTGGCTCACTCTCTAATCATTGATAAAGTAGATTTTTATGTGTTAGGCCCAGGGGATTTGATGGTCCTCTGAGGCAGGTTTAGGGCACTTTGCAAGCTGTGCCTGGATGCAGGTGCAAGGGAGCCACTGCTGGGGACTTTTCTTCATTTTACTCCCTGTAAGTCACAAGAAGCCTCTGAATTCCAGACCCCTGTTGGCAGGACATGTGTGGCTCTCTGGAAGCACATTTGGGTTGGATCTGTTGGATTTCCAGTCTTTGGGATCAGTCATCCTGCCCAGTGTCACCGTCTGCCATGTACCCTGTTCCCAGACTGACGTGGCTCCAAAGAGCCCCTTTATGTGGAGGGAGCAGTGGATGATTAGGGAGGTTATGTGGACACTGGAATTGAAGCTTAGAGCCAGGATGAGAGGGCTGAAAGAGGCAAAAAGAAGGATTTAGCATATTTTTAATTAAAATAACAAGCTGGGACCTGTCACTACATAGATTCCTTTGTATCCAGAGTTCCTTTCCCTCTTTTCATCTTTGACTTTTTAGATTAGGCACTCTCAGAGCAGGGATCACACTTTCCTCTGATCTGGAAAATGCCTGGCATGCTTTGAGGGCTGGCATTGTCTATGCAAAAATGAAATAACCACAGTTTTAGTCTCATTGCTGTCTAACTCCTATCTGCCATCGTCATGAGATAGTTAGTGCTTGAAATAATTGCACCTAGCACTTACATTATACTTTTAGTTGTTCACAAATTAATTCTCATACCACTCTGAGATCAAAACTGGTACAGCTGCTCTGTGAATTTGGAACAGACACACAGAAATGTAGCTTTTTCTCCCCCAAAAGTGGTGGTGCCTACTATGTCATGATGTGCTGCATAAACACAAACCTCATCCCAGTTTGAGCATCTTATAGCAGGGCATTAGGAAAAGTGGCTGATCTGTCATGTTCTTTATTTACGTTAAATTAAAAATTAGTAGATTCAGCCAGATTTTGCTCTATTAAACACAGACAGACTGGTTAAAAGTGACCCTATCAATCAAAATAGTGATTGTATCAAAGGGTTTAAAATTCGTCCCAACAATGGCACAACCCAGAAAAACCAGATCTTTTGAACAAAGCTTGATCCTCCATCCATGTAATTTAGCATAAAACCTTGAAAAGAAGCAAAGCAAACTGAAGTAATTGCAAAATACAAATTTTAATAGACCTAATCCCCAGGAGGATCTCTGTCAGGGGAGTTGAATTTGGATTTGTTTGTACAGATGAGTCTGAATGGCACTTGAGTGCTGGTATAGAGCTGCTCCCAGGCTCTGTTGGGAGATGTAGTTCTGGTGCAAACCAGGAACAGGGGATGTGCTGGTGGAGCCTGGAGGTTTCCTAAGGAATAACCTTCTGCTTTCCCGTCTCTAATACTCCCCACTCCCGTGGTTTGTGTGTTGCTGGCTTTGCTCAGTGATCACTCACTGCTTTGGACACAACTGCTGTCCATGGACATCCTTCCACTCCTGTGGGCTCCAGGCTTGGCAGGCCATGAGAGAGGAGGAAACAGAAGTCTGTCACCCAGACCTTTACCATTAATTTAGATTTTCTCCTGTTCGCTACATATGTACATGAGGTAAATCCTGAGTTGTTCTGGACATTGCATTCTCTGTGGCTGATGGCACTTTCCTGCCTTGATTCCATCTTTCTGGAGTACCACTCCGGGGCCCCATTGGGCCTCATGTTTTCTCCTTTTGTTTTCATTTTGCCAAATCCAGCCTTATGTGTTGGTGCCACTCTACAAAGTATGTTTTGTCTGTTTATAGCCTCATCTTGGCCTTAGGATTTTACCTTTTCACAAATTCACCAAGGTGGCAATCCAGACACCTGCCCTGTCTCTGGCTGGTGGATGCCCAGCCAAACAAGATTCAGCAAACATAGTTTTGGTTTTCATATCAAATTACTTTCCTTAAACTACTTGCAACTGCTTACAAATTTACTAATCAATTTTCATGTTCCCTGGGCACAACTCACAGGGACTTGGACACCCAGGTGTGCACACTGTATCTGTGCGAGACCACCAATGTTTGATTCTGCTCACACTTCTCTCTGCGTCACATTCCATTGCAGGCGACTTGGCCAGACTGCCCTGGGTTTTCTTTTCTGAAGCTTTCAGACATGACTAGTTTTGCCGCTTAAGTATTTTCATCCCTTTGATTACAGGTTTTGTTCTATTTTAATATTTGTCAAGCACTAATGGTCACTGGGTGTTGCTTTTAATTGTACCGTCTGCTCCAGCTGTAGAGGAGTAGAAATAGTCTCAGCTGTGTGCATAGGTCAAAGACTTGGCCACTTTTTCCTCTAAACTGAGTCCAAGCAACTTATTTCTCCAAAGCTGCTGGTCTAAGCCAGCACTTTCATTCCAGAGATGAAAGGTGAGTGCCAGGTTGTGGGGCTGCCGAGCCTCTCCATCTCCTTTCCCCATTAGCAACTGGGAGCGGAGCGGGCAGGTGGAGCAGGCTGAGTGTGCCTTTGCAACACCACCTAAAATCACGTTTGATTTGCTCCCTTTGATGGCATGTTCACAGTTATCTTGCCACGACTCTGATCTTCTCCAGCTGCATGGCCCTTTAAATCCCCCATTTCAAATAGGAAGGAGAAAGCGATTTGGTGGAGCCCTTCCCATCCTTCGGATCCGTGCTCTTATTAAGGCTCGTATCTATTACTTTCTTCCTTTCTGAAGGAGTCAGCTTGATTCAGTACTTTTGGGACTTGGTGACATTAATGTATCTGTTTTATGTAACACGGAGTCATTATTAACAGAATCCTAGATCATAAAAAAAGGGCTAACGAGAGACAAGGAGGGTTTTTCCCCTTGAAGCTCATAGCAGCGGTGCCGCGGAGAGGCCGGGGTCAGGGAGCCGCCGCCTGATTGGGCGCGCGGCCGCCGCAGTGGCATTTCTGCAGTTTCATCAGAAAGTCTAAATAATCCATGTGAAAACGGAGGGTTATTTACTGGAGACAGATCTGTGCTGCCGGAGCCGGTGAGGCACCAGAGCATCGTCTTGGCTCTGGGTGCCTGTTTGTGCCGGGACACCGCTCCTGCTGCTTGTGGTGTGAGGGCATGGCCAGGCTGACCCTCGCCTCTGTGCAGCAGCTGGAATCAAGGATACAAGAGTCAGAGAATGTTAAGAAGAGAGCAATAAATGACCTGAGGAGGGGAAACTGGCAGGGACCCAGGAGCTGCTTTGTGCTGCTCTAGGAAGGAGTCAGGGGGAAGGGGGCTGGAAGTTATCATTGATACATTTGCACTGCAGGGCAGGGCTGCTGCTCCCCTCTGGCACCCCCACTGCTCTCCCAACCTGGAGCCATTCCCTGACAAAAGCTTTTAATTTTCTGTGTCTGAACACAGGCTGCCCCTAAGTCAGGAGAAGGAACTGGAGCTGAGATTGTGGCTCTCCGAGGGCTCTGACCCAGAGAACCTGCAGTGAGAAAGGGGCTGAAGTAGCAGTGGAAGCTTTGGTACTCTCCTCATCCTGGAATCACAGAATCCCAGACTGGTTTGGGTGGGAAGGGCTTATCTCATCCCACCCCCTACCATGGGCAGCGACACCTTCCACTGTCCCAGGTTGATCCAAGCCCCGTCCAGCCTGGCCTGGGACACTTCCAGGGATCCAGGGTCAGCCACAGCTTCTCTGAGCAAATGTCCTTCAGGATTGTCCAGTACCTCAGAAGGCTGGCAGAAGGCAAGCAAGCCGTGCCAGAGAAATTACCAGCCAGTCCATTTGTTCAGGATTGGCATTTAATAATTTTTTCTACCTTCAAGTTTTAAACTTATTTACAGGGAGCTGAATTGCTTCCTGTGCTGTTTATATCTCTGTTTTAATATTTTTTCTTTTCTTAATAAATGGTTTTGTTTTATATAAATTGACACACAAGTATTTGGGGAGGGGGAGGACTAGGGATGTTTCCTCTAAGGTTTTATTAAAGAATCACACACTATTATAAAATGGCATAAAAGAAACAGCAACTACACCATGCACAGCATGACAACTCCTTTCCACCCCCGTCTCAGCAACACGTTGTAACGTGGTTCGTGTCTTTGGCAGGTGGCAGCGCAGCCCCAGAGCCACAGCCCTGTCTCCTGAGCCTGCACACGCTCAGGGCTCGCTGGGTGCCCTCCCTGCCCGGGAGTCCAGCAAGGACGTGTGGGGTTTTTCAGAGCATGCCATGACCCAAACCTAGAGGTCAAACTAACGAAGTCCTGAGATACTCCCCATCTTGGAACTCTGCAGACTTTGAGAGCCACTCAGAGAGCTGATGCACTCAGGTGAGGTGCTGAGTTGGTTTCTAGGTTAGGAACTCCAAACCCAGGTCCATCCTGCTCTCTTGGTTTAGAATGAATTTTAGTATTCATTTTAAATATAAAGTAAAACAAACCTCTCTGATACTTCTTTAGTTACATGTCTGTTCCACCAAAGGTTTGACAAACTCTTTGACTATTGTCCTCTTCTGCACACTTAAGAATTCTCTTTTATATCTGTTTTCTTCATTCTGTTCCTGAAAGGAGAATAATCATGAGCACGGGAGTTCCCCCTCATCTGGGGGAACTGCTATCAGGACACATGTTGTCAGGAAACCAGCTCTCTTGCTGGTTTGTGACATTTTGCAGCTGGCTGAGATCTTAGAGCAGTGTCTGGGCTTCCTCCCTTCCCTCTCAGCAGTTCTCCTTGCAAGGGACGGTGTAAGGAATTAATCTGCTGTAATTCTGCTGTTTGCAGAAACCAGATTTATGACAAAGGAAGGACAAACCTGTAGCTAAGCTTGCCGCGGGGACCACACCCAGCTGGTGTTTGGCTTTGGAGCTCTGTGGCCAGGCTGGGATGTGAGCCCGGGGCCGTGAGGTGCCGCAGCCGGGCCATGGGTGCAGAACTGGGTGTAGGTACATGCAGGGTTAGAGGGGATGGGAAATAAAACCACTGTCATGGCTATGAATTGAGCTCCCTAAAGTGCAGATTTGACACAAATATGTATAGAATATTAAAACTGATGTAGTTCCTATTTTCCTTGGAATTCTGGTTTCTGAAATTTGGTGCTTTCCACCACAACCACAGACATTGGGAAGGCTTTTAACAGAAGGCTGAGCTGGGTACGGCTGCAAACAGGAGCTTCAAGGAAGTAACCAAGTCGGATGAATAAAACCTTCCCAACAAAATCTTGGGTCATCAACTCCAGGCTTGGGTAACATGGTGGAAACCCCTGTCTGGACCCCAGGTGTGGGCCCCAAACCCAGCACCCAGGCTGAGTTTGCAAAGGGCTGTGTTGGTTCTCTGAGCAAAGCATGTCCAGAGCCGCTGGATGTGTTTGGTGTAAGCCCTTCTTTCAATTTGGTTTGAGATTAAACTTGGCCACAAGGTCACAGCTAGGAGGAAATTTTGGAACAATTTTCAAAGCAGTTAATTTGGAATTCTTCAAGTATTTAAATGCAATTACAATGAATAAATAATTTATGCATTGCTTTAAACTGAAAAATATTTTAGTTAAGAATACACAAATTGTCCCACAATTAGTATGGCCTGTCTGTGGATTAGCTGGCAGCTGGAAAAAGCAAGTTCTGAACCTGGGAAAGGGGCACGTAGTGCTCGGTACCTTCTCAGTTGTGTTTACCTTTGTATCTGTTGCTTTGACTGGGCTGTTACGGAGCAAAGGGAAATCGTGACAGTACAAAATATGCACTTTAAAAAAATATAGAACCTATTACAACGTTGTTTAAAAATCATTATTATATTGTAATGGAGTTAAATGCTGTGTTTGTGTCAGGCTTTAATTCCTGAGGAATTCCAGACTGTGGGGCCAGGCTAATGTGACAAAATACTGAACTCAGAGATGTACGTGTGTTCTTTGTGGAGCAAAGGCTCCTGCAGGGACTCAGACATAGAGGGAAATAATTTATTTTCAGAAAAACAGTTTTTAAAAGTTTGCAAAGCTATGTTAAATAGAAGAGATTGAATAAAAGTGAAGATATTTTAGAAAAATCAGAAAAAATTAAAATCACTATGTTTTGTTCACAAGGTTTTCTTTTGAAACGGAACTTTTTAAAAAACCCCACAGTCCAAATGAAAAGTTTTGCTTGTGTCAAACAAAATATTCTTATCAAACCCAAAATACTTTTGGTTTTTGTTCAGGAATAGAAATGTTTCCATTTAACATGAAGCACTGCTTTCAGGCTCTGGGTTTGATGGTCAGTCACTGAGCCTGAACAAAGCAGTGGATTCACATCCCTATGTCCAAAAGGGATGAGGCTGTACCGGGGCTCCCAGGGATCAGTATGACCCCGTGGTGGGGTGCTGGGGGTGTCCTGCCCCTTGTCCAGCTGTGCCAGTCCCTCGACACCGTCACCACTGCCTGGTTTGGCAGCAGCAGGTCGGGCTCCTGCTCCTGGAGCTGGGAATGGCTGCGGCGAGGCCATCGGCCCTTTCAGTTACACTGCCCTGAATCCCTTAATCTTTTGAAGTAGCTCCCCTGTTCTCATCTCATCACCCTTGTTACCTCCTGCAGCACCTCTATCCCAATCCTAATCTGGAGTGGAGAGTAAATAGGTTGTTGTGGGTTTTTTTTCTGTTATTCTCTTTAGGTTCAGCTGGAGAAGAGAAGGCTCTGGGGAGGCATTAGAGCACCTTCCAGTGCCTAAAGGAGCTTAAGAGATCTGGAAAGGGACTTTGGACAAGGGCCTGGAGTGACAGGGCAAGGGGAAATGGCTTCCCACTACCAGAAGGCAGGGTTAGATGGGATATTGGAAAGAAATTCTTCCTTGTGAGGGTGGTCAGGCCCTGGCACAGGGTGCCCAGAGAAGCTGGGGCTGCCCCTGGATCCCTGGAAGTGTTCCAGGCCAGGTTGGACGAGGCTTGCAGCAACCTGGGATAGTGGAGGGCATCCCTGCCCATGGCAGGGGGTGGAACAGGATGGGCTTTAAGGTCCCTTCCCAGCAAAAAAGTTCTATGTTTTTATGGTTTGTTGTATATGTCAGGAAAGAAAACCCCAGTGATTTTGGTGACACGGTGTAAGTTTGGGAGCACATTTGCTTACATTGGTCTTGAGGAGCCGTGCAGAGGGACATCAGAGCAGCGTGAGGGGCATTGTCTTGGCAGGGAGCACTGGCTCCTCCTGCCACAGGCTTCCCATAACTGGGGGAGAGTCAATCTCCCTCCTGGCTCCAACTCCTCCATGTAAGCCAGAGGTGACACCACCTTGTGTCCTGAGCCACATCCCTGTGTGTGTCAGAGGGTGGGGGCTCTCCTGGCCGTACCTGCCCGTCAGCCCCGGCTGGAACACGGTGCTGGCTCCACAGCTGGGGTCCTGTGGGAGACCCCAGCGAGTCTCAGGGATGGGATGAAAAACAAAGACTGACTGATTTAAAATAGCAGTGCCAGAATCCTAACAAGATTATTTAACTTTTAAGGGGGGTGGGAGAACATTTTTTCATGCATTTTTATTGATTTTCAGTATCGTACAAAACCCAGCCATGTACAGCAATAACACAGGAAAAGATACAATCATTGAAAACCAATTACAGCTCCAACAGCCGGTTCTGGATGGTGGCTGCACACCCAGCCCCTCGCTCTGGCTCAGGCCCGGTCAGATGCACACTCGGAGTAAAAAAACTTAAAACTGGGATTTAAAATGTAACAAGTGCATGTGCCGCTGCAGTGCTCTGCTGGGGGATTTTCTTCCTGAGATACTGACGGTGTGGCTTTCCCTCCCGGCCTCAGTTGCTGTTGGTCCATCCTGTCCCAAGCCAGGATGTGACCCAGAGAGGGCTCAGGGGCACTGCGGGAGCACTCCAGAGACTAGAGCAGCTCCTCCTCGTACAATCCCAGAATGGTTTGGGCTGGAAGGGATCTTAAACCTCATCCAGTCCCACCCCCTGCCATGGGTAGGGACACCTTCCACTCTCCCAGGTTGCTCCAAGTCCTGCCCAACCTGGCCTTGAACAGTTCCAGGGCTGGAGCAATACCTGGCCATATCCTGATGTGCCTCAGCCTCTCCATGGAGGATGTGTGTCCCTTTCTCAGTCCCTCACAGAGCAACCCCAGTGCTTGATAAATGGCTTCATTTGCTGCATGGAGCCAGGCTGTGCTCTGCAATCGATGGCAGGTCTGTGTCAGGGGGGACATGGGGACACAGGCCCAGCCATGTGTGTGCCAGCCCTTGTAAGCAATGGAGTGTAAAAAACCAAATAACCAAAAACCTCTCTAGCATTGTGAAAGTTTTATGGTCATTTTTCCAATTACATAATAGAGTTCATAATCTGTTATGAATTAGCGTAAATCAGAATCAGCCCACAATTAAGAAAATAAGTTAAATTGCATTTTGTGAAGCGTTGTTCTGTCTGAACAGTTTGCTCTCATGCTGCTAACCTGACAAATTCAGTAATTCACAACATCCTCCTTGGAATCAGTAGGAATTACTGAGGTTTTACAACAGCCTATATGTACAGGTTACAACAGCCTTGGGTACTGCACACAGGCCAGTTTCAGGAGAGCAGAGTGTCCTTCAAAAGCCAAACTGCTGAGTCTGTGTAAGGTTGGGTATTGGGAGAAATTCCTTCCTGGAAAGGGGCCGTCCAGCCCTAGCACAGGCCGCCCAGGGCAGTGGTGGAATCCCCATCCCTGGAGGGATTTAGAAACCATGTGGATGTGGCACTTGGGGACATGGGGCAGTGGTGGCCTTGGCAGTGGTGGGGAATGGCTGGACTCAATGAGCTTAGAGGCTTTTTCCAACCCAAATGATTCTGTGATTCTGTTCTGGCCAACACCAGGCAGAAGGGAATCACC
Source organism: Corvus moneduloides (assembly GCF_009650955.1). NCBI lineage: Eukaryota > Metazoa > Chordata > Aves > Passeriformes > Corvidae > Corvus > Corvus moneduloides. The sequence continues at coordinate 539,292 of NC_045487.1, read as the reverse complement.
ATCCAAAAATATTAGGAACATCACCAGCTTAGCAGGCAGAATTTGTGGATGTTTTGGCTGTCATCATGGTATCCCCAGGTCATGTCAGGAGCGATGTTCAAATGACAACAGGAGACAGGAAGCAGCAAAGAGCGTGCTTTCATCACCCTGTGAGGCTGGGTGTGCCCCTGGGCACGGGCCTGAGGTCTCTGGAGGGCCCTCCACGCAGAGGCTCCGTGGGAGCTGCCTGGGTACCCGGGCAGGGATCTCACACAGGGCGTTAGTGCTGTCTCCATTTTCATCTCGGGCGTTCGGAATGATGTTTCTGTGGCCAGGGCAGGGCAGTCGGGTGCAGCCCTGCCCTGAGAGCTTTGCTTTGATGGCAGCTGTCCCGGGCCGGGGGAGGGCAGCGGGTGCGGTGTGGGCTGTGTCCGTGCTGGTCACTCTGGGCTGGTTTGGGGTGTGGGTGGGAGGGATGTGCTCCGTGCTGCGTTCCACAGCTCTGCAGCAGTGATGCAGCTTTGGGGTTTCAGCACCTGGAGACAGTGGATTTTTCTAAATTTGCGGGTTAATGTGACGGAGCAGGGAGTGTGGCAGAGCCCCTCGCCTGGCTCAGTCACACACACGGCATCCTTCGGGCCAGGCCCGCGGCTTCTGCCTCCTCCAGCGCCTCCACGGGTATTTCTGACAAAGAAAGGGAGTCCGTGAGCCCTCACTTGTGAAACAAAGGCCTAATGAAAGGGCCGGGCTGCCCCGGCTGGCAGTGGCTGTAATTCTTGGCAGGGTGTGACATGCCCATCCTCTCGAATTAGCGCGGGGCACGAGGAATTTGGCACGGTGCTAATTGCGATCAGACGGGAACAAGTGGCCTCAGTATGCGGGCACGTGGTGGGACAAAGGAGCGCCCCGAGCCCCCGGCCCCGCGAGGGGCAGGTGCTGCCCGCCCTGGGCAGGCGTCGGGAGCCCCCCTTGTCTCCGTGCTGGCGAGAGGACTCGCGCTTAATTTAGTGTGGGCTTTGTCAGATGCTCTTTCTTTGCCGTACAGGAACTCAGCTGCTGCGGAATCAAGGCAGCTGCTGCCGGGAAAGCTCCCTGCCATGCTAGGGGACAGCTCCCTGTCAGCTTCAGCCGGGCAGGAGGGATTCCCTTGTCATTCCGGAGTCCAGGAGAGAGCCGGCAAGGCCAGGCAAAGGGACAAGCTTCCTTCTAGCAGAGTACCCTTTCTAGACAACAGTCCTTTTGTGACAGGTCAGAGCCGTTTCTCTCCATCGCCCCAGCCAGGGGACGTGGCCTGTGCTCCCGAGGTGACACCAGGAGCAGGGCAGTGAGCCATTCACGGGCACAGTCCTGGGCAGGGTGAGAGCAGCTTCAGCAGCCCCTGCCCACCTGCATCCCTCCCATAACAATGAAAGGGATTTCATCCCATTTGCAATTGGATTTGGAGGATGATGCTCCAAGGTGGGAGGTGTTCGCAGGGAGATTTCTCACAGCCATGGCAAAACTGTCCTTCTTTCATCATTCAGAGGATGGAGTCAGGTATACACCAGGAATTAACCTGGTCGTAGCCAAAGGACGGTTGTCACATCTCCAGTGCCACCTCAGAAACCGGGGGAATCCAGGCTCACAACACCTGCCAAAGTCCAAGCAATGGATCTCATTATATGGCCTGTTACACAGATGTGCACTGGCATCCTGGCTCCAGCTTGAACTCTGGGACGTTTGGCAGGAACTCTTCTCTCTTAAGCTTGACTTTTCTGAAAAACTCTATACGTTACTTTCATTACCTGCATGTCACTTTGCTTTCTCCTCTTCCAAGTTATTCATGACTAAGCTGAAGCAGTGCAGAATTTCTGCTCCATCCTTTGCTAATGTTGTGTTTGTGCCTTTTTTTTCCTGTCCTTTTATCAGGAATTCACAGGAAGATTAATTCCTCTTACTCCATGACAGTTTAGTTTCTTTAAGAACCTTTAGTGAGGGATGTTCTAGAAAAGCTTTTAGAAAATCAGATTCCACTGTATCAGCCCTAATCTCCTGTATTAGCAGGGCTGGTTCCTCATCAGACAACTCAGATCTGTACTTATAGACTCTTCTCTTGTCTTTCAGGCTCTGTCCCAGACATGTGTTTACTCACTGCTGCTAATTCTGATTGGTCCCACAGTTTTCTACCCTTTTGCCTGTTCTGGAAATCAGACTTTGTGGTCTGTCATTCCCAGGGTCACTCCTAAAGCCTTTTTTAAAAGTTGTCACCTTCCAATCCTCAGATGCAAAGGAAGAAAGTTCAGCAATTTCATATTTGAGCTCCTTGAGGGAGCACTGTCTGTCTCTGGTGATTTGTTGCTCTGGCATATGAACCCTGCTGACCCCTGCATAGTGAACAGCAGTGCAAGGAATTAATTTAATTTTGCTGCTGTGCCCTTATCTTTCTTAATTCCCCCCTTTACTCCTTGCCCATCTATCAGCGGCTCCGGGTGACAGACAGGCTTCCTGCTTTTGTGTTGGAGAAGCTTTTATTAGCTCTACGAACTCTGATGATTGTTCTCCAGGCCCTGTTTTGCCTTGCCTTATCGTGGGCTTGCACTTAGTGTGCTGGGTTTATATCCTTTTCTATTTTTATTGTTTGGAAACAACTTCCATTTTCCTGAAAGTACCTTTTTTATTTCAGATAACTTCCTTTTTCCGTTGGTTTAAACCAAGCGTTGAATGTCTGGTGGTTTAGCTTTTCCCCTGGTGTGTCTCACACACGCTTGTGTCCCACAGTGTGTCACAGAATCCCAGAATGGTTTGGGTTGGAAGGGCCTGAATATTCATCTTGTTCTAGCCCCTGCCATGGGCAGGGATGCCTTCCACTATCCCAGGTTGCTCCAAGCCCTGTCCATCCTGGCCTTGGACACTTCCAGGCATGGGCCAGCCACAACTTCAGGTGTAGAGCATAGACAGAGGAGAAACAAACTGGGCAATAGCAAGCGGTATTTCATGAGAGTTCTGTAATTTCTAGTTATAAATTCCTGACAGCCACAGATGTGTGACTGCAGCAAAAACCACCACTGGAATGGGAAAGTTCCTGTCCTAAAAACCTCCTGGCGTCAGTTGCATGACACCTCCTGGTCAGCTGCCCACCCAGGTGCCAAGCTGTGCACCCAAAAGGAGGGTTTTCCTTGGGAAGAAGAACACTTTTCATGAATGAAGCTGTTTTCCCTGACTCTTCACTGCGTTTGTCTTCTGTACAGGTGTCTCTGCTCCCCTGCTGGGTACGTGAGCAGCCAGTCTGGGCTGCACTGGTTAGAGCAGAAGAGACCACAGAGCTTCTGGCTTTGCTGATGGCTGAGTCAGAGTCTGTGGTACAGATGAACAGGGTGGTTTCTGTGGGCAGAGCCACCTAAATGTAGTTGATACAGTCCTTTCCCTATGAAGCCAGGAAGCTGGGAGGTGCAGCTGTCAGGTTGGTAGGAGGCAAAGTAGACCTGTCCCAAAGGTGCTACAGGTCAGCCCTCAAGTGACAGAGGAGATGGAATGGCTGGGAATGTTGACTGAGTTGAAACTGAAAAAAAAAATATTAAAGACTCTATGCTGTACCCAAACTTCTGTTTCTTTTGGTGCATCATTCCCGATCCTTCAAAGTATTTTATATACTTCCCATTCTTTTGTTTGCAGGCTTTGATCTGGAGAGTTTGTACTGACTTTCTCCGGTCTGAATAGGAACCATCTCCCCTGCTCCACTCATCGGCACCAGATCCTGTGACATCTCCATGTTTCCACAGTGAGGTAGGAAGACCTAATTTTCATAAGCCTTGTAGAAGTGATTTCTGTGTTGGTCACCCTCTTGGGATGTGTAATGTAAATCACCTGGATTAGGAGAGATGTGATTACGTGTAACAGAGCTGTTCTCAGGCAGAGTTGAGGGTTCTTTGTGCTCCGTGAGCTGCAGGGTTTGCTCGCTCCTCCTTCTCGTGGTGCCATGGCTTTGTTTAAATGCCACCTGCCTGAAGTGTTTCTGAGCACCTCACTTGCTGGCCAGTAGTGTTGGCTCCTCTTATTTTCAATGAAAAGGTGTTTTTTGAACAAGGCTGTCCATAGATTATGTTTTTCCTACATGTCTACAAAGCCTTGCTGGGCTGCAGCTGTGTGTGGGCTGGAGAAAAACCATCAGGGCTCTGTTATTTAATTATTTATGTTGACCTTAACTGTTAGTTTCTGTCATTAAAGAATAGGCCAAGTGATTAGTGCCCTTGGCTTAATCTTCTTAGCAGGAAAACCGTCCCTTGAATGTCTGTCCTAATCAAACAGGCGTAAGGAAAGATGAGGAAAGGACAAGACTCCTTATCTGGTTCATTTTCCATGTGAATTGGTGAAAGTAAATCATATTTGGATGGTCTGTTACAATTTGTAAATATAAGTTTCCCAAAACTATGGTAAATTATGTGCTGGCAGAAAACACATCTTCCTGAATATGGGACAAATATCCCTTTCCTTCCTAGCAGTATCCCCACCATGAGATTTGGCATTGGAAAAGTACCTGCAGTCCAAGTGTAGTAATTTCATTCAAAATTATTTTGTGTGTAAATAGACTTCAGTGAGTCACTGCAAAGTACCTGGTTTTAATATATTTGTATATTCTTAGTCATTATAAGGTCATTCATAATCTCTAGGATACTTGGTATTACCAAACCTTATGTGATACTGATAGCAATGGAAAGATTAATGGCAGGTTTCAAAAAATACTCATCAGAGTTCTCTATCTTGATGGAACACTGAGAAATGTAAATTTGGAGTTGGATTTTTTCCATGTATTTAGTTTTTGGGGATTTTTTTTATCCTTTAAAGAAGGTTTCTCTCCTCTTTTCTTCCTATGTTTTTATTTGAAGTATTTTGTTTACAACACGAGTGCACACTTCAATTTCTTGAGAATCATCAGACTTATAAATTTAATGGAAACCTTGGGAAATTGTGTGATAGGCAGACACTCATTTGCTTTGTGCTCTCAATATCTCACAGGATCCTGAGCAAAGCATCTACTTTTTCACATTTTGTTAGGAAATGCTCCAGGCCTTGGTGTTCTTTGAGGGTGGTGCATGGTGCTCTTCAGGTGTTGTAAACTGAATCCAGAGATTTTGTGGAGGAATGGCAGTGCTGAAATCCCATCTTCCCTGGGGTCAGTTCGTGATTTTGATATGAGAATGAGTGGGGAAAACAGTGGATGGAGCACAGAAAGGACAGAAAACACTGAGAAGGTGGGAGAGGGGGAAGTGGAAGGGGCTGACATGGGGACAGTGGGAAAGACTGGAGAGACAACATGTGCGATCAGTTGTGATTTTCTCACACTATGATGTCTTGACTGATTTTGTTGTATTGGAGATTGCAAGTTTTCTTTAAAAACATGTAGCACCTGCAAAAGGGCTCTATTTTTGGACCAATCTGTGTGCTGTTTCCATTAACGACAGTGGCAGAAAAAGTGGGATTATGCTGTGGGATTCCTCTGCAACCTCAGAGCTTCATGAGACTGGGGCAATGGGGCTGTGAGAAGGTGACAAAGACTCAAAAAAACCCTGGTACCAGGGTGAAGGAGAAGAGATGGGCAGTGAACACCTCGGGGAGCTTTGGGGTGATTGGTTTGAGCATCTTAGTTAATTAAAACTGCAGGTTTAATTGTGTCGAAGAGACAAACCCAGGTGATGAAAAGTAAGTGTGGGGTGAGTATGGAAGGACCTCACACAAGTGGAAAGAAGACAAGGAAAAAGCCTCCAGAGGAGAATTACTCTTCTGATGTCCATGGGAAATTTGGCTTTTGTTTAGCAGAATTGTAACTTTTAAATCTGTACAGCTGGTACAAGCAGGTACAATTTTACTTTGCCAAAGGGCAGGATACTGTGAGGCCGATGTGCTTTCAGAAGAAATCCCAAGCCTTAACCAGCTGAAGAAGAAAAATCAGCAATTTTGGGTCTGTGTCAGTAGAATACACTCTGTAAAATTTTTTAAAATTTAAATTTTTTTCTGTAAAAAGGAACTTTCTTCTCCATGCTAGTCGGAATCGTTCTTTTGGACCTAGAATACACTTGGTCATTAAACTGAAGGCTTTCATTTCAACCTGGTGAGGAAAAGGCCCTTGTTCATACTCTTCTATAATTTCATAGATTTAATTATGGGGTATTATTATAATTACCTGTTTAGTGGGTAATTGCTCTTCCATAAATGCAGAGGAAGGGGAGAACGTGGGACCAAGGCTGTATTTCATGGTACAAGGGGGTGTTTGTTACTGTCTTTTAATGCACGTCTTGGTCTTGTGGTATAAGAATATAACACATTTTTAGTAAATTTCCTCTATTTTATTTCAATACCAAGAAAAAAGCCTGGGAATGTGTTTGCAGCTCATCACCTGGGTGATATGCTGGCATATGAGAGACAGTTCTCATGTGATTTCCCAAAATACTTTTGAACTAGCACAAGGCACTTTCAGAAGCTGCTGTGAAAGTGTAGTTTTATTCCAGTGGCTCCAAAACTCATTGGTGCCACATCAACAGTCCAGCTGTGGTCAGTAGGAACCCTGAGCAAACAGCAAACATTTGGCACTGACACAGGGTGCCCAGAGCAGCTGTGGCTGCCCCTTCCCTGGAAGTGTCCAAGGCCAAGCTGGACAGGGCTTGGAGCAACCTGGGACAGTGGAAGGTGTCGCTGCCCATGGGGGGGGGTGGGATAGGCTTTAAGATCCCTTCCCACCCAAAACATTCTGGGATTCTGCGATTTCACCATTATTTGCTGCGTTTACAATTAAAAAGTTTAATGATAAGGACTGGTGGTAGTTTAGGATAAATTTTGAAGGTTCTTAAGGGATTTAGTTTGTTTATCTAATTGTGGAGATAGATTAAAGCACATTAGAGTAAGATTATCCAGCATGTCTTTACCAGGTGCAAATTGGACAGGTTTCCTCAGACAAGAGGTTGTTGTTGTTTTCCTCACTGAAAAATGTAGACATGTGGCAGGTGTTGAGAGATTTTCTTCAAATTTTCCAACAGATAAAATCTTTATATTGTCTGTCTTTGGTTCTTAGCTGGTGAAATCAGCTGGAATTAGTGGGATACCTCACTGGACACAGACAGAGCCCTGGAGCCTTTGCCCATGTGACCCAGCCAGTGTAAGAGCTGGGTACAGAGTGACAAAGGGGCTGAAGCCCACTTCCCTTTTCCCTGCTAACATTCCTGCTTCCCAGAGGTACAAATTACAGACTCTGGGAGCTCAGAGAACTGTGCCAGTGACACATTTTTGGGGATGCTGTGTCAGGGGTAGGGAGGGGTGTCCCCGGCCCCACAGATGGGCACACTCAGACTGGGCACAGAGCTCTGGGGCTGAGAACATTCAGATTTGCTTAAAAATCCTGTTGACAAATACATAAGTTGTGCCTCTGTGATATTTAAAGCCTCCACACACCATTTACAAATAAAAATCATACAACATAGATTATTTCAGTTTTTCCCTTATTTGATCAATTCTGATAAAAAGGCCATGCTTGGATTAAATCTTTTTATTCTCCACAACCATGCGACACTTTAGGGGACAGTAACATTTGTGAAATAATCTGTCTAAGAAGTAACACAGGAGAGGAAGACGCCTGAAGAGCCTGGTGTCAGGTCCAGCATCCTGGTGCCAGGTCCAGCACAGTGGCTGTTCCCGGTCCACGCCGTCCCCTGTGGCCACCACACCTTCCCATCGGGGCTGCTGGCTGAAGGACACTGCTGGGCCAGAGCAGAGGACCCGTGTGAATGAACTCGAGTGATTTTAAAAGTCAAGTGATTTTAAATCTTTACAGGCACTGAAAGTTGTTTCTAATTAAAGCTCATCGAGTACCAGAGAGGAATTCTGGCATTACCAGCAGCCGGAGCAGGGACAATGAGGACCGACCTCTCCTTCTGACCAGTTGCTGGTATTTGTTTGAGGCTCTGTAAAGACAGTGCTACAACATCTTTACACACACCACCGGCTTTGTAGTAACTGTCTCCTTGGAGCCTTGGCACGGGGAAGGACACGCATGTCCAGGCATTTTCCAGGTGGCAGGATTTCCTTCTCCTCTAGTCCCGGCGCCACAAACCCCCTCCTTTCAGCCCCAGCACCGTTTAAATAGATCATTTGTTTTCATTATAGGTTTTTGCATCCTTGCCTTTCATTGCTGTTAATGAATTTCTAGGGTCTGATTGGGAAACAAAAGCCAAACACAAACATAAAAAGGGCTCTGACAAAGGAGCCGGTTGAGCGTCTGACAGGCTGTGCCCCGCGATGGCCGCGGCTGCCGGGCTGACACCGCCCGGGCAGCGCTGGTTAATATGTTAATCTGCTGCTCGCCGCTTAAGATTCCTCTCAGGTCTGAGCAGGCTCGGCGAGCCCGGCGCAGGGAAGGGGTGTCTGTCTGTCTGTCTGCCTGCCTGCCTGCCTGGCAGCCCCGAGCGCTGCGGCCGTGGCACATCCCGGCCCCGCTGCCCTCCCGCCGCCCTCCCGGGCACACCCTGGGCGTACGTACCATCCACACCATCCGGAAAGCTTTCCGCGAGGCTGGAAAACAGGGAATGCGCAAAAGCCACGTATGATTGGCTCGTTCCTCTGCCTCCGCGTCCCCAAAGATTCCCACTTTAATAGACCATGTGTTTCTGCTGCTGGAGAAGCCCAGTGTAAAGTGCCAAAATCCAGCAACAATGAAGTCAGACGGAGTTTAGCATCCAAAACAAAGGGACGGCATTTCTGTAGCTCACTGACAACACAGCAGTCACAGGATGGTTTAAATTTCCCTTTATTCTCTCTCCCCACCCAACCCCAGCCAAGAGAAAGCCAACATTTATTAAAATCCATCCGTTCAGGACAGCAGCTAGATGCCCATCTTAGAAGGAAAGCTTGCTCCTGGTATTCCCAATGACTGCCACCTTTCCTGCGTGCTTGTGAGCTGCAATCCCCAGCTGGAGCAAGGGGGTTCTTATTTCCAGAATTAAGGAAGGAATCGATTCCAGAGACAGTTTCCATGGTCAGGTCCATCAGGTCCTGCAGCCACAGGAGAACTCAATTCCTCGAGCTCCCTTTCCTTTGTTTTCATAATGTCACAGTAGTTCTGGAGAGGCGTCTGGAGAATCCTCAGCTCCAGCTTCAGCCAGGGGGTTTCAGAAGTTGCATTTTCAGGGCAGGTCAGATGTGGACAAACCAAGTCTCCACCTGACACGTAAGCAGACAAAGCTGTTTAACCTCTGAATTATAGCAGAGCTCCATAGTTCTCTCTTCTGTTGTCTCATGCTCCAAGCAAACTGCTCCTTGCAGTTCTCCCTCCTGGTGCCAAGCACGTATTCCAGCTGCAGCTCGGCAGCGCGGGGAAATTCCTTCCAAGTCCCCAGCAGAACAGTCAGCGCTTTCTCCGGAGCTGCAGGCTTGATTGTCCTTGATTATTTTATTTCTCTGGCTCTGATCCAAGATGTTCCCTGTCATCATTTCAGTGTCTTTTCTCATAATCCCTTTTCTAAACATCATCAACAATTAACTGATTCTCTCATATCTACAAACACATGCACACACACGCAGGCGCGCGCGCACACTCCACCGAGCCTCATCAGGGTCTTTTTTGCCTTTAAGTATAAGAAATTACAGCTTCTCATTAGCTGAAGAGCATGTTTTGAAAGGCTTTGTGTTTACTCACTTTGCAAGTGATGCTGGCGCTTTTAATTATTCTCCTTTTGCATATCATAAGCGAGCAGCGAGCTGCTCCAGCCAGCCCGGGCGACGCGTATTCCCAGGAAGGCAGGAGGAAGGGATCGCGTTTTACCTCACTGCTGCTGCTTTCTTCCCTTTCTGTCAGCCAGCCAAGGAATCCCCCCAAAGCTCTTACGTAGCAGATACCAAAACCGTGAGTCACTTTTCACTCCCGGAGCAGTAAGTCCATCGCATCCCTGTGCAGAAGGGCGAGCACAAGGCTGGAATCTCTCCAGGCTGCCGGCGTGCCCCGGCACCAGTTCTCCAGCAGTGACTTTGTTTTTCCTGCTCTTGCTTTTTCTCCTCGGCTCTCTTTTCTCTTCATTCCTTTTCATGCCATTCCCATTTTCTTCCATCCTTCCTCTCCATCCGTCTCCGTTGCTGGCAGCAGCAAACCCAGCCAGATCTGGGTCTCTCTCGTCTTCTGTAGGGCTTTTTTCTCCTTTTTTTCCCCCCCTGTATCTGCTGCAGCCTTTGGCTGCTCACTCTGCCAGGTTGGATCACCAAAGACACACGACTCGCTCACAATGAATAATCAATACAGATATTGATCTGCGGAAAATGTTTGTAAATTCCTGAAAGGGGAATCGGGAACAGCGGGACAGGGAGGCTTGTGGGGGACGACAGGGTGCTCCAGGCTGCAGGCAGCGCCTGGCCAGAGCCCGCATCCTGCCGCCTCCGAGGTGACGGGTGCTGGAATGCGCGCGCGGGTGGCGGTGGGTGTGTGCGGGGGCTTCTGTATTTTCATTTCTCTATAGCTGCTTCCCCCGAAGAATCGGGAGGCGAGCAGCTGAGAGGCCCCGTTGGTGCCATGCCTTGGCTGCGCTCCAGCACTGTTTTGTTTCCATCATCACACGCCACTTTGAAATTTGCATAAATACAAGGGTTATTTTCTCTCGTGCCTCCAAAAAGGTTTAAGAAGGTGGGAAAGTGTTTCTGTAAGGAGGGATGGCTGGGTTTAGTCATCATTTTCAGGATTTACTTTCTAATCCATGTGAGAAAGGAAGGCAGAGATGAAAATAAAGGGCAATAAGAAGGACATGGAGAAGACAGAAAAGCTGTTTGAATGTGGAAGAGCCTTGGATTGCAAAAAAACCCCTGTTCTCCAGTGGCGACCTGCCTGTGTCTGGTTTGTGTGGGTGGCGAGTCAGGTCAGACCTCTCCATCCAGGACTCTTCCCATCTCCCTGTGGACAGATCTGCCCTGGTCAGGAGCTGGGGATGATCATGGAGCTTTAAGATTCTGTGAAGGCTGGAGTCAGACCATCTTAAGAGCATCCTGAGCCCATCCCCAGGAGCCACCTCCCGCCTGCCCACCCACTATCTGACAGCCTGTGTGGTGTGTGGAGCACACGTGTAGCAGGTGACATTCACCCAGTTTGCTCCTGGCATGGTCGACCTCACTCCTGCTGCACGAATGTCCGTGTTGTGTCTCTTCCACCTCATCTCTCTGGTTTTCTGTCTTTCTGGGGAAAGGCATGTACTGAGGCTGTCAACAGATGTGGTATTGGGATCATTGAGTATTCAGCCCCTTTCTGATGCTTGAGGTCGGCAGTGGAGACCCCAAGGACTGCTGAGGGGGGCCATGGGGTGTCTGCAACACTGGCCAGACCAGGCGGCCGTGCAGTGCCAGGGTCATGCCCTGGGCCGGGGCTGCCCGAGGTGCTGCCAGCTGGAGCAGCCAGTGGGATGTTCTCGGGGCGGCTCCCGGCCAGATGCAGCTCATGGGCCCACCCGCACAGCCCCGTGGGTGTGTGCACAGCCCTCGTGCCTGCCCTGGGTCAGTGGTGGGACCTGCCTCAGTGGACGGCCGCCCTCCCTGCACTGCTGCGCGGCCGCCCCACGCCAGCGGCCCTGGGCACCCCCTGATAGCCATCTCAGGCCAGGATGCAATTCCCGCAATGCAATTCCCGTGGCTGCCAGCTTTATCAGCCCACGCCAGCAGCGGGGAGGCTGAGCGCCTTCATTCTCTCTCCAGCTCCTGATTAGCTCCTGCAATCCAATTAGCAGAGGCATTTATATCACAAGGGGCTGAGGTGCCCCTGCTCATCACGGCAGCTCAGAGCCAGTCATAAATTCTCCCGACACTACATCTTTCCTGTGACATGGATTAATTACAGCTCTGGGCCTCCAAGAGCAGATTTGCAAATGAAGGTGCCCATGAAATAAGAGTTAGGAAGACAAAGCAGGAGTTTCCCGTCCGTGAGGGCTGAGGGGGCAATGCACAGGGTGGCCCAGGGCGGGGGCACCTGTGGGCGAGGGGCTGGGGGCAGGTGGGCCAAGCAGGACCTTTATTAACTGAGGTTGGCCAGGGGATGTTATGAGTCTGTGCCTCTGGCCATAATGAGAAATTCTTCATAACCTCCCTTTGTATGCTCTGCTGCAGTGCAGATGCTGGGAGTGAAGCTCCAAGAGCCTTAATAAAATTACATTTTCCCACTTGAGATGTTGCAGGCGCTGGCCAGTGGCGCAGCTTGGAGAGGCAAGCGCGGCGCTGGGCCCTTGGGAGGGTTTGGCGTCGCAGGGATCAGTGTTGCTCTCAGGGGCACGGCCACCTTCTCTCTCCTCTTCACACAGTCCGCTTTTCTCTGATACTTCTGCTCCTGAAATAGCCATTTCCGGGCTCCCTTGTGTCAGCCCTACTCCCCTCGGGCCCTCTGGCTGTGGCGTCAGCTCCACGGAGCTGAGATTTGCTGCAGCAGTAAAAGGAGCAGGTTGGAAACAGGTTGTAGGAGAACACCCAGGAGGGTGACGGGGTGGGGGACAGTTGTGTCCTCCTACACCTGCATGCCATTACCTGGCTCTGCAGCTCTGTGTTTCTCCTCCACACTGGTGCCCATCCAGCAGCTGGCTCTGCCTTTGGGTACCAACCACTTACCCAGTGAGCACTCATCCCTTGTAAGGTCTGCATGGCTGTTCCTTGGGTTGCATGTCTGTCACAGTCTGCTGAGCTGGGCCCTACACAAGCCTTGGATCTGTTTTCCCAATCATGTGCCAATTTAATGATTCATACAAGTTCTCCATCCATCAATCAGTTTTTAATTTACGTAGCAGTCAGTGGTTTTGTTAAGTTTCCAGGCGTTTCTCTCTCACCTGTTATTGAAATATAATTACTTAAGAAATCGACAAACTTACCTTTGAAATGTGTGGGTAGATGGGAATTTTAAAGACACGAGGATGCATATTAAATTTAGTAGCATGTCAGCTCCATTTGATCTATTTACCCTGGGCTGCTGACAGATCTTCTGTGTAAGCAAATGTGGTTCCTGCTGATAAAAGGGGCTGGGTTGGGGTTTGTTTGTTTGTTTGTTTCTAACTCAGTGAAGGTGGCAGTGTCCAAAATAGAGCTCTACCTGTGGACCAGTCATTCTCCCATTGAAGGGAAATACTGGCTGGTCTTTCAAAACAAGAAATCTTTTTGCTTTTGTATAATAACAAATCCTGCATTTTCTGACCAGCACAGTCACTGTTTGTGGCCACACAAAAGAACTTATTCCCCAGCTGATCTCTGCCACAACCTGCAGCTGGACAGCTCCAGACTTGAGGTGGGTTGATGTGGGAAGAGATGGGTCATGAGCCACTTAAAAACCCACCTCATAGATCCCTGCTCAGCTGAGGTTTGTACATTAGTATTTATCATACAACCCCAGAATGGGCTGGGCTGGAAGGGATGTTAAAAGTTCAGACAGTTCCAACTTCTGCCATGAGCAGGAACACTTTTCCACTAGACCAAGTTGCTCATTTATGCTTTTATATATGTATTTCTATTTTAAAAGCTGTAACAGCAGCTTCATGTCTGAATTTGGGGATGGGATCACCAGGCTGTGAGATCCCAGTGTTCCCTCTGGCCAGTCGGTCTGTGGATCTCAGACAGAGCTGAGGGTTTGGTCCTGTCTAAGATTTCCTTTGCTTTGCTCATTTTTGCATCCCACACCTGATGTGTCATTGCTTTGATGAGACTTGTTGTTGCTACACTTTTGTTTTCCTGAGTACAGCCAGGAGTTTTCATTCACTAATCTGTAATTCAACTTCTACAATGATTTTTCTTCCACATTCTAGTGGGCTATAAAATGCCACTGGAATGATTTCTTTTTAACAAAACTCTGACATGAGCTTCCCTCCTGGTCTGAGTGAAATGACAAAACAGTCTTCTTGCAACGTAGTATTTTGTAGTTATTTTCTTGATTAAAACTGCTTGAAAATGTTTTGTGAAATCTCCCTTCTTACCCCCACAAAAATATAATTTAAACAAAACTGATAAAACACCTCCCTACAAACATTTTTGGCATTTTTTCCCACAGCTACTCAAAGCCAATCAAGGTGTTTTGTTTCTTTATGTTGTCTGGTTTAAGATTTTTGTTTCAAGTTTACTTTTTTGTTCCAAGTTTTCATACAATTTGTCACATTGCCTTGTGTGTTCTCTGACTGAGCTGTTTAACTTCTGGTGATGAGATCAGTGAAGCACTTTTTAACAAAAAAGCACTTTGATGCTTTTTTAATGGAAAGAGAATTTTAGAAACAGTATTCAAGTGATGTCAAAGTAGAATTTTTGGAAATTCTGCTTTTAAAAAGTAAATTAAGTTTGGTTTAGCTGTTTTGCAATCAGAGGAAGTCGCAGGGGGGTGTGCAGTCAGGTTCCACCTCTGGCTCCTGTGGAGTGGCCGATCCTGCAGCACCTTCACCTGTGTCCCATTTCTGTCCTTGCCTCGGGAAGCCTCGTCCTCAGCCTCAACAGATGTGATCTGGCTCACTTCTGTCCCCTTCAAGGTCCCTCCTGTACCAGCCTCCCACTGCTGTTTCCTGGATTTCAGTCCAGAGACGGGAGCTGCCAGCCCTGGCTGCTGTGCAGGTGGGACTCCGTGTTGTTCCCTGGGATCCCTCTGTGGGAAGTCGTGCAGGACCTACAGCTCCATTCACTCTCACCTTTTAGTCAGTACAAGTGTTCTTTTCCTGATGGGTGACTTTATTCTTTTATAACATTGTCCTGCTCCAATTCTTCCTGAAAAATACAGTTTAGAGGGAGTATTGTCAAAAATTCTGTCTCTCTCTCTACTTTATTATCCCCTCATTTTTTTTTGTCATTTAACTCCAATTATGGGATGCTAAGTGCTTTTGGAAATTTCATTGTTAATATCTTCTTACAGTGCTATTAACGTAAATCAACGTTAATAGTGTCCCAGCAAGTATAAAAGCAATCAAAAATTCAGTACTCACGAATCATTCTGTAATTTCAGCATAAAATGTTAATAGAAATAAAATCCAATACCATAAAATATCAGCAAATTCAACTTTAAATACATGTGATGAATGACTTTACCATTCTACAGCATCCCGTGGATTTTTGCAGCGGGAAACCTCTTCTCGGCAAAGGTCTCGTCCCATCCCTCCCTCCTCCGTTGCCTTCCCGGCACGAGGTGTGCCCAGGATTTTACTTTTCCAGAAATTAAAAATCCATCCTCCCTTGCGATGTGGCATCTGCATGCAGGTGTTTGGTGGTAATAGGAAGGATTACCTGGAATCTGTTAACTTATTCGAGTTAATAGAAACTCCCTGCTCCTTTATTGCCATCAGCCTGGCTCAGAGAGCTCCGTCTGCATTTACCTTTTATTGAGATTGGGATTTTCTTACTGACAAATCTTTTAAATTGGAATTTAGTTGGTGAAGATCCATCAGTTATTTCAAGGAAACTGCTAGGAGAATGGTATAGATTTCTCAGGAAATACAGCTCTTGGCCTAACAATTCAACTTAAAATTACCATGAAAAGAAAAACTAAATCCCCCAAGTGATACCTGAACAAGTGTTGGGTATTTAACCTCTGATTCATCACCCTGCCAGGCTAGAATCTTTTGATGTTAATATTTTTTTAATTCCCTTGTTTTAATGGACTTGGGCTATTTGTGCTGCAGCCTATAAAAACAGGTTGGAGACACTTTTTCTGGTAGAGGTGGGTACAACACCTGCAGGCAGTGCAGGGGAAGGTCTCATTTCCCTGCCTCACCAGACACGAAGCACCACACGAGTCTGGGATTTCTGTGATCACAGAAGATGAAAGGGACAGTGTGATGCCTATAAAGAGAGTTTATTTAAGCAAGGATCCTCTGGTCATTACACAGATTCCTTTTCCGTTCTTATTCCCTTTTTCCCCATTATCTCAGTGTAATGTCTGTGTTTCCAGCCTCTGGATTGGGCCTGTTCTGCTCTCTTGGTTCACTTTCTCATTTCTCCCTCAATTCACATGGGATTCCTTCCCTGCAGCTCTCTGCAGAGTTTTAAAGACCCTTTGAAGACTGAGGGGAATTTTTGTGACATTTAGAAAATATTTACAAGATGTTAGGAGAGTTTCTGGAACCTCTCAATATCTCATAAAGGATATCAGCCGCTAAACTGTTCTATCCTCACTGTCTTTGTGCTTGTCCCCGCAAGAATCAGACAAACCAGAGACACTGGAACCTTTTGGTTATTCGGGTATGTGTTGCCCTGGAAAGTTAAGGTAAATGATGAAGAACTCATTTGGATCCTTATACCTTACTAATTCTTTTGTCTAGGACTTCTTTTACATTATAATCAAGCAAACCTACCCATTTTTGTAAGATTTAATTCTGATGACACACAGATTTGCCAAAATTCTTCTTAAAAAGGAGTTCTATGGTCACTACATTCTGTAAACAAGTGGTCAGTGGCCGCCAGCTCAGGACTCATGCCAAGCCTGTCAAACCAGCTGGCCAGGCTGCGCGGGAGCTGGCCGGGCTGGGCAGCGGGACCCCAGGGGCAGTCACTCCTCTCACCTCACCTCAGGAAAACTATTTTCACCACCCAAACTAATGGGTCATCCAGTCTGTAAACATTCCCTGTTATTTATTGCTGGTTTAATATGGAACATTTTTGTTTTTGAAACTAATCTGAAATCAAAGGCTTTATTCTCTGGCAGAGAGACACCGTTCCTCTTTAATTCAACCAAAGTTGAATCAGCCCTTAAGCAGGGAAGCTTGAAACCTGCAGCATCACTTTTGTTAGGGTTTCAGTTGAAAATCTTCCTGACGGAGATTTTTAAGATACTGTTAAAAATCTTACATCATTTCCTTTAATTCCTCTTCCCCTACTTCCTGTCTTCTGCTGAAATGGGAACTTTGCAGGTTCTGGTCTCCATCTGACCTGTTGAAGATCACAATATCATATGGACAGTAAGGGAAAAACTACAGTTTTCAACTACTTTTTTCAGAATTAGTGACTTCACCAAAGATCCAGTGGGGAGGGATCAATGTACTGGCTCTTTGCCATGGAGTCACAGGAGCTTCACTCGAGAGCAGAGGGAGCTAAGGGACTGCAGGGCTCTGCTGGCATCCAGGATGCCAAATCCTGCTCTCTCCTACTCAGGAATCTCAAGGGCTGCCTTTCCCTTGAGTATAACTGGGAGCAGAGCCTTGCCAACATTGCACATTTGGCTTCATAAAAGGAGAGTTGGAGGGAATCCTGCCATAATTGTATTTACAAGGTTGGTGAGAAGAAAAATTCCCCATATTCAATGAAGTAATGTTAGTTAAACATCAGGACAAAAAAATACAGATGTGAAAAGATAAAAAATTTGGGTTTGATGGTAATTCAGCCATAAGGTGCTCTGTCTGAGGCCCCTCAAATCACAGTCTGCATGTGCCTTTTGCAGATGGTGCTTCAGAAACCCCAGACTCAATGAGGGGACCTGGATCGGGAGTTGCGTTGCTTTGGGGCCTCATCCTGCACTGCCTCCTCTGCCAGAGCTGCAGTGACGGCTCCGAGGAGCCCCGGGAGCTTCAAATCAGGGCTAATTGTTCCGATTTCTTATACTTAATGGGTGTTTGGGAGGAACTGAGTTCTTGCAGTCAAAACACAGATCTGTGAACTTTTTTGAGTAAGATGTAGTGAAAAATGGTATTTTTCAAGATATTTCAACCCTTTCAAGTCTGCCCTCTGGCCCTGTTGGTAACTGAAGGCTTTCAGTGTTGTTTAACTTTTATTTTTAAAATGTGTTGATTCCTCTTCCACGTGGGAGAGCGATGAGGTGCCCATGTCAGGAATGGCTGATGGGAGTGGGTGAATCCATGGGTGCCGAGGGTGCCGCTGCTGCCGGGACGGGCGCGGGAGCAGCGCGGGAGCATCCCAGGGCCTCCAGCCTCCTCCCCGCGGGAGAAGGCGCGCTCGGAGTTTTAAGCGCAATAGATCTCCATATTACAAGGAAGCAAAAGAAACAATCTTTAATCCTTTCAAAGCCCAATAATATTATGTATATTGACTGAAGCCCTATGGAGTGGGCCTGGCAGGGTTTTTCATTACTGCGCACGCTGTAGCCTAGCTACCTTTGAAAAGTAACCAATATCGAGAGCCACTTGACATTTGCAAAGGATTATGGGTGTCCTCTCCATCTCTTCTCAAGTTCCCAAATTTACAATGGTCTTAATTTAAAAGTTAAGCCGGGGGATCAGTTGCTTAGTCTGCTGCTGGGCTGCCCTTTAAAAAAGGAAAAGAGAAAGGAGAGTGTCTGTGCGTGCCTGCACAGAGGGAGAGGTGGGGAGCGACCCTGTGCGTCACCCGCCTTCAGCATTCGGCTCCGATCCCCACCACTGCGTCGTGGGAGAGGCCTCTGCAGCAGGATCGGGGTTGGGAGCACTGGGATTCATTCCTGCAGGTGCTGCTGAAGTGCAGGGAGCAGCAGCAGCTGGTAATGAGTTGGTGAAAATGAAAAAGGGACATAAGTAGCTTCTTTAGCAAATCCCCTGGAAATGACATGGAGCCTCTGGGATCGATCGGATCGATCCCTCCAAAGGCTGCAGGCTCCTCTCGTCCGACTGCCAGCACAGGGAAAACCGTAATGTTATTATCAGCAAAACTCTGAGAAAAGCTACCGGGAAAGCAGCGCTCTGGGTGCTCTGCTTCCGTCCTTGTGCCGGCAGCTTCGGGCCAGAGCGTGGGGAAGGAGCGTGCTGGGAGCTTCCCCATCCCGTCCTTGGCACTGCCACACGTGCCAGGGCGATGGCTGGCGGCTGCTGGGCCCTGCCCACCTGGGTCCAATTTAGGGCTTGCCCGTGGGGAGCAGGATCCCGTCCTGCAGAGCGCGCACAGGGAATGGGGCTGAGGGGAGATGGGGGTGTGCAAAGGTTCTGACAATGTTCATCTTCCTCCATTACGTGCTGTCATCAGCTGGCGCTGCGGATTTGCTCTATGGCACTTGCTGAGGTTCCTGTCAGTAGTTTCATATCCATCTGCAGCATGGTCTGAGCTTCCCGAGCCCGTGTTCCTGGGCAGCCCCCGAGCTGCCTCCCAGCATGGGGGATGCTGGCGGGGGACCCCAGTGCTGCAGCTGCAGCTTTGGTGTCTCAAAGGGAAACAGCCCTCAAACCCAAACTGCTGTACTTCCTCCAGAACTCCGCAGAAATAGGATGAAGAAAGTTGTATTCTGAGCCTTACTTTGAGAAGAGTGGTCTTAAATCTCCCGGTCACATCCGTGAGTTCAAGGGGCCTTTCCTTGAAGAACTCAACATTTCTTTGTTTATGTTTCTATAATCCTGTTGGGGAAAAGGGGCAATAAATTAGTTTTATTACATCTGTCCTGAGAAATGTACAGGCCAGGCTCAGATATCCCATAGCAGGTGTGTCCAGGGCTCTGTGGGATCGTGTAAGGGCATGGCCTGGGATGGGGGAGACTGGGGGCACCCCAGGGACCCTGTGCTGGCAGATGGGCTTGTTTGGGTGCTTATTGGTGCAGCAGGGGTCACCCCAGCTCCTGTAACCCTCCTGCTGGAATCTTTGGACTTTGGTGCAGCTGCACCCGAGAAAGGGAACGGCTGGGACATGTTACTGGCATTTGTTTGGGCTTGTGCTTCACAAACTGTGATCCTTTGGCTCTTTTGGACACAGTATTTAATCTTAAGTGCATCATTAGAGAGGTGTGTTGATATGACTGCGTGCTGTGCATATACCTTCTATCACATGGATATGAGGATATTTATTTTACCCACTGAAAGTTTGCCAGTTTGTGCAAAGCCCTAATTCTCAGGAGTTACAGGCATCGCTGCTTCCACAGAATCAATTAAACCAACATCAGCTTAGCGTTTCGGAATCACAGATCTTAGAGGACTTAGACGTGGCCATATGTGACCTTTGGTGCAAGACTAAATTTTGAAATATAATAGTTGAGGAATATGAAATAAAACCGTGAAATGAGCTAAAGTTAGAACAGTGGTATGGAAATATGTGTAGCAGTTGTTGTTTGAACAGTTTATGATAGTAAAAACAGGGAGAGATCAGCCACTTCAAATTCATAAACTATTAAAATGAACACATAGTACTTCTAAAAATTTTATTGTCTGGAATATTTCATCAATTTTGGATGCATTTGTCTTTCCCTTCATAATGAACTAAATTAATGGAGTCTCTCAGTATCAGTACCTGAGATGTGTATTGTCCATACAGGGTGTAGGACGTTGCTGTGGGGTGGGAACTGCTGAGACACTGCAGGAATGTAAAAGGGTGCAGAGGGGTCTGTCAAAAAACTGCTGGGGATCCTCACAAGATGGGCTTAAACCAACACATTCCCACAAAGCATTTCATGGCTGACAAATCTCATGAGAAGATGCTACGCTGGAAAACCTCTTGGGGACTGTACAGCCCCAGCTTGGGACCGGGTGTGCATCAGGCTGCCCAGAGGGAAAGACTGGGAAGAAAAGGCCACTGCTTGTTGCCAAGATCACTTCATGGCAATAAAAGTGAGGACAGCACATGAGCATTATAATCTTTCTGAATGCACGAAAATTCAGATGCATTTTTGTGCTTTCTAAACCACTTGATTTCTAAGTCCCATCCAGGCAACTCAACTGCTGCCCTTGTTGAGTTGCCCAATTAATCCAGGTCTGCAGTGGGAAATAAGATGGAAGATGCTGTGGAAGAGCTAACAGAGCTTCATTGATAATTCATTTCCCTTGTTTTACTGGCTGTCTTGTTTCTGGTTGTCCTGTGGTCAGTTCACTGGCAACGAAAACTTGGCCTTGTGGGGGCATCCTGCCTTATTTTTTGTCTCACTTTTAGAAGAAAAGACCCTCTCAGGATAAGTTCTTGATTTGGGAAACAGTGACAGCAGAAATATTTCCTTTTAAATCTGAATGCATGTTTTGGATAAAGCCTGAAAATCTGTGTTGTTTTAGTCTCTGCTTGGGTTTGCCAGTTTGGGCTGGTCTCCCACCAGTCTGCTGCTGGCTGTCCCCAGGGATGCTCAAGTGAGATGCTGCCCAGACTGAGGGGCAAAGAGATTTCACCACACAAGTACAGGTGTAACAGAAATCTGTAACCATAGGACAGCCAGATTCTCATAGCAAGTGACCCAGATTTGTATTTTGACTCTGTGAGCAGTATCATGAGAAACTTAAAGCAGGGACTAGTAAGGCAGGCACGGGCACCTTGCATGAATATGTTTGACATATGTTGGGCTTTTTTGCTAACATTTTTGTTTGTCTTAGTTCCTTTAAGACTGGTTTCATGTGACATTTTAAGCTCAAGAGAAAATGTGGAATATTTTTCTCTCTAAACTTCGGATTCTGATAGAATATGTGTTGGTGACAGACTACTTGTGATGGACATCCCAAATTAGAAGGAGAGCAGCTGTAGCAACTTTAAAAGCTAATGATGGCCCCCAGGTGCAGGGTTTTGTGCAGGGTTTTGTGCTGGGGTGCTGTGCAGCAGCAGCAGTTCCTGGATGTGATCCAGCATGGGATGGATCAGGGGCTGGGCCCAGCACTGGCTCTGCTCAATGTGCTCGAGCTGCAAGAACTGCTCCCTCCTTCAGGTATTCGTCCCTGGGAGCTCTTGCCAGTTCAGATGTAACAGCATTATTCCAAAACCTGCTGGATGGTTTGGGTTTTTCAATTAAAGCCCATTTGTACAAATCAGTATGGACTTTATCCTTCAGGCAGAGGGATGCATTTGCCACAGAAGTGAATGATACATCCCGACAGTTCCCAAGTGGAGGCAGATCTCTGTGCACACCATCAGGTAAAATGAGCCGAGTCTTTCCTGTGTGTCACTTGCAAATATGCAACAAACCTCATAATTCCCAGGACTTCCTTGAATAAAAAGTCCTTCCCCTCTGATTCCTCCTCCATCTTAGTGCCAGCTCCCAGCCCAGGCATTTGCTGTGTTTTCAGAATGTTCCCTCCTGGCCCTTTCTGTCAGAAAAGGCTGGCAGCATTTGGAAGCACCCTGACCCACCACATGGGTCCCCGAGCTGCATCAGCACCCTGCTCCTGGTGCTCCACATCACTGGGGTAAGCAGGAAATGTACATGGATTTACTGAAGGTACTTTATAAATCAGTATCTTGTTTTTGAACTTGGGTCAGTGGGAATAACTCAGAAACACAACCAAAAACTACCTCAGAACTACCTAACCCAGCACTTTCAGTGTATTGATTTTGTTGGGGAGTGTCTTTTCCTGGCATTATTCACAAAATGTTGATGGACAGTTTCATGCAATCAAGACTTTAAGTAAGGATGAGTGTGCGTGCACAGGGTGAGTGAGAGTGCACCAAGAATGAGTGAGCACACCCACGTGTGCACACCAGTGCAGGAAAAGGCCTTCCACATAGCGTGAGTGTTATAAAAAGCAAAGTCAGGAAGTGATGCAGTTCAGGCTCTTGTAAGGTCATTCCTGTTTCCCTTAAAGTTACAAAATAAAACGTATTGTTTTAAGTCAGTAAATATTATATGTCATTAACTTGGCCTCATTAGCAGATGCAGCATTATGTAAATACTTGACAGTTTTTTAAAACAATAGTTTAAAGTACTAGTTTGATTAAAACCAATAAACACTAAACAAGCCCAGAAATGCACATGTAAAGCAAAGCCAGTCTGGCCACTGGAGGAATTGGAGAGCTTTCTGGTTCCAGAGATTCTGA
This sequence comes from Corvus moneduloides, assembly GCF_009650955.1. Taxonomy (NCBI): domain Eukaryota; kingdom Metazoa; phylum Chordata; class Aves; order Passeriformes; family Corvidae; genus Corvus; species Corvus moneduloides. The sequence goes on along the minus strand of NC_045487.1, from coordinate 516,687 downwards.
ATGTTGTATTTAACTCCCCAGCTTTGGCTTTACTTAGAAAATGTTTTCCCATCTTTAATTTAATGGTCAGGTTTCTCAAAGAAAAACAGAAAAGACCATCTCTGTTTAGTCCCCCCGAAATCAGGTGCTTTTTGTTGTGCTCATCCTGTAACCCCCAGTCAGAGACTTGTGTGGAGTGTGCAAGGAGCACCGTGGAGCTGCAGAGAAAGTCTCCAGGTGCCCGGCTCCTCATCCCCCTCTCACCTCTATCAGGAGTATCAGGGAGCTGCTGGAATCTCTTTCCATCACTGAAGAAGCAAATAGTAAACATTTAAGAATTATACTCCAAATTAATTGTCATTAAACAAAAAACCAAAAACCCAAAAAACCCAATTTGGAGAGCGGGTAGGGAGGAGGATTCATTCTCCCTGACACAAAGCTGAATAAAACACCTGAATCTTACAGATACTTGTATCTTCTTAGGGGTATTTTCCAGGGGAAAAAATGCTGCTCTAATCAGCTTGGAGAGAAATTGTCATCAGAGCTGTAGATTCTACTATTGCCCACCACAAAGCATTTCTGCCATAGGCTCACATTCTACCAGGAGAAAGATTTACACTTCCAGCACGTCAGACCCATCTGGAGGTTCTTACACGTTTTATTTGTATTATTTTTATCTGTTTGCAGTACAGCTGGTGATAAAATATCCAAAGTATCCACCCATAAAGGCTCTCACAAGATCTTCTCATCCTTCGTTAGATGCATTCCCTAAGTCTTACTTTTGTTTTTGCTTGTAATGAGACTCACTTTCCTTGGGATTTTGATGTATCTGGAGAACGGATCGTGGCTGTTCACTGTGGGGTTTGCTGCTCCACCTGCCCCCTCAGGCTCCCGTTCCCTTGCAGGGCGAAGGCTTCCCACACGTGTAGGTGCACCAGCCTAACATAGACTTCATGAGATCTATAGGCCTTGTGCCTAAAGTCATCTCAGAGTTCCACATCAATCTTTTTTTCCTAAATCATAGTTCAGTGAGAGGGAAGCCAGGCTAAAAGGTCAAGATTGCTCATAGTAATCTTATTCCAGTAGCAGAAGAATAGGCATTTAAAAATGTCTAAAGCATCTTGCATGTGATAACGTGCTCAGGCACATGGTGTGACTCTTAGTGTCCTGTGCAGGGCCAGGAGTTGGATTTTGATGATCCTTGTGGGTCCCTTCCAGATCAGGATATTCAAAGATTCCATGATTTTGTAATACACTTGGAAAGAAGGAAAGGCCAGTCCAGAGTGTGGACTCAGATTTCCTACAGTGATTTGAAACGCTGTCAGTGTGTGTGGTATCAGCAGGATCAGATCCTCTGATAGGATTAGAGCTCATTTCACTAAGCACTGACTGATTTCCTGCAGAAGCATCCCTGTGTGGGAGCTCCGAGGAGCTGGACGAACCTTAGGACATGACATCGTGTCAGGGACATGAGGCTGGTCTGGTCAGGGTGAACACAGCGCTGCCACAGGCGACTGCTCTGAGCTCCTCAGAATGGCAGAAATGTGGAGAAGGCCCTGAAGAAGCAGCAGTTACTTGCCTCAATATAAGACAAGCTCTTCATGGTTCCCTCTCCTTGCTCATGACGAGGCTGCCTTCTCTTATCACCTGCTGGTCCACAGAGCAGTGGTTATCTCCAGTTACAACCAAAATAGCATTAGTTCAGCTGCCCTGTGAGGGACATGCATTATTAATTTCTTGGGGTTTAGCCATACACTTCACAGTCCCTTATTAGCTGTACGTGAGACTGATTTTGGGGGTACAAATTTGTTCTAATTCGATTTGGCTAAGAAAAACATCTTGATATGATACGCCTGCAGCTGCTCAAATTTCCTCCTTGACTATCAAGTTTGTCAATTTGTCGTCTTTTCTGAAGAACTTGTTGCCTACCTTTGGTATCTCAAGTGAACTCCGTGATCTCACCCTGAGGTGTTAAGAATCGCTGAGGGCTATCAGAACTTGTGTAAATTACAGCGATGCAGACAGCACGTTGAAAAATCAATAAGTAATGAAATAGTACTGCAGTGAAGTAGCCAAGAGAGCAGTGGGTGAAAAAATCCCAAGGACTCAGTTTCATTTTGTCAAAGTATAAAAGATAATGTTCTGCTGTGATGCTATAAAATCATCCCCACTGGCCAAAGAAAATTGAAATACAAAAGAGCAGTGCGGAGGTGCGGGTGCGCTTCCTCCTGGATCCTGCGTCCCCCTCCCCGTGTTGGGATCTGGGCAGGCACTCACTCTTCCCATGAAGCTGCATATGGCTCCTCTGCCTTCGTGTGCTATGCACTAATGTCAGCTCATGCCAAGTGTTCTTTAAGCCTCTTTCTAATTCCCAGTAATCCTCACATCTACCCATCCAGTTATCTCGTATGGGCAAGCTGGGAAACACCAGCAGAGCATTTTCCCTGGAAACCCAGCACTCCATGGTGCCTTTCCAGGGCGCTCAAGGGGACTGAGCATGGGTTTATGTCAGCCTTGGATTTTATCTAGGAAGGTCCTTCTTAGCTGGAGACAGCACACTTCTGAAATACAGTTTTCTACAGTAAAATGAATTGCTCTATAGGCAGGTGAATCACAAGGCTTGGTTTTCCATGAAGGCCGTGCCCTCGACTTGCTCTGTCCATTCCATGGCAATATCTCCAGCTCCTTCCATCTCTCCAGGAGGTTGGGACTGTGTGTTGGGGCTGGTGCAGACAAGAGCTGTGCTGGCCACACGGGTCATGCTGCAGCTGGGCTCCTCTCCCTGGGAACACGGCTCCCTCCAAGCAGCCAGCATTCCTTAGCGGGATCGCTGAGTCCGCACTGCTTCCTCCAAGCAGCAACATCCATAGGCACACAGAGTGTCTCTAAGGCTTTTCCTCTTCTTTCATTTTGGCTGGAATTAGCCAAGCTGGGCATGAGGTAGGAATGGCCAGGCAGGCAATCTTGTTTCCTGACTAGGTCCTTAGAAAATCAGGTTCAAAAAGAGTAGTTGGTTCCAAAAGGAGAAGAAAAATATTGAACTGAAACAAATTTTCCCAAGCTGGGTGTTGCCATGAGAGTCTTTTGCTTAAATCCATGAACTATGAGCTTCTCTCAAATGAATTCTTAAAGTTGATGAGTTTTTTCCCATATGGATATGTAAGATAGTTAAAATGTATTTAAACAAAATGAATGACTGAAATACCACTAAATTAAATATACCTTCTAAAAGATAAAGCAGCATTTTGTGTGAAGGGGAAGTGCCCCCACTTCAGCCTTTCTGGCTAATCAGCCTATTATCCTCTCTGTAAATCTGTGAAAGGAATCAGGTTTTAAGAGACACCGAACTGCTCTTTGATCCCAGGAGACCACAAAGCCAGGTTGGATAATGGTCCTGCACAGATTTTCTCTGGATGCTTTTGCCTATGTTTTCTGCTTGCTGCCTGGAAAAGTGGGTTCTGTGTTGGCTTCTGGAGGAGCCTCTGCCAAAGGTGGCCAAAGAAATATAGTCCTTGGGAAAGGAGGAGAGAAAATGGTTTCCTTAATGTGCACAAATGATCTCCTTGATAAGGATTAATGCTTGCTGGGTAAGCAAGCACGGGATTGAAAAATCCCGCAGGGAGTCCGGGCGTTCCGCTGGCTGCGCTGGGCAGTGCAGATGGTTGGGAGGGTGCTGGTTCCATGTCATTGGTTCCAATCACCTCCCCAGACCATCAGTGCCTTTCTTTAACCTTCCATGATTTTGTTCATTAGGGGGTAACGGGGAAATGAGCAGCCTCTCTCGCCGCAGCCACAGTTGTCTGGAGTTGAGATGGCAGCAGCTCCCGGTTTTAGATATTCAGGAAGCCCAGGTTGGGTTTGAGTGAAAAGAGCCCATTAACTCCAGTGACTCTGGAGAGGGCCCTTTGTTCTTTTCAAAGTTGTTATGGGTTACAGAACTCAAAAGCCTCTTTTCTTGTCCATTATTAACACAGTGCAATGAATCACTGTATTTAGCATGGACACTTTGGAGCATTCCAGCAGGACTGTTGCAAGGAGGGGAGCATGTAAATACTGAGGAGATCTCATGAATTTAATGGAGCAGAATAGGTAGACCTTGGAAGCAGAAGCATTTGTTTACACGTGAGCATCCTATTGGTGTAGATCTAGAATGTTCCACAGAGCATTCACGACAAAAACTCGGAGGAAACGTTTATAAGCCAGGGAGGGAGTGCAGCCCTTTGGCCTTCCCGCGGTGTCAGACGCAGCGTGCGCAGCCGACACCCCTGTGTTTCCAGGACCCTCTCTGAAGAGCCTTTCCTGCCCTGGGGCTGGGGACTCCAGTTGGGGTGCAGAGCTTCCCTGCCTTTTCCCATCACCCTGACAAGTCATCTGCTGCCACTGAGAACTCCAGTGAAGTCTGACCAGTATTCCTGTCCTGGCAACGTAACCTGAGACATTCACTGCTGGCATTCCACAGCACGAACACCTGGTAGTTACACTTCCCATTCTGAAATGCTGCTTTTACCTTTGGCTGGCATAAATCACTTCAACTGGAAATTCTCCATGTCTGCTATAAGTGCCATTTTGATTGTCCGTGTCTTTTTTTTCCCCCCACCAATCAAATGTTGATTCCTTTAAAGAAAAAAATGAGTTAGAGATACAATAGTTTGTTTATATTAATGAATTCTACCAAATTTTTCTGTAGAAATCTCCAGCCCAGATTTCAAACAGGACATTTGGCAGAGGATGGATTTTGCATTAGGGATTTATCTTTGGTTTACCCACACTGTAACCTTTCAAGAATGTTCTAAATCCTGCATTTCTCAGGTGTGCAGGAGGATGGGATTAGATCAAACAGGTGCCCAGGAGACTCCATTCATGGTGGGCACACTTCATCCAGATGTTGAGGTTGTCCCTGGGTTTCAGGTCAGAGCTGGTGCCTGCTGTAGCACGCTGAGGTGCTTGTGGAGGGGTGTGTAGTGCTCGTGAGAATTCCTGTGGGTTTGGTGGTTCCTGTTTGGCATCTTCACTCCATGATGGAAGCTACAGAATAGCACTGGGTTTGGCACTTCCCTGTGGGAAGGAAGAGCCTCCAGTGTCCATGTAACGCGGGCTCGCTCCACGGCAGTGTGTAGGGTCTGTTCTTGTCTGGCACTTTGCTGGGGAGAGAGAGGCTCGTCACCAGCAGAGGGGAAGGGACAAGGTAAGATCATCCATATCTGACTGTGCATTAATAGAGCTGGACCATGTGGCAGCACTGCCTTTCTCTAGGATCAGAGGCTGATGGGAGCAGGAGGAGCCTCAGTCAGACCATCTGCCTCCAGGGCAGGAGGAGGTAGCTGGTGCTGACCCAGCCAGGCTCCCTGCATGGCGAGGCATGTGCTGGGCACCGCGGTGGGATGGGGAATGCAGGGACGATCAAAATGGGCAAATTCCTGCTGGCATTGCTGGTGACACACCATGGTGCTGTGTGCATGATCCATAGGTTGCCCATCCAAGCCAGAGTGGCGCTGGACAGTCTGTGGTTCCTGGGCTCTGAGTGACCCCTGCTGGGGCCAGCACGAGGGAGGAGGAGGAAGGACCAGGGGTTGAGGTGCAGGACGCTGCTGGCTGCAGGACCCCTCTTTTGTCTGCTCCAGAAGTTGGAAGTAGCGAATCAGCCTAAGAAAAGGAGAAGAAAGGATTATTTAATGGTTAAGATGATTGAATACTGCCTTGGAAAACTGATTGTTTTCCCTTCCTTTGCCACCTTTTCTCCTTTGTGATGCTGGTTAATTCACTTCAACCTAACTTTTCACAGACTGTTACTAATTGGGTATTCTTCAGTTTCTTCATGGTTCATTTGAGATGCAGGGCTCTGAATTTGTACTCAACTGCTGCTGAAGACCATTTTGGACACATAAGGAGTGATCTGAGAAAACAGTTTGTAGACCTCTCTTAATTAGACATCCACAGTTAGAAGATACATTTCCTTTAATCACTATAGATCTCAGCTCCGCAGTCGGTGCAATAGAGGTAATAATAGCACCTTGGGTCTCAAGGGATTTGAGGAAAAGCTTACAAGGAATTTAATAACTTGGACATCAGAGCAGCATTTGAATTGTATAAAGTAAATAAAAGGAGACAGTTAAGCAATGAGGGGAAAATATGTGTGTCTGCTCTATATAACGCATCAGAACTGTGGAAACGTGGGGAAAAAATAGTGTGGCCCCCAATTTATAACCTATATAATGAGGAAGGGGGTGTCTGCATTTCTAATCCAGTTCTTTTCATGTGCCTTTCTCTGATCTGTTATTAACAGCCCGTTTTAAGTGTCTCTGTCTCCTCACACAACATCTTCAGCTAGAGTCCTTTTCCCAAGAAACTCTTAAAACTTAATTCCTTCATGCACATTTAAAATGGAATAAACCAAAAGGATAAACAACATTCTTTGCAAAGGTGATTCATAAGGAAATATTCACCCCCTATTTGCATTACAGTGTAATTGTTCATTCTTGTCTTCCTGAGCTTCCCTCTCCATGAGCACATCTGCTCTATTTATACACACCTACCATTACTAATATTCTTACACATACACACACAAATATAAAATTCAGTTTGGGAGGTCTTCTACAGCAATTTGGAAACTTGTTTTCTGTGAGTGTTTCTTCTAGTAAAATCTAATAATAATAATAAAACTTGGGGGAAAGTTAAATGGGGAGAATCATACCTTGCAAAGCACTTTTACTGCTCAATTTGAGAGCATCCCCAAAATTTCATATTCACGCGGCCGTTGGAGCAATGGATCAGCTAGACAAAAATAGAGTGAGCGTTTCTATTTTCATACCAAAGGATATGACAAAATTAGCAGCTTGGGGAGCACGCTGCTCCTCCTGCTCCAGACAACTGCTCCGTGGGTGCTGAAGCCAATGGCAGCTCAGAGGTGCTGGTTCCGATGTTGAGTGTGCAGTGATGCTGGTGGGGCAGACTGGGCTGGGTCCCACGTTTGCAGAGAGCCTTTCTGGGGAGGCCGAGGGCTGCAGGAGCAGCTGTGGGCACGGCTCAGCCCAGGCTGGGGAGAGCCATTCCCCTGGTGATGGTGGTGGGTCTCCCTGAGCCCTGCCACCCACCTATAGAGTGAACTGGAGGGGCCTGGAGACGGATGAGAGCCACATTTTCATCAGAAATAGGCTCTTTATGGTTTTGAGGACAGAAAATAAAGAAACCAAAGGAAAATAGCATTTAAAAGCTTTCTATAGTGCTTTCTGCTTGAAGCCCTAAAATCGTGACGTGATGCCGTCAGAGCTCCTCTGAATGACTTGATGAAGGTTTTTTTTGTTTTGGTTGCTGCACTCTTGGGACTCATTGGAGTGGCAGGATTAAAATTAATTAGAGGCTGTTTGGAGGGGGCTTTGGAAGATGGCCTGGGGCTATACTTCAGTCTGGTTGTTAGAAGCAATATCATCACCGCTTCCTCTTCCAGTGAACAGACCTGCGCTGGGGTGGCTGCGGGGAGCCACAGAACATCCAACGCAGACATCAGAGCAAAGACTTCCTCCCAAAGAGATTACTTACCACAAAACCAGTGGATCTACCTGCTGACAACCCTAGAAATATGTCTTGTTTCATTTTATGGTTTCTTAAAGAGGCTGCTTTATGAAGCCCTCCAGAATCTTGATGAAATATCCATGCGAGGATGCTCGTTTTCCTTCCTTCTTACCATGAATTATGTTGATTAGTGTGGCTGGGATGAGATGAGAGGGAAAGCTCTGTTCCAGCAGCTGGAGTTTGGTTTCATTTGCTCTGTTTTGCAAAGAATAGACAGCCAAAGCCACCAGTGACAAAAGTGGACAAATAATCACTTCAACCACTCATCAGCCTAACTTTGAGTTTTCCTCATTGTGGAGGGTTGCTTGCAGAACAGATAAAATGCAGCATTTCCAAACTCGCGTCAAGTTTTCAGATGGTTTGTGCATTTGTAGACTCATAGATAACCCCATATAGTCAGTACTTCTGTACAGGAGGTTAATGCTTACCTGATCTGGATTCCTACATAGGCAGAGTTAGTAGAACACAAGATTTTAAACTTTTAGGATTAATTGTAACTTGTAGTCAAGTCCTGTTGACTTTGTAAAAACTGCCATGTCATACCCAGTTGCTGACTCTGTATTAACATGGGTCAGAGTAAGGTGAGATGATACCTGGCTACAGTGCAAATTAGTAGAAGTACCTAAAAATTGTCACTACTGATACTTAACAGTGGTAATAATTTCTAAAAACTGGTGAACTAATCCTTCTAGAAGTACAGCCAAAAGTAATTTGGTTTCTCCAACTCCCATATTTTTTTTCTTATTTCCTTTTCTGTCCCAGTAATATGTACTGGTCAAAAGGGCTTAAATATGCAGGAAGAACTAGTGCCTTTAGTGTGATTTTTTTTTTTCTACTCAATAGCCTGTGTGCTTTGGAATAAAGTAGACAAATTCACACGAGGTGACATCATTCGGTGCCACTATTCGCTCTTCTTAATGAGTCATTCCACAACGGGCATTATTTTTCTCAGGAAGAGCTGTATCTCCGCAGCATTCTCAGAATTTCAAAACTGATTTAGAAATACGTATTTTTTCATATTTCAGGAGCAGTAATTTTGTTGTTTTCTCTCAGCATCTTAGGATAACTACAGCATAGGTAAATATTTAGTGCTAAAAATATGAAGTAGTGAACCAGATAAGCTTCCAGAAGCCGGACTCATTATCCTCAGGTTGTGATTAATGTGTCCTTAATCGAAAACTTTGTAAAAATATCAACGTACAATATAAGAACAAGCAGCAAATGCTATTTAAAAATTATAAGCTTTGTGACTTCAATTAGGATTTACAGGTTTTCTGACTCAATGTGCTAAAGCTGTGGATGGCAGTGTTCAAAGTCGAGTGTTCCTGGGATCACGATGGCAAAACTTAATCAATTCCCACTTTAGACTCTAATGGAGTTTGGTGTGAGTGATACTGGGGCAGCAGCATCTGTGGAGATGAGCTACTCTTGGAATTATAAGTACAATAAGTAGTCTCTCCTAAAATTTCCCAAACCAACAAGTAATTGTTTAAAAGCATAAAGCACATCATTCCGAGCTGCAGCACCCAGCACTTGATCCTAGAAAGAAACAGAGAAGACTTTGGAGTCTTGGTTGATGAATAGTTCCCATCTTCCCTGGATGTGCCCATGGAGCAATAAAGTGAACAAGGGGAAACCAGTGGTTATTTGTGCAGTTATATTCCTTACCCAGGTTTCAGGCATGAGGAGATTTGAGCTGGACTGGAACCATAGCAGAGCCCTTACAGCCAGAGCCCTTCCTCCTCCCTATCTCCCCTCTTCCTCTTGCACACCCCGAGCAAACAGAATTCATTATCTCATCTCAGCATTGCAGCTTTCTAAGTTCAATGTCAATAGCGAGTTAGGAAAGGGCAGGCGGGTCAGGGATTAGGACTCCGAACTGTCCTTGACGTTTCTCTGTAGGATGATCTGCTGTTTGCATCAGCAAGTGAAAAAAAATTCCGTCTCCTCTATCCTGGGAATGATCAGGATGGGAAAATGTCAGTTTAGGGGCTGACAGAGCTCTGATAAGAATGAGATAGAAATGGCAGGGAGTGAAGAAACAGAGAGGGGCAGAGGTACAAATACTGTCATTCTAAGTTTAAAATTTCATTTTTAAGTATATTTGCGAGTGCACATTCTGTTTCTTCCAGTGTTTCAGCCCATGGGCTTCTTTTTCAAGCAGTTTCATTTTAAGGAAGTCTGAATCTATTTTTATTTGATTGGATTTTACAAGTTCTGGAAAGGTCATCCTGCCTGGCCTGGAAGCTGCAAATACATTCACTCCCACAGAATTACTTATATGCACGAAAATAGTTTCCACTTTCAAAAGTATCCATACGGTCCTGGAGTTACCAGCTTGGTCCAAATTCTCAGGCTTAGAACAGAGGGGAAACAAAGTGTTTAGGTAAAAATATTTTTGAAGTGTGAAGACCCCTGAACACAAATTAAATAAAAGATCACTGTGCTAGGAGTAATTTGGGTTTTTTCAAGTTTCCATGCCCTGATTATAAATTTGGAGAAAAAAAACCTTAGTGTATTATTCACACTGGGTTCAGTGTGTGGTCCAAAAAATGCCATCAAGGTAGGCACTGAGTGCACACATGCAGCCCCAGCTCCGTAGTGATTCACACGTGTCCGTGTGTGTTGAACATCACCCGAGCACGTGCTCTCACAGAGCCATTTCAGATTCGGTCTGATCTGCTAAGGGAACATGTGGTATAAAGGCAGAAAATAAAAACCAGGGAATCATAGAATAATTTAGGCTGGAAGAGCCCTCTGGGGATCATCTGGGCCAGGCCCCTGCTCAAGGCAATTACAAATAGATCGAGTTGCTCAAGGAGTTGTCCAGTTGAGTTTCTGGTCAGTGCAAACAGACTTAACAGAAACCCCCTCCTGTATCTCTCTGCTTCTGTGTTGTCTGAGATGGGCAATAGTAAGAAACTTTTTCTGCTGATGGCAAGCACCGAGTAAAACATCTTTACTGTCACCTCAAGTCTGCCTGGGGGAAGCTAATTAAATAGATAAAAATACTCATAAGATACATTAAATATTACCACACCTCCCAATATTAATTACGGAAGTAACTGCATGTGACTGTAAAACGAAAATAACAAAATGCAAGTGAAAAGAAAAGATCTTCTTTGGATGGTTCCAGCTCTGTGGACCAGTCCAAAGAAACATGAAAGTCCTTGTGCATCCATCTATACTTCCTGAGGCTGCTGGGATTCTGTGTAACCCTTTCTCAAAGCAGAGTAAAACCAGAAATTAGCTGTAATTAATGCCGCACCCTTTCTCTTGGTCTCCTTAGTCCACATTCCTGGTTCTGCTCAGGTGTTTTCTACCTGGAGTCTATAATTTTAATCAAGCTGTATCTTTTTTGAGGTATTGTCTTGCAATGACATCACTGTAATTTGGGCACGTGAAGACAGACAGTTCTCTGGATTTGTGCCTCCCTTCCCTGGCTGATTCCTGTCTGGGTTTCCCAGCCAGGGTCACCCTCTGGCTCTTGGTGGCCCTTTGGGCAAGTGGGGTGACAGGTCAGTGAGTTCCCATGCACAAGGGACTGCATCTCTGCAGCCATGGGACAAAAGGCATTTTCACCATCCTTGTACCCAGGAGCCGGTAGCCAGCGCCTCAGGAGCACTCGTGTGAAAAGCAGAGGTGTTTGAAAGCTGACAGCCAGCATGGCTTCCTCCCTTTAGCTATTAAAAAAATATAAATTTTCCAGCAAGTCTTTTTAATAGCATATTAAAAATTAAAGATATTGAATTTACAGAGTATGTTAATACAGCAAATTCTTCAGCATTCTGCTGCAGGTGTGTTTCAGAGCAGAGACGGGCAGGGAGGACTCTGTAAGGATTGTTGCTGTTGTTGCTGCCCAGCCCAGGCTCCAGAAACAGGGAGGGAGAAATATTATTTCCAAGCATTTTAACTTATTACCTGAGAGGAAACAAGTGTTGGTGGCTGTGTGCTGTGCCAACTCTTCCTCAAAGTTGGGGAGTTAAAGTGCTTGGAAATGACAGGTCTGTCACCCCGCAATCCAGGCAAGAGTTCAGTGCCATCCCCAGCCTGAGCCTGGCCTCACCACTGCTCGTCCGACCTTGGTCTCTGCCTGCAGTGAGTCCCTGGGCGGCCTTTGCTTCGTCTCCCTTTTCCTTTCAAACCTCATCTTGGACCTCACCTACTTCCCTCCAAACATGGTACTCCAGCTTCCCCCAGCAACTTTGCCAGGACTGCCTGGCTCTCAGAGCAGGCTTTAGTGCATGGAAAGCAATTAAAGACATTAGAATTAAATTATTTCTTGCAAACTTTTAGGCATAAAAGACACTATTGTGCAGCAGGGGCCCAACCCCATCGTGTCCACCGGTGATCCTGCATCTTTCATCAGGGCAAGGGTCATCCATGAGGAATGGCATTCGGCTTTTGGTGGATGAATTTCTCCTTGCATCCTTGCCTTTCTTTCCACTCCGTACACAATTCCAAGCCCCAAAGCAAATGAACCTCCTGTACATTTCCAAGCCGAGGCCACCTGAGGTTTTACAAGATGCTCAGCCCCAGCATGGTGCTGGTGGAGCAGAGGGGCCCATCGGGGTCAGTCTGCTGGAACAAGAGTCAAACAGAAGTCTCTTTGGGATGGTGTCTAAGATTCCTATTAGGATCTTCTCTATCTGGGAATATTTCAGCCTAGGGAGGGAAGCAGCAATGCTCTTTGAGACACTCTCTAGTGTCAGCTCCATCACAGGGAAAACAGACATAATGGTGCTGGGACAGGGAGCGGGAACTTCAAACTCTTCCTTAAATGTCAGTGAGGAGTGTATCATCTGGGTGTAGCCTGTGTGGAAAAATGAAATAATCTGCAAACAGCCTGGATAAAGGGTAAAAATGTTAAAAATACACTTAATGTGATAAAATAAGAGTGGGTGCTGCAAGCCGTGGCATGCTTTGGCTTTCAGGAAGCACAGCCCTGAAGAAGTACAAAAGGCTTTTAGTTTGAGGTAATGAGGTGCATCTAATTATATTTAAGAAAGAACATCAAGAACTGCTTAAGAATACACTACCCACCCTTTTCTTTTCACCAGGGCTAGGCAGAATCCTAGTCCTGAGACACCGTTATTTTATAAAGGGTGAGGATTTCAGAGAACATCACAGAAAACAAGGTTATTTTCCCATAACTGTGGGAAAAAAAAAATGGCAAAGTCTTTCTTGTCTGTTCTCTTCTTCCTCTCAATAACTCCCATTAGGGGAGGGGGAAAAAAAAAAAAACACAACAAAAAACAAGCAGGCCAAAATAAGCCTGGCCGTCATGAGAAATGAAGGCTGTCAGAGTGACATCTGACACCAGCGGGCCACAGCTCAAGAACAAGGGAAAAGTTTTCGGACGACTGTCACTGACCCATAGTCCCTCGCTCCTAACCTTGCTCTCCAACATATGTTTCTCATTTCCTTGCTTATAGCTGGCCCAAGCTAATGATATGTGTTTTGGCAGTCCTCCCGTGCTTGGCATAGTGCCTGCCTTGTTCTCATTGTCTCCGCTACTTACAGAAACCCCTTTCTCCGTCTTTCTCTCTCTCTCAGAAATTCAGCTTTGTACAACTCCAAGTATGCAAAGCAGCTCTTGCTGCCCGAGCTACCATCTCCCAGCTCCTCCGCCCCTGTCCCCGGCCCTGCACCACCGGCCAGACACGCCGATAGAAACACAGGGAGGCTGCCATGGACAGGACTCGAGCTGGGTGGAAACAGTGGAAAATCAAACATATTGGCCTATTTGAGCCTTGCTAAAAATACGGAGAGCAGAGCTATTCTGAGGGACGATGGCATGGGAAAGCTCTGCCTGGAATCCTGGGTCCCTCCGAGCAGACAGGGCTGTCAAGCAGACGTGGGAAGGGGAACTCAGTCCAGCCCCAGGGGCAGAGGGCACCGTGCTTGGCAGACGCCGGGACAGGACTGACCGGGGCTGGGTGCTGCCGGGACGGCTCGTTTGCTGTCTGCAGTCAATAATGGCAGTGGATACGGACAGAACACACGTTCTGCAGGGGCCCGGGGCAGCCACTGGCTTCTGTGGGATGGGGACCACACCTGGGAGTGAGTTTGGGTTGTGCCTGTATCCCACGCCTCGGAGCACTGCTGGTTCGGGAGCGTGGGACGGCGCTGGGGGTGAGGGCTGCCCTCGCTTCGGGGGGCGCGGGCACTGTCGCATCCCAACACATGGATATTTGCTTTGTGTTGGCGTGAGGGGCTGTGTCCCCTGGATCCAAACAAAAGGCCACTACTTCTTCATGAGGCACAAACCACCCAAAATGCCACAGCAAGCAGAACAAGTGGCAGCAGTGAGCAGCAACTCCAGGCTGCAGACCAGCCCTGCCCCAAAGGTGTTTGACGAATCTCACTGTTTCCTTCTCATAACCTTTCCCACACAAAAAAATACAATTTTTGTGTTAGTCTGGGCAGTTTTGGCCACCCTGGCTAAAAGCACAGGTTTTTAGAAACTGCAATTTCTTCAACATGTGCTTTTTTCTAGACACGGTAATATATGGTTGTATTATATACATTTACTTATCAAAGGCTCCATCACCTGTTTGTCCTCTGTATATGTATCTTTTATATATAAATATTCTCAGTCAGTGTGCAAACTAACTTTATTTTGTGCTAGCAGAAGCAGGGTAGTGATGGTGATGTAAAAGCCAGGGTGTCGCACTCAGTTACATCAGTGTACAGCAGGCATTCCATAGGATTTTGCACCCAGTGTGGTGGTTTTTAGGCTCTTACCACTGGTTTTATGTCCAGGGCAGGGTGAAGGACTCACACTGGTAAATCATCAAGAATTAATCTCTGGCAAGAAGAAAGCCATGCCATCGTTTTAAAGATGCCGAGTCAGTTAACTCCAGCCACTCCTCTGTGTTTGGTGCAAAATACTTATGTTCATTTTCGAAAGAGGGAACTGCAGAATTTCAGCAGTGAACTCATCCTCAGCATGATGAAAGTGAAACTTAAATTTTTCCTTCTTTCCTCCTCTCTTTTCTGACACTGTCATCCACTTTAGTGCCTGCTCTTTTAGAGCCTGGTGCCGTGTCACCGAAGTTAATGGGAGATTTTCCATGCGCATTGTCTGGGAGCAGGAGCAGGCCATTACCAGGGCTCGTCACCCCCGCGCCACATTCAGCTGTTTCCTCTTTGTTCCCACTCCTTGTAGCAAGGTCACTGCTGAACGCTTTTCATTCTTCCCCTGCTCTATCCACAGACACCGCTTCTCACACGGGAACTTTATTCGTGCTCTGTGATCTCGGGTGCTGACTGCGGTGACCCCCGATTTCTGTCCTTCCTGGTTGTTGGGGTGTAATTTGAGTGAGAAGGGACCTTTGGAGGTCACCTTGTCCAAACCCCCGCTGAAAGCAAGGCCAACAGAAATCAAGCTGCTGAGGGCCCTCTCCAGTCGGGCATTGAAACCTCAGCAGCCTCTCTGGGCCCCTGTACCACATTTTGACTGATTTCATTGAAGATTTGTTCGTGTGTCACCGCTGACTGCACATCCCACCAGGACCTGCCTGCATCCCCTTATGCCATTGCTGTGCATCCCCTGTTTCCCAGGCAGTCCCTCTGCTCCCCTCCAACCTGCCTGGTGCTCCTGGAGCATGCTCTGAGTCTCAGTGGGCTCCATCTCCCAGCGTCAGGGGCCAGGGAGCCAGCTGGGGCCAGCAGGCACCTTGTCCTGTGCCCTACAGGTCCCCATGAGCAGCATTCCCAAGGCTCTAGGGTGTCACACAGTCTAAGAGCCAGGAGTTCTCTGTCTCTGTCTTGGAGTGATCTCAAAGCCAACTTTCCTGGACAGCCACGACAACTGATTCCCCTGTGGGACCTGAAGCACCTCTGCATTCTGTCCTTCTTTATTCTGTCCTTATCTCCCCAGTAAATCTCTGACTGAGCATAAATCCAGAACCACTTGTCAGGTTTCAGGGCTGCTTCTTTAGAGGTTCCAAGGATACAGAGAGAGGAAATTTGCATTTTGGAGACCTGTGAGTTCTACAAACTGGCATGAAAATAAGAAAGAAGCACCGAGATCTTTTTAAGGCACATAATGAGAGAAAAGGACAGGAAAATTTGCAGGAAAAATGTCTCTCAGAGCAACACGTGGGTTATTAGGGGCTCGTGAGTTTGCTGGATGAGGCTTGGCCAGGTGTGTGTTCAGGGCACTTCTGGCACGGGGTGGCTTGGCAGGTGCTGTAGGGGCACCCAGGGCTCCAGTGCAGGGCGGGAGGGCTGGTGTTTAAATGGTTAAAATATCACCACATTTGGCTGTCTTGGGTTTCTCATAAACATTCAGCAAAGCACTTTCATTCAATCACACATATTAACTACTTAAGTTCCCCTCTCCAAGGATGTGGATTGTTATTTTATGCCAAATGTGCTGTAATTAAGTTTGACATAAGCACATGGATTAAATATGTGGTTTGGTGGGCAAATGGGAGATGGCTTTTCCTTCTGGCCATATGGAGGATGCAGCCACATGATGTGAGGCAGAGGGAAAGGATTCTTTATTGTATTTGGTGGTGTTTCTTTTATTAAAATTGCTCAGATTAATCAGCCAGTACCAAAAACATCAGTGTTGGTTTAACCATTTTAGGAGGAAGGGAATACCGAGCATTGCCCTGGCTTTCTCCATGCACTCCCTATGAAATACAAGGATATATGCATGTCTGCATACAGAGATATGTTAGGGATATACTGGATAATAATAGATTGTTTGTGATATGTCAGTGAAGTTTTTCCTGAGACTGACCACATGATTGGTTTTAATTGTCCAACCCCAAAAAGAACACTGTGCTTTGCAGTGGTGTAACATTGGTGTGCACTTGCAAGTTATGGTTTGCAATGATAGAGGCCTCACTTGAAGGCCTTGACATCATCATTATTATTATGATTACTACTACTACATCCTACTTCAATGTCAATAGCATCTAAACCAGGACATGGTTGTCATGGTGCTTGCCACTAAGCTCATGAGAAAACTTGACATTTATTCCATAAATAAAACCGTCTAGTTTAAGGCAAAATAAAACTGATGATAGAAAAATCATGGGGGTAAGGAGATAAGGAAGATAATCAGTGTGCACCGGAAATGATAATTTCAAATTAAATATTGCATTGTAAATGCTCGAGGAAAACAAACTTTCCATGTTCCTTTGCACGTCTCTCCTCTCCTATGAAAGGTGGCTGTAGAGTCAATTGTTATTTGTAAATGAATTTATTGAATATTTATTTCTTTTCCCAATTCTCTGTATTTCAGCAGCTTTGCTGTCATTTCAGTTCCTGAACTCTGCCGTCTGATGTAACATCTTGTACCTCTTTGTTTAGAAACTGATGTTTTGGTCAGCAGACCAAAGTTATTCACAATTTTGTGTGTCCAGCATTAAATGCTGCAAAGGGACCTGACGTTCAGGCATTTTGTGTTACCTCGTGGCTCAGACTGCTGTGCCTTAGGCAAGGACCCAGGTGGATGCTGGACACCTGCAGGGGAGCACTGCAGTCCTCCACTTCTGAGAGATAACGAAGTTCTTGGCCATGCACCAAATGGGCATCACCAAGTGGATGAGCCCCTTGCAAGGCTCCTGGCAGGGCTCCAGTGGTTTGGTTTTGGTGAGTGAATCTGGAAAAGAAAACTGCAGAGTTCAGGCAAGAGCTACAGCAAGAGTTGGTGGTCTGGAAAATGTCCTTTGCATTGAAAAAACAGAGAGACTTAATTTAGGTTTTATCCAATGAAACTCGTGAACTGTTAGGACAAGTTCTTTAGGGAGATGAAGGAATCTATGTCACTTAGCATTTACAGTTGAAGACTGGGTGCTATCCAGTGACGTCCTTCTCCACAGGTTCACCTTCTCCACCTTGCAGTGTTCAATCCCGGTGCTGTTCTTGTTTGTTTGAACAAGCCCTATGATTCCCTACAAATGAAAGTATCTTATTCAGGTGTTAAGGATATTACCATTTTCTAATGGGCCGAGCCCCGAGGTAATGGACAAGCGTTTCTGTAAGATCCGAGTGGGTCATTCCTCTCTGCCTGGCCTTCCTGGGCATTTTCTGTCAGACCTCCACTTACTTCCCGTATCATGGGCAAAGAGCATCCCATGAAGTCTTTGGTTTTCCAGTTCTGAATGGAAGCCTGGAAGCTTTTCTCATAGCTCTTTTCCTTTGGGAAATTGGGGCTTGTCATATGTTTACAAGACTGCCGTAAGTGAGATTTGGTGATCTAACAGTCCACCATGAAAGTTGCTGAGAAAATTAAAACCAATAATTACTTCCAGTGCAATACCATCAACATGAAGTGTGTCTCCATCCTTCATCTCTTTGCTGGCAGTGTTACCTTCTGTTGCACACTCAGGTCAATCCTATGTGCTTTAAAAAGACCTGCAACCAAAGTCCTTCCCAAGCCTTGCACAGACATTCCCATTTCTCAAAGACATATCAAGGATTAGCCAGAAGCCTTTGAAGAGTTTCCAAATGATTCTTTTAAAATTATTAGATACAAGTGTTCAGAGTTCATGATTTAAAAATCTTTATATTTAACAGATGCTATTTAACCTACACCTTTACTGTTACATGACCTTGATTATCTATTTACATCAACCACTTTGATTACAAATGTGCACCAGGAATGTTTTACTCCGCAGTTATTGACATTTTTCCTGTCTCTGTTTAGTAACGGTTAATTATTGCACATAATAATCAATTATTTGAATTTATGGTATCAAAGGTGAACTTCAGAACTCCCAGGTTTATTGTTTGTGAGGGTTCTGTGGGTAGTGCTTGACACAGCTGGCTCTTCTTGTAAGTTGTTCACACCCATCAGCTTTAGCTCATACTGATCATCACAGATGTTTCCTTGTTTAATTTGTTGTACTTTGATTCCTGTTTTTTATAGCTGCTTTCACATCCTCTTTTAGAAGAGATGTATAAACTTCCTTGTGAAGAGAAATTTGCAGCTTTTGGGGCACCAAATGTATCATCAGAGCTTGGCTGGTTTTCACAGGGAGTTTTCAGGTTATTTGTTCTGTTCCACACAGGTGTCTTTAGGGTTGGGAGATTTACTCTTTCCCAACACATGGGAATAGCACTATGTGGGTTTTTTAAGGAATATAACCAGTTTTGGCTGTTTGTGCATTTAATCCGCTCAGAGTTTGCTCAGTAGGAAGAGGGGCCGATGCTTCATGGCCCCATTATGGCAGTGGACGTGGTGCAAGTCACATCCATTTCTCAGTGACCTTCCACCCTCTCCCTTTGGGGCTTTTTTCCCCCTTTTTCTTCTACTGGAAATGTCTGAAAGCAAAGCCCAAACATTTAAACATCACAGTATAAAATCAGCTCCTCTGCTCTATGAATACCCAATGGTTTCTGGACATCTACATTGAGAATCCTGGTTAAACCTCCAGAAACACTTCTCTGCAGCTGGCAAAGGCAGGGTGGAGAAAGGTTCCTGAGCCTCTGTGGAGGATTTGCTGGTAGCAGCTGAACCCAGAGCTGGTCACCAGGCTGGACACGGCAGCTCCAAGGGCAGGGGCTGGACCCATGTGCCTGGGTCAGAGCCAGCAGTGCCAGAGCCCTGCCCCGGGTCCCACCTCTTCAACACGTATTTTGTTGGAACTGGGCAAGGAGGGAGTTGGTTTGTTGCTCCAACACAGCCCCGTGCCTGCGGGTGTTCGCTGAAATGTCGATGTCAGCCCAAAGAAGGGATTTTGGCTGCGTGGATGGGTTGGTGCAGTGTGGAACTGGAGGGTCTCAGCATTACACAGTTGGTACCGCATGCCCCGCTGATGAGCAGCCTGAGCCCCTGTGAGCCTGGCCCAGGGCTTGTCCTGTCTTGGGGCCACACAGGTGCTGCAGCTGCTGGACAGCATCCTTGGGGTTTGGTTCATCTGAACCGACCTGAAGGTCACACCCGGAGTTTGTGGGCAGCCTGTGCTCACTGTGGCTGTTCCTGGGAGAGGAGAACCCGTGGGTGGGCACTGTGCTCTGATTTCCTGTGTAATGTCAGTGTCATCTCTGTGAGAGCTGGAGCAATCAGAGGTATCTCAGGACTTCTTACACTTGTGCATCTCATCTTCATCTCAGACCTAGGCTGAAGTTCTCCTAAAGAAAAGACAGACTCAGGGTTTATTCTCTTTAACTTTTTTTGAAATTTCCAATGGCACTGAGGTGAATGTGCTGACTCGTGCAGAGGGATCTGCCAGGAGGTGTCACCTGGATCATTTCAGGTCTGTCACTTAGGACACAGACTACAGGGCTGTTCTTGTAGAGACCAGAGACACAGACTCACTCTTACAGGAGGTGTTCTTTCAGAACCGCATCAACTAACATCAGCACCAGCACTACTGACTGCTGGCACTTTGCTTTTTGTGATATAAACCAGGGTAATTTCCAGCTCTTAAATATTGAAACATTATTGAAAACCTCCTCTGTTTGCTTACTGGTCAATGTTTAATCATAGGTAAATATTCCACATAAAAACAACAGGTTATCATTAAAGTTTAGCAAACTGGCTGCTTTAGGCAAAGAGGTGAGATTGTGTTCAGGCTTGTGACATACACATACAGAGACCCAAAGGTCTCTTGGGCAAAGAGACCCAAGACGGCAGAAATGGCACGTGTCCGTGGGATTGCTGTGATGGATTTATCGCCGTTGGCACAGGTGTTGGTGATGAGCTGTGGCACAAGGCGGGTGAGAACCTGGCCCTCAACTTGTCTGAGCCCCAGAGCTGGTGTGAGCACTGGGGAAGTGCTGAAAGAGGAACAGGAAACAGATGGGAGATGAGATTTCTTAGAATGCCGCAAATTTCTGAGAGTTTCCAGCCCAGTCCCACACCTGGGAGAGGCAGGGCAGCCCTGAGCTGGTGTTCTTACACAGGGGTGCACGGACAGAACCAGAACAGAGACAGTGAATTCCCAGGTAACAAAATGAACACAAGAAGCATTTTTCTACTCCTCTGGGGTTTTGGGGAAAAAAAAAAAAAAAAAAAAAAAAAAAAGGTAAAAATTTTAACCCTCTACTTTTGTACCAGAGAGCAAGGGGTTCATCAGCCGTGGCTCGGGGAGGAGGAGAGGACAGGACGAGGCCGTCCGTGCTGGCTGGGCAGTAGCCGGGGGAGCAGCGGGGACACCGCCGGGGCCGCCCTGGCCTCGGGGAAGCCGCTCCCCAGCCCGACGCGCTGCCACAGGTTTTTCTCGGGCGATTGTGTTGGCAGTTTTATTTATATTTTCCTTCAGAGTGGAGCTGAGCTCTTTAACCACGACGGGAAATTTAATCTTTTTGCTGATAAGACGGTAAAATACTGCAATCCGGCTGACCTCCTGAAACCAGATCCAAACAGCCGGGCTGTCCAAAAATCCGAGACACCCCTCCCCCTGGCCCACGACTGCATTTCCCTGGTGACCTCAGGCAGCCCGTGGCCAGCCCGGATCCTTTGAACACATCCCGGAGCGCGGCGATTAGAGACGCTTTGATTGCCCAGCTCGGCGGGTCGGGGGCTCCCGGCCTCCTCCGGGCTCTGCTCCGCGGAGCTTTAAGGCAAAGCTCCTTCCTCCCCCGCCGGCCCCCTTTCATTTTCGTACAGCGTATTAAACCTCAAGACGTAGTTAACACTAATCCTGATTTATTTAGGATTTATCTGCATTATTAATTCCAGTCATGTTGTGAAAAAGTACCAAGGGTTCCAGTTTGTATGTAAACTTATGCCGTTTTGCAGAGAGGTTTATTTCAATCTTCTCCTTGAAGTGATATTTTAGCCAAAATTGCAGACTTTCCCCTTTTAAAAACACTTCAGATAGAAGCTAGCCATAATAATTTGGTTTATTGTTATTTTTTCCCCCCAGTAAATACCCTCTTGGACTGTTTTATGCATTAATCTGGATTTGATGTGGATTTAAACATTTACAATGCAAAATAATTTGGGTTAAAAATAATCCCCCTTGATAAAGCTAAAAAACCCCCCCAACTGTCACCATCTCTGACAGCCAGACATCGGCGATTCTTGAATATGCAAATCAAGGTGAGGAGAAGCCTGAGAGCAGGAGCGACCGTGGCTGCTTTTGATGGCCCGGTCAATCAAACATCCCGACCCACGAAGATTCTGGATCCTGAGCTACCGAGGCTCAAACCTCGGCTCACTCCTCATGCTCAGTCTCTCTACCCGCCGATCTCACTGCTCAAGACTGTGTCTCCACCCTGTCCCCAGGCTGGGATTCCACAGGAGGAGAATATTCCTGCGGGATCTGTGTCGCGTGGTGGGCAGCACCCACCCTAAGGTTCTAATTCAGGCCCTTCATTGGGAGTGGTGCCAGGATACATTTTGCCTGTTCTCCTCTCCGAAGCCGTGGTGGTGCTGCTCCTCACCCACCTCTTCACAGATATTCCCAACCAGATTGCCAGATTTAGAGGGAACAATATTCCAGGGTATTTATTTGTTTCCTGAGTAGACGCTTGGGACACTGGCATCTCTTGATGATCTCTGTGTGCAGGAACAACTGAACAGCTTCCTCGGAGAAAAATCCACTGAGGACTGCTGAAAAGTGGGACATCCTTGTAGTTCAGAAAGTCCTTTAATCTGAAGTTGGTGATAGCAGCACTGCCTCCTCACTGATTCCATGCTCCAGCCTGCAGGACTGTTACTGGTCCCTGTTGATGACAGGACATTGGCTAGATGGATCATTAATTTAATTTATCTTCTTATAATCGCTTAACTAATGCGGAAATGGAATGTATATGGTTTGGTTACAATATTTTTCCAATAAAACAGAAATCCATAAGGAATATCCCCTGATTACACCTTTGTAGTCACTGCCACGGTACCTGAACCAGAGGGGTTTGGCACTGAAAGGGCCAAAAAATCTCCTGACTCTTCCTTGCAGTCATGTCTTGAACTAGGTGCATGCTATGGCCTGGGACAGATCAAAACCTGTACATTTACCAAAATTCCGGTGTTTCTGTTATCCCAAATCCTGGTAACGTCTCTCTCTTCCTGGCTTTGTAATTTCTCTTGGGTTTTAAAGTAATTTCCAACAGTTCCATGGCAGAAGGCACCACTGGTAACCCAGGATTTCTTTGCCCTTGGTCAGATGACAGGTGCTCGTCCAGGGCTTTTGGGTGTGGGGAGGTGAGGCTATTGTGGGGTCACCAGGAGGTTCTACTCAGGCTGGGAAGGGCAGCCCAGAGCTGGTCCCAGGCAACAGCACCTGGCTGGCACAGGGGGCTGAGCCTGCAGACCTGGGGATTCATCCTGGGGGATTCATCCCAGGGGAAGCCCAGCTGCTTGGTGTCCTCGAGCCAGCTCTCCAGCTGCTATCAGACACTTCCATCACCTCCTGGGCTGTCAGTTTTCCAATAGAGCCAATATCCCCGGCCCTGGGCAATGGCTGGCAGCAAGAGGGGGGCATTGTCTCTTCCCTCCAGCAATGTGAGGACAGTGTTGGCTCACACTCTGTTAGCAGGCAGACACCGACCCCTGACCCCAGCACTGACCCTGACAATGACCGGCCGGTGGGTGGACACAAGGGGTTAAGGTGCACCAGTGCAGTTCCCAGCACAGGACTGGGCAGGGCTGTCCACCAGGCTGATGGGTGGGCAGCTCTCCCCATGCCCAGCGCTGGATGCGCCCATGTGGAATCAAGGAGTCAGCTCCAGGTTGGGATGTGGAGGCACTGAGCAGAGTCGTGCTCTCAGCAGGGAGTTGTTGCACATTTTGGGATGCCCCTGTGGAAATCAGGAGTGTCCATCTGGGAGCTGGCTGCAGGATTTTGGCGGAGGATTACAACACACTCCAGGTCTGGACTCAAACATGCTGAACAGCGCTGCGAGACGCTGGAGGGACGCTGGCCCATCATTTTTCTCTGGGACAAGGTGCCTATGTTGTGTCCACACCAGCCAGCCTGGACACTCCCTGTTGTGGGAACATCCTTGTTCCACAGTGGGCTTCACTCTGGGCAGGTGCAGACTCCCTGCCAAGGCACACCCCAGGGATGACCCCCCAGAAGTCTGAAAAGGCAATCAGCTGGAAAAGGTAACCCTGTTTCACCCAAGTTCCACCCAAACTGGGTTGTCTGACTCGAACTTCCAGTCACTTATCAGAGCTTTTCCTTGTTGAAGACTTAAAGGCCTCCCAGTCAATAAACACATTAGCTCACTAAACATGCGGATGCCTTTTCTTCTCTGGATTAACCCTTTGGGAGCTGGGGCTTCCATTGGATTTGTTAGGATATTGATCACAGCTCATGTTTGCCTTTCAAACTCTGTTTCTGCTTTGGAATTGACAGATAGTTCCAGTGCTGAAGCCAAGCAGCAAATTCAGTGCAGCCATACAGAGAAGGAGCTTTGGGAACTGCCCACATTGGGCTGCTCTGGGGCAGAGACCCCTTCTGGAGCCCCCCAGGGAACCACTCACCTCTCCAAGAGTGACTTGGTCTCATAGGGAACTGCTAATTAAGCAAATTCTGAAATGTTAAACCATGTCAGATGTATGTCTATTTTCAGTATTAGCAAAAATTGTATTAAATTAAAATACACTTTAGCCTGATTTAGCTCTTCGTCCCCAACTGAACATCACAGGGCCTTGCAGCAAATCTCTGTAACTGTGCATGGAATGGAAAAGGAGCCCAGCTGAGCCAGCCCCACTGCTCTGGGTAAGAACACATTAAAGGAGCTCTTAGAGAATGATTTAGAAGAAACTTTGCAAAATGGAAAGGTCATATTTTATGACCCTGCTGACCCAAATGGATGCAAAAATATCAGAATTAGTGACCTAGAAGAAAGCAGATCTGGCTTTTTAGCACGTGTGGTAACCTTATCCTCTCACTCCCAGTTACCTGAGAATCTGGGGTAAAATGTCTCTGGTTTTGGTTGAGGCTCTTCCCTATCGCACCTCTCGTGTATGTTAGAGTCCTCTTTTACACACTTTCTTAAAAATGCAGCTGCACCTGTCTGGCTCAGAACTGGGCAAAGCAGGTGTCAAGTTCCCTTTAATGTGGACCATATTCTCAGGTTTTTGAGCTCCTGGTAAATCCTCTTCTTGTACAACTTCGCTGTTCCCGTGCAGATATTGCCTTCTCCTGCCACTCTAATAAGTTATATCGAGTCTACATGCTTTGGTTTTAGGGCTGTCTGTTAGACTTGCTAAGATCTTCTCTTTTTTCCATATAGTTGAGGATTTCATAGTTTTTCCTCTTTTTATACTTTTTTTGAAGAAGGATTTTTCAAAATTCTGCTGTGGACTGCATGTGAGCCGTGCCTTTCCCAGACTGCCATACTAAGATAATCCTCTCACTGTACAACATCTAACTTTATCCTCTTTCTAGGCATTAAATTTAATAACAAAACCCCCAAGAAAGTGGTATAAAAACTCGTCCAAACCTTTCCTTCAGGCTTGGTTGCCCTTATGGTTTCATTAGGCCCTCTTTCCTCACACAATCGCTCCCTTTCCATCCATGGGCTGCTGGGTTTAGCAGCACCTCCCTGTGCACATCAGCTCGACTTCTCCAACCATCCTGAGGAGGAGGAACATCATCGTCTGATAAGGTGGAATCTTTCAGGCAAGGAATGCTGAAATACTATAAATGCTTTTAGAAAAATCATGGGGTGTCACCATGTAGTGCACAACTTGGAGCTCATGTGGCCCAAAAGGCAGCTGTTATAAATCTCTCATTTGAGTGAAATATCTGTACTTTGTGAGTTTAACGTGCTGCCTTCTCTGTCGTGACATGTTGTACAGGGGTTCGTCCTAGATGGGATTTGGTTCTCAGGGTTACTCCTATGGTTCTTTTTAGCCTCTGTGTTTACTTTTTGATTTGTTGTCATTTAGGCAGCTGAGATTTCTCTTTGTCTTCAGAATTCATGTAATGGGTTTGCATCATTTTCTGCATTATGCACTGGGGAAATTACCAATTTGGCACGCAGCCGCGCTGAAACAGCCACACTGAAACTTTCTTTTAAAAGCTCAGTTCACATGTGGAGCATATGATGTTATTTACCACCTGACCCACCTGGCAACATGCTCTGGAAATCCCTTAGTGCTTTGTCATGACTGTGACTGAAAACTGTGGCGTAATCCGAGAGGGAAAGGGTCTCTGTGTTTTAATACTCATGTCAGAGAAGAAGCTGATAAGAGTCACAATTTAAAGAAGTTTTTCTAAGGCTGTGAATAATTAACCTTCCAGTGCTGCCGCCGATTTGGGATGTCACACGCAGGAAGCGGCATCACTTCCCCGCTCCCACGCGGGGTGGCAGTTCCCAGCTCCTCTCGGAGGCACGTTGAGAGGATCCGTTCACGCTTCTCCATCACTGGCGTGGCATCAAGTCGGACGTGTCTCTGGTTTGCTGCCGCAGGAAGAGCCAGGCAGCGCACGGGGGTTGCTGACCTGGCTGCTCCAGGCGAGCCTGCGTGGCCGCCTGTCCTGCTCTCCCTGTGGCCACGGCCTGCGCCCCTTCATCGGGAAGCAGAGTCTTACTCCTGCGGAGAGTATTTGTTTAAGAGGATTTCCTTTCTCATGCAGGGACTGTAGTAGCCATGCCAATAAGGGTGGGAGCGATTATGAGAGATTGACTGCTGGAATATAATCCCTGTGTGCTGCTGGTTTGATCTGGGGAAGATTGCGTTTCAATGGTAGTGGCTCATCACACGCCAGAAGCGGCGTTCCACCCATAAATAGGGCTCTAATGAGATCCGACAGCCCTGATTTCTCTGGTGATACAGTAAAACAACACGACCAGTGCTGATGGTTTGGGGTCCTGACCTTTAACAAGGACTCATGACACAGGGCAAACTGCCCAAGAGAGATGGAGGGGCAGGAGGCCAGGGGACAAGGTCGGTACATAATGAAGTGGTCAGCATTGGATTTCTGTCACTCACAGTGGTTAAGTACAACAGTGAGGGACTTCAGTAAGAGAAACTGTGAAAGAGCACATGCAGGAATCACAGAGAGCAGGGGGTCTGGGGAGGGTCAGTTACCTTCCGCTGCGAGCTCCAACAGTCCCAGTGACTTTGGTAATGAAGAGGGTGAGGGCAGGAATCATGCAAAGACAGCAAGAGAGCAGGGAGGGAGCACAGAAGATTAAAGCAAACAGAGAAGGAAATCCAAGGGGACTGGCAGTGCGTGCACTGCGATCTGGGGCTGAGACCCAGAGAGACGAATGAAGCACCTGCAGTGGCAGAACAGTCCAGACCAGAGGGGGCTGATGACGGAGCCCCTGGTTTGGCCAGCCAGCATTCCAGTGTCCCTGTCGCGGCAGCATGGACACTCGTGAGCATGGCCCTGGCCCAGGACCTGCTTACACTGTCGGCCGTGGATCCCACAGCCATGGAGGAGCAGTGCCCAACCACGTGTGCCCCATCCCAGCTGCTTCCAGCCTCAGCCTGTTCTGGCGCCGGGAACTTCTTCGGGCCGCAGGGGTGGCTCGTCTCCTTTTAGTTCCTTTCTGCTGCTAGATCTAAATTTAGTGGGACTATTAGCTAAGAAAACTAAAATACCCAAACCGTTTGGTATCAGACTGCCTGGGGTGAATGCAAAGAGCAAATGGTGAAATACAGAGGCAGCCGAGACCTGTTATGAAGGAGGCACTGGCATCTGATGGGGTCTGAATTTAACATCTGTTTCCTTTTCAAGGGTCCTCCTTCAGAGCTGAGTTTAATAGAAACGTTTCATTGCAATTTTGCTAATATGTCCATCTCGGCTTCAAGTGACACAAATTAAGTGCATTCACCCAAAATACAGAAGAATTCTGTTACTAAGCAGTAACCTCAAAATTCAAGTGACCGGAAACCAAAGTGAGAATGGAAAATCCGAGCATGTTATTCATGTCCAGCATGGATGGGATGCTGGGTAGGATGCTAAAAGCAACTAAAATGGTACATGGTGAGTAGAAAAATACATTTTAAAGCCACTTTAGACACAGTAGCCCAAGCTAGGTTTATTTACATGAAGAAAAACATAATATATAGCTTTAACACTGCTGATCTCTTGGGAGGTGTTTGGACTGCAGGGCCCACAAAGGACAGAACCAGTAAATCTGATGTGTACAGGAGTCTCTTATACAGAGGAAAATAACCTTTAGTCTCAGCTGTAGGACTGTGAGAATGATTGCAGAGAGCGACCTGTGTTTGCATTGGCTATGGTCAATGCAAGGTTTGCTCTTTTGCCGGTTGTTCTTTATTTGGGTGTTTTACTGTTTTTTTTCTACTGTAAATGCAACCATTGAAGCCCGGCAACCTGTGAGAGGGGTGAATTGCTTAATTCCAGAGCATTGTTTTAATTTGTCTTTGGATGAATTCTCATACACTTTCATGAGAAAATTGCCCATTAAGAAGCATTCATTTAATTTAAGAACAGTTGGGAGAGGAAGGGTTGGGATGACAGATGGAGACTGTGGGTGTCTTATAAGAGAGAGCTGAGCTTTTTGTGTTTATCTTTTTGTGGCACATAGTTGCTGTTCTCTGCTGCTTCCATTTTTTTAATCTGCACTTTTTTGTGCAGTATTTCTTAGAAATCTCTCCTCTTTTGTACTGAAAGTCTAATAGATTTCATTAGTTCTTCCTGTACCATGTCAGCTTTAAAACATTCCAATATAACAGAGTGCAGGGAGGTAGCCTGGTAGGAACAGAGTAAAACAGGCTGGATTTCAGTCTAGTTTGGAATTGCACAGAATTTAGCAGCAAGGATACTGGAATATTGAACTGATTTCTTCCCTTAATCCTCCCACTGACTGTCCAGCAATGGTACACACGGGCTGAAGGAGTTTTCTAGCTCTGCCAATGCCTTCACTGTGTAGTTGAAGGTTCACTGTCAGAAAGCGGCTTAAATCTCACAGTTAACCTTTATTTAAATTAGTCTAGAAGTAAATACAAGGCTTCAAAGCATTATCTTTAAAAGCATGTACATAACAGTTGTAGGATTTGTGGGTGTCAGTGTGACTGTCCATGTCAATGGCCCGGGTGGTCCAGCCTGCAACACCTACGTGACAACAAACCCGGGCATCAGTGTCAGGCAGGCACTGACAGCAGTGAGGACCTTGTTTTATAAACACCTGAATATCAGCATGTGCAAATAAAAATAACTGTGTGTCGAGTCCAGCTGCTGACAATATTTTAGTCATCTGGTCCCTGGGTTGTAGCTTACATCTCTTTTAATGGTCCTGAAGTTGTAATGACAAATAACCTGTAAGTTGTGGTGCCTTTGCCTTGGGACTGCCAGACCCCTGTATGAAACTGATAAAAATTTAAAAGTAAAATTAACTCCTGTTAAAGGAAGATGGAAAACAGTGCAATGTTTGTTCAATATACAACTTGCTTTGCTCTGCAATAGAAGCAGCAGCCTATAAATACGGGGCAGAAATTTCAAGCATTAGTCTCACTTGTTCTCACCACGTTACACATGAATTTATTTGCATCTCTATGTGCTGTCCCGAGGTTCGCATTGAACAAAACAGGTGATATGAGAAACAAAGTACATTTATTAGATTTTTGTTACCTTTCCATGAAGTTTTTCTTACTGTGACCCAGTTTTTCCCTTACCCTTCACAATTTCTGAATGATTGGATCATTTTCCACTCTCCATTCTAATGACAAAACCTCTTTTCCAAGGCTCTGTCATTGCTTCCTTTGATTGCCACAGCCACTTCTTTTTGCTGCTACACACACATTTCAGTCCATAAAAAATGCCCCTTAGGAGTTTTCTTAGTATTTGATTTGTCTTTTTTCTCTCTTCAGATCCCTTGTTCTTCCTCCATCCCTCCTTCCTAACAAGTGAAGCTTGTTCACCACCTCCGGCCCTTCCCCTGCATGTTTTAGGTTCATGTTCCCACAGTCTCTCCATCAGCTCCATCAGAGATGAACCTCTATGGGTACTTCTCTTATTCTTTTGATCTCATAAAAACATCTCCGTTCTTTCTTTCATCTGTATCATCTATATTGTTGTCCACCAACCGAGCTGCAGAGCTTCTGCTTTCTCCTCTCTGCAGCCTGCACTGGCCCTACACAGCTCAGCTTTCCTTTCCCTAAGCTGTAGCCTTCCGTGACAGTCCTTGAGCTGTGTCCATGCCTGCACCAGCAAGCCCAGTAAGGATCAGTGTGGTGTGAGCTCAGTTTGGTCACCGCTGGTGCTGGAAGGGCAGGAAGGGGCTCGTTTGCTCTGTGAGAAAGGGCAGCATCCCACTTCGCCCTGGGACGGTTGGTGCTGTGGCACATCTGCCTTTCCTCTTGCAGTCAGCAAGGAGACATCTCATCCCAGTTAGCCCCCTGGGAGCCCCAGCCTGCCCCTTCCTTGGTCAATGCTCCAGCTCCACAGGACATGCTGACCGGCTTCCAGCTGCCTCTTCCTTCCTCAGAGCACCGCTGGCTCTGTTACAGACTCCTCTCTAGGAGGTTTTCTATCAGCTGCCTCAGCCCTGGAAGCCGTTATCCCATGACCCATTGTCTGCATGAGCAGACGGGAGACAGGGACATTCCTGCATCTGTCTTTTCCTGCTGCCCTGATTTATTACACTGTAAAATAATAAAACGTTAAAAAGGTTGAACCTGAACTGAAGCTATGACTATGACACTATTAATCAAACTGGTGGAGAATTACTTTATATTCGGTGCCTCAAGCACTGATCCAGTCCACTAAAAGTTGGCCTGAAACATTGTCCACAATCTTAGTATTGGGCCTGGGAAAAGCAGTTCTGCATTCCTCTGTTCTCCCATGGCGTGTGGCCATGCAGGGCAGGCAGGCAGGGCTGGCTCATCAGGTTCTCCTGCTCCTCCAGCCATCACAGCATCTCTTATCTCAGCCGTCGATGCCACGCTCACTTGATGTCTCAGTTCTGGAGCAGAGACATTCCAGCTGCTATCTGGGAAGGCTCTGGCCCCAAAAATATTTAGTTAGCAGCCATTCAGTTAAGTGGAATTGACTTTTTATCGGCTTTCCTCTGTACGTCTGCCACCAGCGAAGGCTGTTTCCTCCTTCCCTCTTCTCGGCCTGTCAGTCCACTCCGCATTCCTATCGGCAGCCGTTAGCTCTGATCAATACTAACCACTGTGTAACAGCTCATGCATGGCTGCCTTGGCTTGCATCGATCTGCCCCTTCCAACAGGTACCCGGCTATTTGAGGCAGCAACTTGAGATAAACACCTACTTTTACTTCAGGCTCGTTCATTCTGGGGGGTTCCAGGGAGACCCAGTGCCCTTCTCTGGAGACTCACCAAGAGCAGACTTGCAACAACTTCTCTCCTGTCTGAGACAATCCATGACCCCACTGTGCTCCCCTTCCCATCGCTTCTGACATCCAGCCTGTAAAAACGATGTCATACAAGCACTTCCAAAGCACCTAGCCTGGGAATGACACCTTGGACTGCTGAAGTTAGGAGAACTCAGTGGTTTTGCAATTAGGAACATGTGCGTTGATGAGACCCAGAGCTGGAGTGAGCAGCTGTGCACCAGGCATCTGCAACCGTCCTGCCACTGCTCCTCACTGGGGGACCCTCTTCTGTCCCAGCTGGGGATCTGGGGGCCGTGTCCCCATGTGCTCCAGCAGAATGCAGCATCCCTAACCTGGGCTGGCAACTGGGCATCAGTCCACAGATTCCATGGGGCTGGTCGGGCCAGGGGTGCCTGTGGGAGGAGGTTTATTGTGCCAAGGGTACCGCAGACAAACTGCTCAGATAGCAAACGCTCAGTGTCCTCCTCCAGCAGCACCCTCACACAGCAGAGGCTTTTGCTGAAGCATAAAGCACCTGGGTTTCAGGATGGCACCTTCAGGCCATCTGTTCTGGTCAGGTGCCATAAGAGAACAGGAGGTAATGGACTATGAACATTGACTGGCCACTAGCAGTGTGCCGGCAGTCCTACTTCTCCTTACTTGCTGCTGTCCCCAAATCTTCCAGCATTTAGGGAACTAGTCAGCATTTTGAAGGAGCCCTAGCAGCTGTCCCTGCACAGATGTGCTCCCCCGCCGGGCTCCTGCCCAGACGCCACTCCCAGCGCTGGGCTGTGGGCTGGGAGAGGGCAGAGGGGCGCACGCAGACAAAGGTGCCTCTGCCAGAGATGCAGCCCCAGCTCCAATCTGGCAGGTAGATGCCCATGGATCAGATCTGTCCAGCCTGGAAAGCCTCTGAAAATGTTAGAGAGGCCTTTCCTGGTTGGTTTGTGTGTGTGCCATTACGGAAGAGCTGCAGGGCTGCCATGGCAGCTACAAACTTCAGTGAAATGAGTGTTTATTATTATAGGTTTGATGCAGTTCCCAAAAGACCCTAATCAACAAGTAATAAGGCCTCGAGAGAGCAATTAGAAATCTGAACTTTAACTCTCTTATAACCAGAGTGCAGGAAGTGACTTCTGCTCCAATTTGGGGTTTGCCACCTGACATGTGAACGAGGGGGAAATACCAAAAACCTGAAATACGGAATAACTGCAGACAAGTATTTGAATAATGAGGTACAAGATCCATTTCTGTGGCAAGTAAATGTGTGTGTAGCAAAAAGCATAATGGTATAGGGGGATTCATGCCCAAATATGCAGCCCCTCTATCACACCTAGGTGTTTTCAATGCTTCTTCCCAGCTTTAGGCAAACACCAAGGGTGTTCAGTGCTTGTACATGTGCAGCATCTGCCCCCCCTTAAAGAAAAAAAATTACCCCAGTTTTCCCACTTATGAAATAACAATATCTGCCCGAAGGCAACACCAACCCTTGAGATGCAGGTTTGCTCAGAACTTGTTTTGAATACTTTGGATGGGCCACTTCAGACAGGAACTGCACATTGAGTAATCCTTGCCATAGAAAGTCACGTGGCTAATGGAAAACAAAAATTGCATAAGAGCCCATCTGCGTAGCATGGCTGAGTCGGGGAATGTTGGCCAAGAGGGCTCATGCTCTGCCAGCCTGCCAAAGCTGGGGGGCACTTGACTCCCCATGCAGCTGTGACAGCACCAGCACACATCCACAGCTGGGATAACCCTGGTCCTTCAAACTCAGGAGGGGTGTTACTTTCCTGATTTTTCTTCCTGAGGTGCCGAATGTTTGAAGGCCATGCTCTAGTTCCCTCGGGAAGTTACGCCAAGCCAGCAGGCAGTGGGAGCAGGTGTGAGGCTCAGCGTGGCACGGGGCAGTGACTGGAGTTACCTGTAGGTGCACCCAACAGGTGCAGCCTGGTGAGGTGAGGTCCTGCCCTCTTTCAGGGGTGGGAGTGCTGAACGTGGAATGGGGCCACACACTTCCCACTCAGACTTCCAGCGGGGAGTGCTGGCAATGCCACGGTCCTGCCCCAAGCCCGGGATGCTGTGGCTGGGAGGAGGAAGGGCTGCATCCCTGCCAGCTGCCCGTAAGGACAGCACAGCAGGGCAGGCCCTGGAGCCTGAAGATCCAGGTGAATTTTAGATGTCCCAGCCTTAAAGAAATTTCAGGTCTCAAAACCTTCATTTGATGTATAACTGGAGCCAGCAGAGGGAGTGAAATGCAGGGACACTGTAGAGTCCCTGAAGAAAGGAGCTGCCAGGCTTTGATCCAGGTGCATCTGGTTCAATGACACATCTCAGACCCCAAAATGAGGGTGTACCAGATCGGCCCTGGGCCACAGGTGACACAGGTATGGATTAACAGAGGCAGGTTATCACCTGTAGGAGTGAGGGGTTATCTCCTGCACCATTACCAATGGAAAAAATAGATGTTCTTGGGGCTAACATATGTTTCCAGTATGAAGAAACCAGAGGAACCTCAACCTCTCAATTAATTCCTGTTCCAAGGGGGTCTGAGTGCTGTCCCCATGAATAGGTTCAAATGCTTTATCTTCTGGCACTGTTCATACAGTCCTGAGAGTGACCATATAAAGTCCTGAGGAGAAGCTTAAAACCAGCGATGCTGATACTGCACCTTCTTCTCTTACGCCTCCAAAATATCCTGGTCTTGGCGTTATCCTAAGCACTAAATGTGACAGGCATATTCACAAACAGCTTCTCGCTGATTTCTAAGTTAACTCCTTTCTTCAAAAATAGCAATTTTGCAAAGGGATTACTTCTTCAGCATCCACTTAGGATTTTTTTTAGACTCATCTTTTAATGTGCCTTCGAAGACAGAGATAGTTTCCCCTTTTGATGGAGCATTGGCCATCTTCATTCACCATTTGATTGGAAGAGATAGGACATGATCTTTACTAAACTCTTTAGTAACGTGTGAGCTTCCTTCCAGCTGCCTCTGAAGGAGAACTTCGAAAAGTGTTTTAATCTGTGTGTTTATACACCAAAGAAACACTTCTTTTAGCAAAATGCAAAATTGTAACAAGTTGGTAGCTTTAATAATTACACTGAATACTGGGAAATTAGCTTAAAATAAGTTTTTCCTCCTTGAAATGAGATTATGTTTGTGCCTGGACCAAGCAACTCGGCACCAGTCTTGAACTTGTTAAAGATGGAAATCAGAATAACCACTGCAATATTGAAAAGGTAAAATGAGAACAGAATGGCAATTGGCCAGTGTTTATGAATCAGAGAAAATGATCATGAAATCATATGAATAACCACCAAAAGGTAAATAAATTACCCAGCCTACTACTTATTTTCATGTGCAGCTTGACACAAAAGCTGAAGCCATGAATGATTTATACCTGTTTTAACAATAATACTCATTTTTCTGAAGGATGGTCAGCACTCAGGCTGCTGTGGGCACCGTGCCA
Organism: Corvus moneduloides; assembly: GCF_009650955.1. Classification (NCBI taxonomy): domain Eukaryota; kingdom Metazoa; phylum Chordata; class Aves; order Passeriformes; family Corvidae; genus Corvus; species Corvus moneduloides. Next base: position 482,491 of record NC_045487.1, on the reverse strand, counting down.
GTCATTGAAAGGTTAATGTCTCAGCAGCAATACATTAAATTATGAATTATACCAGTCCCAAAATGGAAGGTTATTAGCTTGGTATGTTTAATTAGCCCAGCTCGAACTTTGCCATCTGCCAGCAGTGCCCATTACTAATGCACAGCCACGTGGGATAGGAGGGGTGGGAAGAGATGCCAGAAGCAGCAGAATTCCCCTCCCGGCCAGCCCAACTCACCTGCGGAGCTCTGCAGTCCTCAGCAGGGCCCAGGGCCACTGGCACACCCGGAGCTGCCGGAACAGCCTGGCTGTCCCCAGCCTTTGGGACAGTCACCTGCCAGGACATTTCACTGCTGTAACTGCTCAGGACAGCTGTGTCCTGGTTACACCCCAGACCTCCCCAGGAGAGGAGAGGGCAGACAGGTGTGGGCCCAAGACGTACCTGAGCGCCAGGTGTGCCTGAAGTAGAGCCCTTTCCTAGGGACTGCCCGGAGCGGCAGCGCCGGGGCCTGGCAGCGCTGCCGGGAGCTGCGGGGACAGCGGTGGCCGTGGGCCAGCGCTCGGGGATGTAGGAAGCAACAGCCTGCCGTGGTTTTATTTGCACAGCATCTCCTGCCAATAACTGCACAAGGCTACAATATTTAGCTTTTCAATAAATATTTAAATTTTGCTTCTTTGCTTATTTATTTTTTTAAAAGAACAAACAGTAAATTCTGTTGGTTTTTTTATTAGTTAAGATTATGTGATGCTTTGGAAACATGATGCACTAAGTATTGAAATAATTTGATTACTCCCCATGACTTTGAGGGTGCTCTTGGGGAGCCTGTGTGCTAAAACTTGGGTTGGAACTGTGTTCTGGAAAATGTGGGGCAAGACCTGAACTTGTAAGAAGCCAAACAAAACCTTAATTTTAATTCTTATTTTTGTAGGTAGGATAACCTTGCCAAAGAGGAACGGAATTTGGACAGACTTAACATCCAGCCTGTGCAGCTTCCATGAGCCGGACACTAAAATGAAGAGAGAATTTATTCATTCCCATCTTGACACAACCCACCAGAATTAAAAGACATTTTAACCTACAAGGGAGATTGGGTCAAACACTTCCCAACCTGCCTACACAGAGAAGGCCATTCAGTTCCTCTGGCTACCAAGTCTCCACATTTCTGTGTTGGATGTGAAGAGTAAAGAGAGTCTGGCAGGAGTCAGGAGGCATCCAAGTCAGTGTAAGAGACAGCACCAGGTAGAGGCTCGATTCCTTTTTCCTAATATTCTTGCACTATGCAGTATATACATTATTTCTTCTCCTCCTCTTGAGCTTTTGTTGATTTCCTCTTCTTCACATCAGTGGAGCCTTTGTACTTGTACTTCTGGAGCAGGTGGCATGGTTGTAGTTGTCGGAGCAGTATGTATTAGAGTGAAACCTACAGACAGAAATAGAAAGTAAATGGAAGATGAATTGATCAGAGGAAAGGCAGAGGATGGAGGGGATAAAGTAAAGGCGAGGAGAGAGACAAGTAATACTTTGCCTGTGTGCTATGGTAATTTATTATTTTTATATGGTGCCCGGGGTGTACAGTATCTGTTTTACTGAACAAATGGAAGAGTTCTCAGCCCCAAACAGCCAACATATTCATTTATTGTGTGACAGCCTGACAAAATGAGCAGCCAGGACAGTGTGACGAGGAATAATTTAGTGCTTGTAGAGCGTGAGTAACTTTACTGTTGGTACCCTCAGTTGTGTATGGCATCCGATGGATGTCTCTTGTGTTTGTAATGACTTAACTGTACAGGAAAAATTTCCCTTTCAGGGGAAATCTGAGTGAGGGGTGTCTTAGGGCATGGGACAGGGTTCTGTTTGGAGGAGCAAAGAGGCTGCCAGGTCAGTACACTGGGAGGGGTGAGGACCTGACCCCCAGCCTGGCACTGGGGGAGCACCACAAACCCTGGACCCGGGGTGTGTGGGGACGCGCACAGGGAAGCCAGATGGGGGGGAAATGAAGGAAAGGACTCGGGAGGGAAAGCTCGAGTGTTTGCTCTGAGCCATCTCAAGCTGCAGTTTTTAAGGAGCCATCCAGCTGGGACAGCAAGGAGATGACCTGAACCAACACGCTCCAATGGGAGAGGTTCCAGTGCAAACCTGCCGTGACCGCGGCACCAGGGGAGCAATAGCTGAGTTGTTTTCCAACACAGTTATTGCCACTTAAATTGCAGTTTCATTCCAAAAGCAAATTCCAAAGTTTTATGTCCATAAAGGTTTAGACATAAACAAGAAAGAAGTCAGGAAAGTGGTATGTACTGTGTAAACAGTCTCACTTTATAATTAATGCTGGAGATCAGGCAGGAGGAATGGCTGTGCATGTGTGGTCATTCAGATTTACTGTTGCTCTGATTAAAACCTAGTTGGGCAATAATTTTATGCCCAGGTAGGGGCAGGAGGAGAGCAGGATGCCCCCAAGCAACCCATAAATAGTGTGGTGAAGACAAAGCGTTTATTACTTAGCTTCACTAAGGCTCCGTAAGTGCTCTCCCAGGGTACGTATACTCATACCCCAGATGCCAATTCTGCAAATTAGCATTATTTCTCAAATTCCTGTGTAAATAGAAGTCATTTAAATACTTGATTTCATCAGACAGAATCACCTATGGAAATGTCAGTCTCTTTTTCTCCCTTTTGTGGGGTGAGCAGAGGTTTTCACTGCCTGGGTTTTTATTTCTCTTGGAATACTTTTACTGATGACAAAACCTGGGATTCATACAGGACCCAATCTGCAGGATTCTGTCCCATCTCAGTGCCTTATGCTGGTGTAAAAGCAACTCTAGGGCGTAAACTTTACCATTTATGACTGAAATGTGTTATTTTGAATCTTCTATTTAGAAGTTTAAATTACTATGCCAAAAGTGGTTTCATAGCTAAGACACACAGAGCGTTACAGGGATTTGAGATTCTGTCACAGTAGCGTTGGGATGTTCCTTTTTTGTAATTAGAGGAGCCACCAGTGAGTTCAGCTCAGGCTTTGCTGATGGACTGTTCTTTTGTCATTGGGCATCCTGCCACTGGTAACTTGTTCAAATTTTAGAAACTTTCACAATTCTTTTAATCCATTTTTGTATGGGATTCCATGTAGAAGCAGTTACCTTAGTTAACAGGGTAACAGTAAAACAGGGACTCATAAAATCATTTTTACATGATGAAACAGTTTTCCGAGATATAACATATTAAAAGGCAAATATTTCAGGATTTTCCCAGGCTAAAAACAAGTATTTCATTTTAGGGATGCCTATCTCTCCTGTTCAGGGCAATAAAGAGTCACATTTAATACTGAATTTTGCAGGACATTGGACTTGAACATCCTTACAGTAGACAAATTGCCACTGACCAGGAGGCCAGTGCAAGGAGGTGCTGTGTTTGCTGGGAGGGAGGAGAGCACTTTTCTAGCAATTAGTTTCTTTTTTAATCATAATTGTTTGTACCTGCTGATGTTTTGAATTGTAAGAGTTAATTCCAGAGAAACAGGGAAGGAAGAAAAGGGCAGGTGAGCTTGATCAGTGGGGCACCATGAAAGGACATGGTTTCATGGTACTCTGGAAACACACCAGGAGGAATTCCACCAACATCCCATCTCATGTGCTCTGGTCTGTCGGAGTCGGTATTGTACCCATTGTACAGGCTGCGAAAATACAGCAAAAAGTGGGGGAAGTGAGCTCTGAAGTGCATTTCTGGGCACTTCCAGCATACCCTTTGTCCCGTCTGGTCCTTCATTGCAGACAGTGAGTCTGTGGCAGAGCTGGGAATAGAATCCGAGCCCTTGTTCCAACTCCCAGATCCTCAAGAGTATTTTTAGGCACTTAATACCATTAATTTTATACTCTTTTTGGCCAAGGATCTTAGAAACAAGATCATGCTTCCTCCTGAAATAATTTTTTAAATCCTACTTGTGTGCTCTTGGACAACTTTTTTTCAGGGATTGTGTACAGTTTTGTGCTATTTAGGAACAAATGGGCTTAAAAATTAGTTTTGGGAAGAGTTCTGCATGGACTGTGCTTTTGTGCAGCCTTGAAGTGTGAGTAAGGATGGGGAGGAGATGGTGCAGAATCTTTGTGTTCTGCAGGGCAAACGGTATCCGTCCGTGAGGGGCTTTGGCAGAGGGCAGTGGCGGCTCCGGCAGCTCATGTTGGCATGCTAAAGCTGACTGAAAAGGTGGAGAAAAAGTTCTACATCTACAGATTTCTACACACAATCATCTTTTTCATTGTGCTGACTCAGCAAACCCCTTTAAGCCCTGCTCCCGCATCCTATTATTAATTAATTGATTTCCTATAAGCTCATTATTTAGTTCACCTGAGTTCCTCACAGGGTGCACAGCTGCAGACAGCGGAACAGCTCCTGTCACAAAGCGCCAGCACATCGAAAAGGCCAGGCCAGGCAAAGGGGAGGTTGAGACTGGACATTCAGAAAGTGCTGGACAAAGCTCTCAGGCATGTGGTGGGATTCTTGGGTCTGTCCTGTGCAGGGCCCGTAGTTGCACTCGATATTCCTTGTAAGTTTCTTCCAGCTCAGGATATTCTATGATTTAGTGATTAGGAAAAATTTCTTCACTGAATGGGCTGTCCAGCCCTTGCACAGGCTGCCCAGTGGTGGAATCATCATTCTTGGAGGGGATTTAAAAGCTGTGTGGATATGGCACTTGGGGACATGGGCTAGTGGTGTCCTTGGCAGTGTTGGGGGAGCTCAGTGGTCTTAGAGGGTTTTTCAACCCAAATGACTGACTCTACAACAGGGTGGGAGAGCAGCTTCCCACGGTGCAGCCGCTCATCAGGGAAGCAGATGAGCGGAGTGCGTTTCAGTGGCTGCCCTGTCGCTACTGCACGAAGGGAGGGTCTCAAGGGGTGCTTTAGGGACTGGTCATAGGGAATACGACCGTCGGGACAGGGACAGAGCCTGTGTAGAAGAGGTTCAACTGCCCCAGGGCAAGCGTGGCAGGAAGGGCTCTCCGTGGTGGTGCTGCTGCACCGGGTGCTGCGCCAGGTGTCGAGAAGTCCTCTCCTGTGCTCCATCCTCTCCCTCACTCGGTCCAGCTCGGGTGGTAAACGTGCTTATTGCAGCGCTAATGTCCTGCAAGTGGGATCCCACCTCCAGGTATATTAGAGTAATGAGTTCACACCTAACTAATGGAGACTTAATAGAGTTACTAATAGGTTGCCTTTTCCCCCCACGGTTTATGACCCCGCGGCCGGGGCTGTCAGGGGAGGGAGAGGCGAGAGGCAGTGTCAGCCCCGGCTCGGCCCCCGGCCTGCGCCTAGCCCGGCAGCGTTTCCAAGGACATCGTCTCTCCACCTTTCTGCAAGGAAAAATAAACAGTTTGAGGCTCCTGTGTCTTTATTAAACATTTCCTTTAAGCTGCATACTTTGGCTCCCTGCCCAAATGCACCAAGAAAGCATCCACAGAGCAGCTCCGCCGCGGGCTGCTGGAGCGAGCAACCCCCGGCGGGGTGAGCACCTGCGTCGCCGGCTGTGGCCCACGGTGTCCGCGGGCCCCCGGGCCTGCCGGAGAGGCCGATGTGACGGGCCGGGCCGGAGCGGGCCGGGCGCAGCCCGGGGGCAGAGGGTAACGGCGGCGAGGAGCGGCAGCATGGTGGCCCCCGGCCAGCACGCGGCTGCGACGTGGCAGCCAGGTGGGTGGGCAGGCGGCAGCGCCGGGGCACCACGTGTGCCAGGGCCACGGGCGAGGGGCCGGTGCCAGGGGCTGCGGGCGGAGCGGCCGCGGGGCTGAGCCGGGGGGCCGGGGGCCGCTCCCGCCGTGGGCACGGGGTGAAGGCGGGCGGCGGGGCCGCTCGGACTCGCCCGAGCGCTGCCGGCAGCGGCGGCCCCGCGGCGGGCGAGGCTCGGCCGGCGGCGGGAGGGAGGGAGAGAGGGAGGGAGGAGGGGGCGCGGCGGTGATGTCAGCGCGGCCTCCGGCCGGCGCTGCCAGGTAAACAGCCGGGAACAGCCGCGAACAGCCGGGAACCGCCAGGGAAGGCGGCGGCGGGCTGGGCCGGGCCGGACGAGCCGCCCGTAACCCCTTCGCGCCCGCGCCGCTGCCCCGGGCCCGGCGGCAGAGCCGGGGCTCGCCCGTGCCACCGGGGGGGCTCCCGGCGTGGGCAGCGCCCGGGGGGGGACCGGGGATGCGATCCGGCCGAGGGACCCCACCGCTGCCCAGGCTGGGACAGGGGCCAGAGCCGGGCGCTGGTGACCGGCGCGGCTCACGCAGCATCCCCGGCAGCCGAGCCCCACAGCTCAGGTACAGGCAGCTCCGCAGCGGCTAAGAATATCCTTAGTTTGCTGTTGCCTCATTAACCAGAAATGTGCCTTCTCTGCGACGCCTTCGGAGCAGCCCAGCAGTTTAATTAGTAACTACGATAAAAGCTACCAGTGCTGTTTGGAGACAGGGTTTCTAAATCCCTGTCATCCCGGACAACGTGTGGATGGAACCGTCGTGGAGTTGGAGCCTTCAGTCCCCTCCACCAGCATCCATCTCGGCAGAAGGGATGCACAGCTCCATGCGGGCTCTGCCTGGGAATGGGCATGGATCTGAATCTTTCTCAGGCAGGACAGGGTATTTTTTTTCAGACATTGTCCAGTGAATACTGTGCATCATCTGTATGTGTGTCCTGTCCAGAGTGGCAGAGAGGAACTGGAAGGTAGGGAGCTGAGGAAAACCCCCAGAGAGCCACTGCTGATGGCCAGGTGCCTGCTTCTCCCTGCTCAGCACTCTGCTTTCCCCCTAGAAAACAAAGCTGCCGTCATACGAGTGCCCATAAAACACGAGGCATCCTGAGTGCAGAGATTAGTGGTAATTTTACAAGGACTCAAATAACGTCGGTCTGCAGGGTGCAGCACTGCCTTGAAAGGGAACAGCAGGCATTTCCCCTGGAAGCAAGTTTCCTCTTTAGAGCAGTTTACGGCCGAGGTGCAGTGTCACATTGTGGCACAAATACGCTGACAGCCTTTGGTTTGGAAGATGAACATTTGATACCTCTTTCTGCTGCCAAAATGCGCTGCCGAGACCCAACTCCCAGCACGGTTATTTTTTGAAGCATTATGTAATTGGATTGCATGGTCAGTAGTGCTTCCTTAACAAGCCTTTCAGCAAACCCTCTGCCTGCTGCAGCCAATCCTCAACCCTTACATACACACTTACTCACGCAGGCTCAGTCTGGAGTAAACTCGCTGCTAAATACAGTTAGAAAACAGACGAAACCAGGCTGGGAATAGATCATCTGCTTCCCTGCGCTGCGTGAGCCATGGTGTGGCCAAGCCCTGGGTGCTGCTGGTATGAAAACGGGGTCATGCTGACAAATCCCAGCTGAGGGGTCACCGCTGCCTCCTCTGCTGTGCCTCTCCCTAACAGGATAAAAAAATCTGGTTTTTGGAGCACGGATAGGAAACTGAACCCAGTGTCCTTGTCTGCTCTCGCCCTACCGTGACTGCCCTGAGCTTTGGGGACCAGCTTTGGGAAACCTCTCCACAGGCGCTCAGGCCCAGAGCGACAGGGCCTTTATCCCAGGTTTTGGTGAAAGCTGAGGGGCTGAATTAGGAACCGAGGCTCCGCTCAGCTCCCCGGCCTGTCCGGGCACCGTTCCTGCAGCGTGGCCTGCGGGGCCTGGCCGGCTCGGCCCTTCGCCGTGTTTTCCAGGAGCGTCCCTCTCCTCTGGCCGCTGTCGGCCCACGGGTTATGGCTCTGCTGACTCACGGCTTCCTGTTTGTGATTGCTGACTGGTGGCAGCAATTGCAGAAGCAATAAGAGATATTAAAAAGCGTGAACTTCCACTGGGACCAGGAGATACAATTAGGGCTGTGCCAAGAAATACACTGCAGCGAGCTGCGGAGCCCTGCAGCCCCCCGTTCCCTTGCTGCAGGAAGTAGGAAAATGAACATCACTGGCCTTTTATCATCTCTGAACCCAAATAAAAATTGCATTTGACTTCTGAAGCTCACTCTGGCTCTTTTCCATGCTCCTCCTCAAAGCCTTTGATCCAGCCTTCCTGTCTGGGTCTCCTCTACCTGCTGCTGAGATGTAGGGATCCGTGTTCTGTGCTTTCACCTGACTGATTCTCCACGAAAAGCCTGCATGAGGCTGTGTAAAGAGGCTGCTTTAGAAGGCATGCACAATGTAATACTATTTCCATTCTTTTTTTATGGGAAATATCTCTGGGGAGAAGCATGAAAGTATATGGAGAAGGTGCTCTTTGATCATTAAGGTCTAAATGCAGCATCCAAACTGCATGTCTGTTTCTTCATATTATGCTGAAATTCATCTTGAAGTGCTACTCCTGGGTGGGCATTTTCCTGTTTCTTCTTCCTTGGCTTGAGCATTTGGAAGCATTGCCACCAGTTTCATCTCCAGCCCTGGTGAGGATTGTCCCTAAAATTATTTCGCCACCCTATTGTTACTGTATATATCAGTCTTTCAATGTGTGTTTTAATTCCATTTTTAGCCTGATTGTCAGAATGTATGTTCTGGTTATTCAGCTGAGGACAAGAGGTGGAGGATGGTGTTCTATGAACTGTGTGTCACTGGAGGACAGAACATATGCTGAGGCTGATCTTTGATGGATTGAAGCTACAGTAGTTTGCAGCTAAGAAAAAAATACCACTTCACTTTTGTGTGAGCATTAAACTGATTTTTAATTTTTTTTTTAACCCTGTGACAGACATAGGGCCGAGAACTGGTACAGAGAACAGACATTAGGGGAAGAAAAAAATCCACCCCAAAACCTCAGTTATTTCAACACATACCAAAAGTGGATTGACAGTGGATGAAGAGGAGGAGGAGGCAATAGTGAACACACAACACAGTTCAAGCTGGCAAGGAGCCCTTTCTTGAAGAATGTAAGTTTAACCTTTAGCATTCAAGTGTCTGGGCTTAAGTGTCATTATGAGCAATACTTTCCTCCAGCACAGCCTCTCCTGCTTGGAGGAGGGTTCTGTGCAACCTCATCCATTTTCCCCTTTCCTGCGTATAAAAATGTGTGTTTCTGGTTGCATATGCTCTGCCAAGGGAGAGCATCTTGGCACAGTGCAGGTGGCCCTGGATGGGTCTGGGCGAGGGTCTGCCTGGCCAAGGGGGCTGTGGAGACTCTTCCATGGCTCTGGACTGACGGAGTGAGTGCTTTGGGGTTTACTGGTTGAATTTAGGTTGAAGGTTTTGTGCCTTGAACTCACAAGTGGAGCTGGCTGGGGCAGGAGGCCTCGGGCTGCCCAGCCCAGGCGCAGCACACCAGGTACCTCGGTTTGCTGTGGCCACAGGAGGAAGAGGGATCTGCTGGAAAATTGCTTTTGGGAGAACCAAAGTCAAATGAGGAGCGGGAAGGGATGGGCCTGGTGTTGCCGTTGTCATCATCATCCCCTCCAGTGCCAACCTCACCTTTTGTTGGAGGCACATAGAAAAAAATTAGAGAGACAGCAGCAGACGAACATCAGACCTGGCTGTGGACAGGCTGCATGTGCCCCCTCCCCCCCCAAATCATCTCCAGCTGTAAAACACTTCAGGGCTGACAGAAACCACACGCAGCCCAGCCATAACCCAATCTGCAAAGCTGCATTCCAATAACAATGCGGCATGGACCTAAGAAACACTGTCCAGGATTCCCGTGGCAGGATGGGTGCTGGGGTGGGGGTGACCCCCTGACGCTGGGTGCTGGGGGAACCGGGGGGACAGCGAAGCCCCCCAGTCCCCCCTGCTGCTCCCTGGCACTCGCCCCAGCACAGCCCTCCCGGGGCACAAATGAAAGCATTGTTGGCGGCCAGGCTGGCGCTGGGGATGGCTGCGGGGGACGTGGCGCTGCAATCACAGCCTGGGCCCCCAATTTCAATATGCGCCGCTCACGTCGCCGCAAATGTCAGATGTGCTTATGTTAAATACAGGTAATATCGTGGCGTGCGGCTGAGAGCGTGATTCCTGCAGATATCTTGTCTGATGAATTTTGCATCTTGTGTTTGTGATTTTTCTGTACAAAGAAGTACAGGTTTTAGAGGAATAAGAGCAGATATTTACAAAGAGATAACGATGAACTGTTTGATTAACTGCAGCAAAGATGCTATGTCAGATCCGATTTCTCACTGCTTACAACACAGGGAGGACATGGTTACTATATAGTAAGTGCAGCTGGTGCTGGTGCTTAACTTGGTGAATAATTCAATGCAGACTTTCCTGCAAATCTCCAGCTTAATTCTGAAATAATTCAGAGGGAAAGAAGGCTGATGGACTATTTTCCAAGGAGCATTTGGTACCTGGCTTGCACGGAGATGAGAGGGTTGCATTGCTGTCACTGCTCCTGGCCCACAGCGGGGGGTGAGCACAGGAAGTGCCAGCCCTGGGCCGGGGTCCCTGCGCAGCGGCTCCGCCTGACAGACTCAGACTCGCCCCCAGACAAGCCAAGGTGTCTTGGTCTCCCTGCTGACACACTCTGAATTCTGTGGAAACCGCCCTGTAGTCCAGAATTCTTCTCAATGCTGAAAATATGTTTTTTTCCCTAATTCTGGGGGAACTATAATTTTGTTTTATAACTTATTTCCCTCTTTTTTTCCTCTAAGATGGTTCCCAAACATATATTGTGGGATTTTTCATTTAAAATAGTTTTCTAGGGAAATTACTGTGACAGTGATTTAATTGTTTAATTAAAATCTGACATTGATGACAACATAAATACAATAGGCATGAGGTGATAGAGGCATTAAATAAGTGCAATTGTGGAATACATCCATAGAGTGCTCTGAGCACATGGAGCCGCTCACAAAGAAATGATGTTCAATATTTATCAGGTTAGTGACTTCTAATTAAATGCCAAGACTTTTTTCTTCATTTCTCTCAAAAAGCCAAGAAACGTATAGATGTATTCCAAGTGTTTATTTCCATGGCAAACACATCCACTCATGTTATGGCCTGCAAAACAAGCAAATGCATGTTACAAACCTGCTGTCTGACTGAGGGGTGTTTACTCAGCCTGGCTGCAGCAGCCTTGCCAGGTTTGGGGACAGCTGGAATAGCCCACAGAGGTCCTGTCACTCCCACTGCCTAGAGCACAATGTCTTTTAATAATCAGGTAAAACCCCAGAAATATATTTGAGACAAAAGAATAAATGTTTCTTTGAACATGTCCCCCAGCCCAAACCCCCCCCCAAATCCTACAGCATTTCTTCTAGAGCAATAGTCTCTTCCCTCCAGCATCCCCGTGTCTCAGGAATATGGGCAGCAGCCCCCCCAGTAACTGAGGCAAACATGACTGCAGAAGAAATCCCTGCTATCTGGCTGAAATTGCTCAGCAGTGTGGCTCTCCAGCCGTGCTGCATTTTTGCATCCCAACAATGACTGTGCTGCTGCTGGAATATCCCTTTCCATGCTTCTTGCTGGGCGTCTCTAAATGGTATCAACTCACTTCTGCGGCTCAGCAAGCCCTGTGCAATCCATCGCCGTCGATTGCCTGCCCTTTCCCCCTTCCAAACCCAGAACAAACACATCTGCTCCAGCTCGACTCCCCTCAACCTTCCCCCCTTCTCCCGCTCAACTCCACACAAACAAACTTTCCAAAGGAAAAGCTAGCTTACCTGGCCAATGCTTTGGGCATAGAGTCATACAAACTGATCAAGGCAGACATCCTAACTCCAGCACAGGGATTTGATTGCAAATTTCCATTGCAAAGGAGCAGAGGGAACTGGAAATCTGACAAATGCCTTCAAATTGACCCGTGTTTCCACAATGCACGCAGTGTTTAAAATGAATGGCAGACTTTATCATTTGGAGCTCCTTCAAGGACTCTGGCCTTCCATGCTTTGTTCTGATTCTTCAGACACATTTCCAAGAAGCACAGAGCTATGAAAGTGGATGATATTATGGAGACTTTTTCTAAGCTGGACCTCCCCCCTCCCAACAATAATTTTTAAAGCCTGAATTTTAAAAGATAGCCTGGAACTTTTTTTTTAGCTCTCCCCATACATCAGCCTTTTGTGCCTCGTCAGCCTCTGGCACCGCAGAGCCTTGGCCCAGTCCCCCTGTGCTGGGCGGCGAGCAACGGGATATGCTTGTGGGATCCCTAAAAATTCACCCGAGTCCAGTGCTGTCACCACAGCCTTATGCAAATGCGGCCCACCCCTGCCTCCCGAGCCCCTGGCAGCCAGCTCATGTCTCCAGGGGAGGACCTGATCTCCCTGCAGAACCCAGGGAACTGGAGCTGCTCACCCCCATTTTACATGTTAAAGGTAACAACTATTCTTGCGGAGAGTCCTGTACAGAAAGCCATATTTGCTGCCTCGGAAAAACATTTTGCTTCAAAGTTGTTCCTCTTAATTTGTATATATTTCTACAAATAATAACTTCCCTTTAAAGCACCGCTATTTGTTCCATCTGTTCAAAATAACATAGAAATGAAATGATACAATTCTTTGCGCAAATACATCAGATATGGCATGAGACAAAAAAATGGGTTAATCTAATAATTCAGCTGTGTCTTTACCAAGTTTCCTATGGGAAAAATCAGTCTTATTTTCCCTGCAGATCTGATACTAAGAGCTTCTTTCTACTAAGCACATTAAAAGCTATTTGAACCCAAAATCCCATCTATGCGTATGCAGAGATACACATATAGAAACAAGAGGCATCCGCACGATTGCAGATGAGGCTGTATCAAAATTTCTAATCAAAGTAAGGGAAGCCCCTTTTTATATTTTAGCATTCAGATTGTCTTTTTGCCTAGAACAAAGAAATCTTACGGGAAGTAAATTTTTTAGAGGAGACACACATGCACATACATGTAATCATACCTAACGATTTCTGTATGAATTATCCCTTAATTCCTTGGCTGCATTTCAGTCTTTGCGTAGTGGTTTATCCGCTGGTCCTGCAGCCGTTACTTGTTCCTTCCCTTCTTTTCACACACAGCCTCCCCTCATCACCTCTTTTTGCAACCTGGAAAACTGGGAACTCTCTCATTCCCCAGCCCCCAGACGTCTGTCTCCAGGATGAGGGGTAAACCTCTGCCCTCTGCTCATCTGCTGTTTCCCTTCCCAGCCTGAGCTGCTGCCTTGCCAGGAGGGGAGGGAAGATGTCCTAGGACTTGACCCCAGGGCAGAGCCTGCTCGGGCAGGACCAGCTCCCAGGAGGGTGGGGGGGGGCGCAGGGCGCACGCCCCTCTCCCCGCTTAACCCCTCCGCTCCTCTGACCTGGCGCCTGCTGCCCTCCTCCCTTTCGGGGCACTCGGGCTCGTCCCGGGAGCGTGACGGAGAAGACGGAGCACCGAGGGGCTGTCGCAGGAGGGCTCCGCGCAGCATGGCCAGAGGAGCAGCGGGATCTCCGAGCAGGGGATGTTTGGTTTGTGTTAACTACCCAGACAGATGCACTTCGGCATGTTTGCCTTTATGGGATCCATATGTTGTCATGGGAAATTAGAGGACAGCGGCACACAGCTAGAATTCACGATGCAAGCGCGGAGACAACATCCATGGCTCCAGCCCGCGCCCGCACACGTCCCTGTGGAGGTGCCTATTTCTGGAGCATCCACAGTCACTTCTTTGCTCCCCAACTTCCCGACACATTTCCTTTTGCTTTGCTCTGCAAAAAGTGTGGTCACAGGCAGCATCCGCACCCTGGGCCACCAGATCCACAGCCTCAGGGGAAAAGAGGTACTTCTGAGTTATCCCAAGTGCTAAAGGCAAGGGTTACTTTATTCTTGCCTCAACTTCTTCCTCAACCCACGTTTGGTTCACGTTCAGCAAGAACGACAGCTACAAATTACATGCACCTTCCCAAGCAGCGCACCAAGCAGCCCGAAAAATTCTGATTCCTCCAGGGCTCCCTGGTTTGGGGGTTGGTTGGTTTTTTGGGTTGGCTTTTTTTTTGTTTTTTGTGGTAGTTTGGGGTTTTTTTTTGTTTTTGTTTTTTTTTTTTTTTTTTTGTGTTTCCTTTTTTTTTTTAAGGTTTGGGGTTTTTTGAAAGTGAGTACATTAACAATTATTCTTCCATAAAACCAGACAGACATGTATCAAGCAGGGACTGATTTTTAAGGGCAGCTTTTAAAGGCAAACTGGTCCCCCTCTAGAGTCAATCCAACCACCAGGACTCACGCACAGCATGCCCGGGTCACCGGGCACACCAGGGCTGCAGGTACAACATCCACAGAACCGTGGCACCTCTCGAACCCTGAGTCTTAAAACCTGCGACTTTCTCCCAAACGCAAGACACTTCCAGCAATGCATCAACAGTACAGTCAAATTCCTAATCACCCGTCCTCTTCCTTCACCCCCATCCCACTTAAAGGGACTTGTCAAAATTCCAAATGTCAACCCCCACGTTAAGAAATAGGGAAAGCTCAAGACATTTCATTATAATAGGTACTAACAAACATGCAGTTTATTACCTTGCCGTATAAAATACATCTACATTAAGGTTCTCCCAAATGGAAAAACTGACCGCAACTGCATTCCTTGTTCAGAGCTATGAAACAAACCGGGAAGATAATTATTTGGGTTATTATGAAAAGAAAAAAAAAAATAGAAAAGGAAAAAAAAAAGGCAAAAAAAAGGCAAAAAAAAAAAAAAAAAAGCTTCTTTAGATTTTCAAGACATGATTTAATTTAGATGCATTTCTGATAGTAATAAAAATAGCTTCTTTTAGAAGGATGAAAAAACCATATTCCTGAAGCCTGGACAGAGGTTCCTTACTGGTTCACCTCCTCCTGAAATTCAAATCCCACGTTCCCAGCGATCATCAACATTTCTCACTAGGGCTGGAATGGGGAGGGAGAAGCTCCTGGAAATAAAAATTTTAAATAATAATCGGACATGGACCCGAGCAGAAAATGAAAAACGTTACCGTTAGGCTAGAGAAATATTTATTTAATCAAAGCAGAGGTTCTGGTGGGACTGGAGGAATGTTGTATCCTTTCCTAAAAAAAAAAAAAAAAAGAAAAAAAGAAAAGAAAAAGAAAAAAGGGGGAAAAAGAGGAGGGGGGTAGGGGGGAGAAAAGAGAAAGCAAGAAAGAAAAAAGGCAGAGGCACAGCCGCCTCCTGGAGTTCCCCATTGTCCGGGGCTATAGAGAGCCCCAGAATGGCATTAAACTCACAAAAGGCACATTGTGCGGGGGACAAAAAAAGCCCCTTCTTCTACAATAACTTTTAGCTTCTTATTTTTAGAAAATGACAAAGCTGTTGCCAGCGATGGCTGGTGAAACCTGTAGCCCGGCTCCCAGCGCGGCTGGCCGCAGCCGCATTGATCCGCCGGCCCGCTCGGAGCGGCGGCCGCCAAGTTTGAACGGGGCCGGGCCGCGCCGCGGGGATGCTGCGGGCGGCGGCGGCGGGGCCGGCGCGCAAAGTTGCGCTCGCTGCCAGACGCAACTTTCCCGGCGGCTCCCGGGGAAACTTCGGCGGTGGCGGGGGTCGGCCCGCCCCGGCTCTGCCCTGCGCGGGGCGGCGCGGCCCCGCCCGGGGCGCGGGGGCAGGTGGCCCCGCGGAGGTCCCGCCACCGCGGAGCGGAGAGGAGCTGCCGGCCGGCCCCGCGCCCCCTGCCCTGGCCGGCGCTGCGCGGGCAGGGCGCTCCGCGGGGCAGCGCGGCGGGGCGCGGAGCGGGGCCGGGCCGGGCCCCCCCGCCGCGGGCTGGGGGCCGGCCGCTTGCCCCAAGTTTCGGTGCGGCGCCGCCGCCGCCGCCGCGCTCCCCCCGCCCGCTCCTGCGCGCTCGCTCCCTCCCCCGCCGCCTGGGCTGAATCTTATTGATCCAGAAGGTGGCTAATTAGCCCTTCCCGTCGTGCCTGGGTAATGAGGCACATGCGCACTGCACTAATCAGCCATTTTTTGCAGGAAACTAATTAGCAGAATAAAGATCCAAAGAGTTTTTTTTCTTCCCAATCATCAGATCTGAGTCCGGGCGCTTCCTGCTCCGGCGACCGCCAGCCCCGCCGCCCGCTCCGCGCCCGCCGCCCGCTCCGCTCCGCGCCCGCCGCTCCGCCCCGACCCGCCGCCGCCGCTGCTGCTGCCGCCGCCCGCGGCCCCCTCTCTCCGGGGGGCTGCAAACTCCCC
This sequence comes from Corvus moneduloides, assembly GCF_009650955.1. Taxonomy (NCBI): domain Eukaryota; kingdom Metazoa; phylum Chordata; class Aves; order Passeriformes; family Corvidae; genus Corvus; species Corvus moneduloides. Next base: position 466,470 of record NC_045487.1, on the reverse strand, counting down.
GACAACGATGCTGCTGCTGGGCAGCGGCGGCGGCGGCGGCGGCTCCCGCTCGGCTCCGGCTGCTGCCCCCGGCTCCCGCTGCTGCTGCCCCGGGCCCCTCCGCGGAGCCCCGCGCTCCTGCCGCCGCAGCCGCCGCAGCCTGCATGGGATCTGTAGCCCCCGCGCCGCCGCCCGGGATTAAAAGCGCCGCCGCCGCCGGAGCAGCGACCGCGTAAGTGGTAACTTTTCTGCCCTGTCCCCCGCTCGGGCTCCTCCTGCTCGGGGCGCCCGGGCTGCTTTGCATGGGGCTGGTCCGGCCCCCCCTCCCGCCCGCTCCCACCCACCGCCCCGGATCCCCCAGCAAACTTTGTGCCGCTCGCCGTCCCGGAGCCCCGCCGCCGCCGCCGGGGACGCGCAGGTGCCGGCGCCGCGGGGGCCGCTACGCGCCCGCGGACCCCCCCCCGCCCCGCCCGCCGGCCATGGCCGCGGGGCGCGCAGCGAGCGCGGCGCCCGCCCGGCCGCTTTGTGCGCGGCGGGGCCGGCGGCGGGGGCCCGGCCTCGCGCGGAGCCCGCGCCCCCCGGGACCCCGCCGGGCCGCGGCCGCTCCGCGCCGGGGACGCGCTGGAAAACAAAGGGGCGAAGAAAGTGCCGAAAACTGCCCCGGCGGCGGCGGGCCCGGCCCCGCGGAGCCCCGCACCCCGCGGCCCGCACGGCCTGGCCACGCACAGTAACGGCGATTCTTGTTCCCCGCGGGCGGCTCGGTGCGGGAGCGCGGCGGGGGCGGGCGGCACCGCAGGCCGAGCCCGCTCGGGGCCGGGGTTAATGACTCGGGGCTGCATCGCCCGGCGCTTATCGCACTACGTGAAACGCGGGTCCTGTCGGTCCCCGCCGGGACCCGCCGCGCTCGGGTTCCCGCTGCCGCGCGCACCCTTTGCGGGCAGCGTGTGTGTGTGTATGTGCCCTGGCTGTGCACGGCGTGCGTGGGTGCCACGCACACGCGGGGTTCGGACTGTGAATTATTTATAATTTGGGTTGCATTTGTTTGTGTCTTTGTCTTTTTTTTTTTTTAATTATTCAGTTCTTTCTTCCCCCCCCCCCCCCTTTTTTTTTTTTTTTTTAACCAACAAAAAATTGGTTCCGAGCAAGGTCTGTTTCTCTCTCCCGCTGTGCTTGGGGCTGCTCTCGATATGTCCTGGACTCTAACGCAACCGTGTCCCCTCTGCGCCGGCTGTCTGTCTTTCTCCTCTTCTTGCTCCTGTTTAATATGGAGCAATTTTCTGGAGACTCGGTGACTCCCTCCTTAGGGTCACATTGAGTTCGAATACGACTGAAGGTGCAGGAATCCTGCAACGGAGGAAATAAGGGAATAGAGAGAATGGGGTCAAGTTGGCTGCTTAGAGGCCAAAACTCCCATAGCTGCCTTTAAAAATATATGTATAATATTTGGCTTTCCTCACTGTATTACGGATTGCAGCTTCCCCTTTCAGGTATTTTCCTTACAGCTTAAAGCCCTCGCTTCCTTTTGCCTCCCCTAACACCCTCCCCCTGTTAGAGGAGAAGGGGGGGGGGAGGAGGGAAAATAAAAGGAAAAGAAATGGGGGGGAGAGAGAGGGGAAAAAATAAAACCCATTGAGTTTAGGCAAATAAGGTTTGGTCTCCGTATCCTATTACAAAGCACTTTGAATATGCAAGACATCACACAAGACCAGTTATTCCAGTTACGACAAACTTAAAAAGAGAAAAAAGCGAGGCATGTTTAGATTGTAATTTGTTAGAGCAAGATCCGTATTTAAAATTCTGTCTTTTAAATATTTTTTTTTTCTAACCTTGCTTAATATCCAGCCTTTTCTGATGTCTGGGTTGGGTTTTTGTTTTTGGGGTTTGTTTTTTTTGGGGTTTTTTGCATTATTATTATTAAAATCTTTCCATCGAGTTTAGGAAGACCGCTGCGAGCAACGCATTTTCTGTATTTTTGTTCCTGTATCTCGGAGGAGAGTTGGCAGGGATTCTGTGGTTTGCAGTTACACAATATGTTATCATGTTTTTAATCACTAAATCATTGCAGTGGTTATAGATTTACAGTCTTAGGGTATTACTGAGCGGCGCAGCGCAGCCCGTGTGTGCGCGGACATACGAGAGCATGCTGTTAACATGCTCGTGAACTTTGCTTTTAAATCATTTCCCGGCCGAGCCGCGGCAGAGTGCGGAGCCAGCGTTTTGGCATCACCCCTCCATGCACTTGAGGAAAGTTTGTGCAACCCTCCCGGCAGGGCAGGAGCTCCGATGGGCGTCGTGCACGCCCTATCCTACGGCGCTGGCGGTAAGCGGCGGGTCAGGGGGTGCGAGGGGTGGCCAGTGGGCCGGGGCCGCCACCTGCGTGGCCGAGGGGATCGGGCCGCCCCACCGGCCGCCCTCTGCTCCCGTTGCACCCTTTATTATGTAACAGAGCCCTTGGCAGCATTAAAAATTCAGCATTACAAGCTGATTGTAATGCTCCCTCATTAGGGAGCACTGTCTGGTCCGGCACTGAGTGAAGGCGGATCGTGGCTTTTTGGCTGCCGCAGCAGCGCAGACCGGAGAGCAGCTGGGAGGGGGGCGAGCGGGGCGTCCCGGGCCCCCGACAGCAGGATCGTGCCGGGCTCCCCACCACCATGAAGCGCCGGCCCTGCGGCCAGGCCCAGGGCTCGCCGGGCTTCTGCTCTGCCGCCGGTCGAGGGCTTTCCCCTGTGCAGCTGCCTGAGCTGCCTCCTGGCCGGTCCTGCTCCGCAGGCTGCCTTCGACTGGAACAAAAGCAAAGAAAAGGCACATTAGAGGGGAGCGAAACTCTGCATCTGGCCCCAGAAGTTGCTTTGCTGTATTTGTATATTTTTTTCCTCCTCTTTTCTTTTAAACGTGGTCATTTTGGGAGCAGAGGGCAGCAGGAAGTTGGCTCCAGCCCCTATCCCGCGCACCGTGCCGGCCACAGCAGCACTGGTTCTTTGCTGCAGAGCCTCCGGACCCCCCCTCCCGCCCTGCTGCTGCCTTTTGTTCCCGCAGGACCGAGCCAAGGTGCTGCTTGGCGGGCCAAGGCAGCGCGGGCGGCCCCGTGTGCCTGGCACTATCGGCTGGACTTGTCATGGCCGCTGTCACACTGGGGCCCGGTGGTGGCCGCTCTGACAAAAGCAGAGGCGTGTGTTCCTCTTTCATCTCTCTGCTTTGACCCCCGCCCCATTGCTGTCAGTGTCGTGCCAGAGGCCAGGAGCGGCAGATTTGCTTTGGGCCTGGCCGGTGGTTGAACGGCTTCAGCAGGAATCGCTGAATCCCAAGCTGATGGACACACAGCTGGCTGCATCAGCCTCCCTGTTAGCACCTCCTTCCGCTTTCCAAAATAACAGTAGTAGCAGTAATAATAATAAAAAAAATGTTGCGTGGAGAAGCAGAAAAAGAATTAGTTGGCTTTTACATCAACTTTATTCACATGCCGTGCTCTGTTCTGCGGGGGCTCGATCCCTCGTGGGAGCGTTTCCCTACCAGTGTCGCTTTCTTGTCTGCGGTGGGAGAGTTTTCGGCAACCATCTTCTGTGGGTGCTGGTGGCGGCGGCGCTGGCCCTGCTGGGGCTGGAGGTGTGTTTGCGCTGCGGAGATCGGTTCCAGAGAGACAGGCTCGGGAGAGGTTGAGTGTTTCACGGCTCCTGCATCCCTTCACCAGAGTGCAGCCAAGGTTTGGCCTTTGTGTGGCTTTGGGGGCCATGTACCAGTGGGTGCGTCCGGCTGGCAGGAGAAGTGGGCTGTGAACAAAGCTGGGTCACGACAGGTCCCCCTGGCCCAGCACATGCCAGACCCCTGTGCCGCTCGCAGGCTCCTGCAACTGATGACTGTGGGGGCTTCAGCCTGGGAGAGGCCCCTGGGGCCACAGCAGGTGCCTGTGGGGGCTGTGCCCGCTGTGCTGCTCCTGTTTCATCATGGTGGGTCATCCCCCACGCCGTCTGAGAGCCCATGGGGAGGCTGCCCGTCCCTGGGGAGATGCAGGGGTAGACTAGAGAGCGGAGCTCCTCTCTGGGGAGCAGGGCTCCCCCTCCCTTCCTCCTCGACAGCCAAAATTCAGGCTGGGTGTCCAGCGCGTGGCAGCAGCGATGGGGCTGTCGAGGGCTGTCGTGGCAGGAGAGTGGGAATCAAAACATCTGTGCGCAGGCCTGGGCGCCGCAGCCTCTAATGGTTTCGACGGAGCTGTTGTGGTCTGTTGTCTGGAAAATCTGCATTCTGCGCCGTGCCCGAGGGGGCCGCGGCACCGCAGACCGTGGCGGTACCTAAATATAACCGCCTCGCGCCGAGGGGTGAGGTGAGGGCAGCGGGAGCAGGCCGCCCGCTTGCCTTCTGCTTTGTCTCTGATTTGCGATTCAGGCATTTTTGTTTGCTCCCGAGGTTGGGTTTTGTGTAGGCAGGGATTGGAGAAATAGATAAATTCCAGCTAGTTTAAAAAAAATACCCAAACAACAAAACAGGGTGGATGAGTCGGGCTTCCCTCGCTGCCGGCAGCGGTCCTGCTGCTGGGTTGGGGATCCCACCAGCGCTGGCCAGCCCTGTGTTCCTCATTCCCCTCGGAGACGCTGCGGGTCTCGCTGAGGTCTCACTGTGCCGGCAAGAAGCCAGAGCTTCCAGCGCTTCCTTGTTGGCTGTGCTGGACAGATGTGTCCATCTGTCGGTGCGGGAGGTGGGTGCTCGTCGCCACAGCAACGCTGGCTGTGCGCGGGGCTATGAGCGCCAGGTGTGTATTGTGCGTGTCAGAGGTGGCTGTGAGCACAGTCCAAGTTCGTCCCCACACGAAATTATTTTTTGGTTGGGGATGTCAGGAAGGGAGCTCATGCAGGCCGCAGCTGGTGGTGGCTGCCAGCGCGTCCCAGGCGCTGCTGAGGTGGAGGGGACAGTGGGATGATAGCGGGTGCCGCTGGCAGGCTGCGGCCACCCGGCTTTGCCCTTGAGTTTGCTGCTAGGAGAGACACTTAGCTGTTGATTGTAATTTCATTATGTCACAAGTGCCAAACATGCCTCTTGCTATGAAAAGGCAAAGAGGACCAGCAGTATTTTTCTTTCCCCCCTCCTGGAAAACAAACATTTCACAGTGTTCTGAATTGTGTGGTGCACGTTGCTGTTGAACATGAGGATGCTGGCCCTGTGGTAACCAGGCTTTCAGGTATTAAATTTGGTGAAGGCTGAGCTGCGCGGGTTCCTTGGCATGGCAGTGATGCTGGAGTAGACAATGTGCTTGGCAGCTCTGGTAAAATGTTTTTTCCCATCCTCCCCCTGCCCCGGTATCTGGGAAAGTGGAGCCTGCAGGGCCTATAACACGTTATTTCTTAGTGTTTATTTTCATGGCCCACGTGTGCCTGCTGAAGCATCGGTCCCTGCCGGGGAAGATGGGAGCTAGTCCCAAACCCTCAGGTCCGAGCAGCAGCGACCCTGTGTCCTGCCTTGGGCTCACCTCGTACTTCCAGCTGCGCTTTCCTAGCTGGTGGTAGCCCACTCCAAAATGGCTGGTTGGATTAGTTGGGTAGCAGGGGGTTTAACCCTCCTTCCACACTGCCACCGGCTGCCTTGTGCAAACAGACCGGCGCTTGATGCGGAATTCAGCGTGCAAACGGAATTGCTGATGGTAACATGGCAATGATGTGCTTGATCCTGCTGGGTTGGGCAGTGGGTTTCCTGAGTGACTGTGACGTCTGGTGATGGGCTCAGACGGTTTTGGTCTTCTTGTTATAATGGAATTGAGTGAAGAAGGGGGAGTTGAGGAGGGTGCGGAGGCACAGCTGGCTGAGCTGCCATCAGGTGCAGGTTGTTTGAGATGATGCAGAATCTGGGGCTTCTTCTCCAAGGTGTGTTTGCTGAGGTACCATGTGGTGGGGAAAGCATGTTGGCAGGCCTGGAGGCTGGTTCAGGAGAGTGAGCAGGGAAAGTGCACAGAGCTACTTGGTGTTTGAGGCACAGGTTTGAGAGCTGCAGAGTCTGCAAAGCAGCCTTGCTCCTGCAGTGTGAAGGTGTTCTGGATTCGGGCTGTGCACAGCAGCTTGTGCGTTCCAGCTGTACCTCTGGTGTTGCAGAGGCTGGTGCGCAGCCCTTGGATACCTCGAAAGCAGAGCAGGGGCTCTGCCGTGCTGGGGTGCGGGAGGTTCCCGCACAATGGCTGTGGAGGCGATGCTGCCGGGCCGTGGTTCCTTGGGTGTGCAGCGTTGGACAGTGCTGGGTGCCGGTGCCAGTGCCAGTGCAGGAGCTGGTCTCGAGTGAACTGTAGCAGTGTGCTTGTGGCCGCTGGAGTGGTACCGACGGGTGGTCTTTGCTCTTGGTGCATGTCCCCTTATCGGGCTGAGGTTGCTTTGTGCTGTGGCATGTGGGTGAACGAAGGCCAGGGAGCGGAGGGCAGACGGCCACCACGTCCCCGTGTCCTTGTGCGGTTCCCACCGCAGCCCCTGACTGTGCCAGACAGAACTGTAGATGTCAGGCTTTGCACAGAAAGGAGAGCGGGGAGGGAGGGCGAGGAGGAGGCACAAGCGCGCAGCAGCAGGGCTGTGAGGTTCAAATTAACCTTCTGCTTTGTTGGTGTTGGAGTGAGGCGCCCCGGCCGCCAGCACAGTGCAGGCCCACCATCATTCATACGCAGCTACGTGGAGGAACGGGGCCAGGAGCAGGGCATCCTCCCAGTGCTGGTGAGGGAGGGGGACAGCAGGTGCCCGGGACACTGTTGGGCCCAGACACTAGAGGCGAAGGCGCCCAGTGGGACTCAGGGGCTGGCAGGACTCACCGTGTCCCCAAGGTGCTGCGGTCAGTGCCTTTGCATCCGACTTTGGGTGCTCTGGCCTGTCTTCTGGAAGCCGGGTGTGCAGCACCCGGGCGTGTGCTCCTACACAGCTACTTCAGATGTCAGAGCCTAAATTTCTCCTCTTTAATTTTCTCCTGTTAATTTTGTCTCTTTTAGTCTTACATACTTCCTTTCCCCGTTCCTTTCTTCTTGCTGTTTTTCATCTTCCGTAGAGACAGTTAAAAGCAGCTTAACACCGTGAGCTTGTTTGGAAGTCAGAAGATCTGTTTCAGCTCTGACACTGACTTTGGGCAGGACACCAAGTGTTTGCCTCTGCTGGAGGATGAAATGGGATGATGTGTAGTTCACATGCAGGGACTGTAAGTGGGGGTTAATTGTGAAAAATCATAACATGTCTTAAATCCCCAGAGCATTGTTTCATCCTTAAATTTTAGGTGGAAGTACCTGCTGTGCTGGGGGCAGCTGTGGAGCAGAGGGATTGTCCAGAGCACCTCAGCACCTCCCAGCAGAGCGCTGTGCTCAAGACCTGTGCTGTGGTACTGGAGAAATGGAGCTGGTTCGTCCTTTGTTTTTGACACCGTCTCATCCCTCCTGGTGTTGCCGCTTTCTGGGGTGCAGTGCGCTGGGGTGGAGGACTGGTCATGTTGGGCAGGGTTTGTAGCCCTACAGAGTCCAAGTCTAATCTTAAAGGCACATGTGAAGGTGTAGGGAGGTGTACATCCTGAGCGCCTGTTCCTCAGGATGAGCTCCTGTAGGCATGGCGTTGGGCCTGCAGCACAGCTGGAGGAGGCGGCAGCGGGGTGGAGCGTCTGGTTGGTTGTGTTACTGATCGAGAAATGAGGATGGTGGACAAGAAGCGCGCACTGCCCCACAGCAGGCTGGTGCTGGAGGAGGGCTCGCTGGATGGGTTTTGTGGCAGTGCATCATGGCTGGCAGAGGGGAGAGCGGGTGGTGAGCTGGATGCTGCTGCCAGCCCCATGCCTTTTGCTGGCCACGGAGCGGGTTGTGAGCCGTGTGCTGGCGTGGGGTGCCCAGCCCTGGCGAGGGTGGTCAGCACCACGTGCGCCTCCGCTACTTCAGAAACCAGTCACTCGGCGAGTAGCAGTGCCTGTCTGAAGGAGCTGCCACAGATTTTTTTTTTTCCTTGATTGCCTTATTTTAACCAGCCTCTCCACTGTTTCCTCTTTATTTTGGGCAACATGGAAGTCCCAGAGGTTTGCATGAGATCCTGGAAATTCCCCAGGTGGTGGGTCTGGTGCCAGTGCAGCCCTGCGTGAAAAGCTGCCTTCATGGCAGGCTTGCAGCGGTTTCACCTGGAACTGCAGATGTGTGAACAACAGAGCCAAGCTCTGGAAGTGCCCGGGGGATTGCTTGGAGCCTGTGCAAGAGGAGGAGGAGGATTGAGCTCTGATCTGTACAGCAGTGGCTGGGGTCAGCCTCACGGGAGGAACAGCATGACTGACTTCTCTTCTCTTGAAACCTCCCAGCTGTGCCCAGGGCTGCAGACCTAGTTGCCAGAGGCCCCCTGCAAGGTCCTCTGGCTCTTGGCAGTACAACTGGGAGTGTCCAACCAGCCACTTCTCTAGCCATGTTCCTCGTTTAAGCATACCTTTGTGTCTCTGGAGTGATGGGATGCTCTCTTGGGACTGGAGGTTTCCTTCCTTGAGTCCAAGTAGCCACTGGCTGTGTGAATGTCTGCTTAGTTCAGGCAGGAACTGGATGTCAAGACTGATTTTTATCCCCCCAGCGATCTTTTTCTCAGTCCCTTCTTGCTTCTGGGTACAAAGCCCATGGAGTAGCAACGGTCAGTGAGATGCTTTTGGTGAGATTCCTCAAGAAGCACTGGCTGTCCTCTGGAGATCTGAAGTTCTGTACCGCTGGAGAACATGAGTGGAGAGGTGTTGGGCAGAGACATAGGTATTTTACTGTTGGTGGTGCTCAGTGGGTCTTCTGCATTTTAAAACAAAAAAAAAAGCGGAGAAACCAAAAAAGCTCCATCTGCCATTAAAGCGTAGTTGCCAGGAGGTGGAGGGGAGGAGTATTTTGGTCACAGTTTTCCCCTATGCAAATATTTGGGATATTAAAAGCTGTGTCTGTGTCTTGTTGAAGGCCTTGCTGGACTGTGGAGCAGGACTGGGTGATTTCTCAACTGCTGTTTTAATTTACTTTTGTTAAGGCTCAGCTCTCTCCATTAGTCCCATTACCTGGATGTTGAACAGTTCCAAGCAGTGGTTTTGGCTGTGCCTGACCAGCACGGAGGGGATGAGGGCCTGAAGTCAGCCCCATGGTCCAGGTCACTATGAGGAGGCTGGGGCAGTTCTGAGCCCCAGAGGTGATGTTGGTGACTGCTGTGGAGATGGTTCCTGGCTCCCTGGTGCCTGGAAATAGAAGGACTGAGAGTCTTAGGGTGCACATTGTTTACAAAAGAGGAAGAAAATGGTAAAATAAAGGTTCTTTTTGTAGAAATAGCTACAGTGAGTACTGTGGGAGAAAGGACAGAGGTGGTGTTCTTTAATGTTCTCACGGTGTCTTGAGTGTAAAAGTTTTTTTGTTTGGTTTTATATTTTAAAGTTCCTTCTTCCTTCTATGAGCCTCTTGCACAGCAGAGGAAGAGAAACACTTAACAAAAATAGAGCCTGTGTTTGCCTAAAATGAGGTTGCTGTGGCATGTTTAGGACTCGAGACTGTGACTTTGAAGCTGACTGCATTTCATACTGCTGATACCCTTTTAACTGTCTTAGGTAAACAGTTCAATTGGGCTCTGAGAAATGTCTGGTGAAAACTGTGCTTGGCTCCTCATTCTGACTGTTTCAGAGGTTTTCAGAACAAATACCCTCTGCTTACCAGCGCTCTTCCTGCTTAGAAAAGTTTGCATTGATTTATTATTATTTTTTCAAAGGATTTACTTGCACATTAGAATGCCCTGTGGACATTATTTTCAGTTCAAGGAGGGTTTATTTTAGTTTGGCTTAATTGAATTGGAAACAGTTATGAGCTGTACCAAAGCAACTTGATTTCAAACCGAAACAGGAATGTCCACGAGCAGGTTCACACTGCTGTATTCACATGCCTGCACTGAATTCCTCTTGTTTGCCTGTGTGTAGGAACTCTTGGCAAGTAAATCACAGTGACGGCTCAGTGGTGCTGAGGCAGGACCTGGAGAGGCTGCTGGGGCTGGTGTTTTATCTGTGTGTGACACTGATGCTGCCACCAAGGCCAGCCTTGCCCTGGATGCTTTTTCCTTTTGCTGACACAGAGCTTTGGGGCAGTGGCACGGGGAAGTAGTTTAGGGAAGGGACCTGAGTTAGAAAAACTGCTAAAGGACGGGGGGGAAAAAAGCTTCCTCAAAACATTTTTATTTTTGGTTGGTTTTTTGCCAGTTTCCTTTTAATTTGAAATAATCATGTGGTACAGGTTGAAATGGCTTTGCTGGAGCGGAGGGGAGCAGGCAGGCAGGACCGAGGACTATTCCCAGAGGAGCGCTTGCTCTGCTGCTGCCCGAGCCAAAAGCATGGTCCCAGTGTGGGGCTGGCTCCTAAGTGTGCATTTGGTGTAGGGTGCTTGGGAGGAAGGCACTGCTTTTAGTCATCCTTGTTTTGTTACTCTTTTGCCCTTTCAGGAGTACAGCAAAACTCAGAGGATCCCTGTGCAGCCCTTTCACCTAAGGAAGCTGAGCTATGGCTGAGGCAGAGGCTCAGCTGAAGGGTGAGCTCCTTCTACCATGGAAGGAGGAGCTGGTCCCCACAGTGCCCTGGCTCCTTTGGAGCATCCTTCTCCTATTGGGAGCTCTGGCCTGGGGAGCTGGGTGGAAATTGCTGGTCTGTGCTGTGGGTGAGCAGCTGGGGCTGCTGGCAGCCAGGGCCTAGTCCCTGGGCTCTGCCGTGTGCGGCTCTGGCCCTGCTCCAGCCGCTGCCGCGGGCTTCATGCCCTGGTGCGTTCCGTGTGTTCCGTGCGAAGCCAGCACCTGGAGCTGGCAGCCTGGATGGCTTCTGTTTGTGGTTTCACCTGCCTAAATAAACAAACAATCTGTTTGCTCCCCCTCCACCCCCTGTTCCTCTGCAGCAGCACTGGCCAGCGTTTTGATGAAGGATCTGGATCCTGTTTTCTGAGGGGTCTATACCTGCCCCAGGTAGCTCCTTCTCCTCCTGGGGTAGCTCCCTCCTCCCCTGTCCAGTGCTCTTTGCAGTTCCAAACCAAGTATTTGCTGCAGGTTTTGAAACTGATTTTGGTTTTATTTAAGCCATTGCCTAATCTCATGTCCAAGGAGTCTCTTCTGTGTCTTTCTAACTTTGCAGAGTTCTGGGATGTAACTGGTGGCAGTGGAGGGGCTGGCAGAGGCTGCACCGGCCACTGGCAGAGAGGAGGGTGGCCAGGCACATGCTGTGCCCTGCCCTGGTGCGGGTTGTGCTGGGTCTGGCTGTGCTCCTGGGTCTCAGCTGTGTATGTGTAGTGTTCTCTGTGTGCTTGTACATCAGGTGTGTTTAGACTCTACACTGAGGTCTGTCTGTCCATCCACATCCAAGCACCAGCGCAGTGGGGGCTCTGTTGGGGACATCTTTGTATAGATGCCCCTTTTCCTGGTCATTACAGAGTGATTCCTGTGTAAAACCTCCAGATTCTGATTGTTTCCATAGACTGATGATTTCTTAATGGTTTATTCTTTATAAAGTCATTAGTAAAGCAAAACATCATACCCCAGAGTGAAAATGTGATCTTAACTGGCTCCCAGGCGAGGACAAGCAGAAGTGTTTTCTCCTGCAAACACACACTCAAAAGCCAGAAGGGTGGTTTCTAAATCAGATGATGCAGGACCTGAGTGTGGAAATTGCTGTTAGAGCTGCTGTGATTTCTTCAATAATGTGTGTTCTGAAACTTTGCATTTAGGGGTAAAAAAAAATCTAGTCTAGAATATTTCTACTGTACCGCTCGTTCAGTTGTGTGTTGTCTGTTGTGGTGGGAAGCTCATCCATTCATCCTGCCTGCCGGCTCAGACTTGGCTCCCGTTGGGATGTGTCATGCTGCTGGCTGACTGCAGACACAGTGGTGCTGGTTTCCAGCACTGTTCTGAAGCTGCGTGTTCCTCCTGTGCACAGGGCTCCGTGTACCCTGTGGCAGGGCCAGGCTGTGCTGCTTTGCTCTCTGCCTGAGCTGCAGTGATGAGAAACTTGCATTTAATGAAAGTCACCATCTAAGGTTCTTGGGATCTTGCCAGTGAGAGTTTCCTATTTAAAATTAGAAATCAGATTTCATTTTTCTTTTTGTGAAGCCTTGATGTGAACTGGTAGTTGCTGGAGTTTTCTTTTAAATCCCGAGATCCCAGCTGAGGTGACTGGGGGGGAGGAACACACAGTTAAGCAAAACCCTAAACAGTGGAATTGAAGATTTTGTCTTTTTGTGAGACAAAAAATAGTAACTTTTGTGTAATACTGAGTCCTCAGTGGTAATAAGTGACTCATTAGGCAAATGCAAAGTGTGTAAAGGCAGGGAGCTCTGAGCCCATCAGGGTGCTGGCAGGTGTGCAGGGAGGGCCCGAGCTGGAGCTGGGAGGGTTGCTGCCAATGGCACCTGCAGCCTCTGCCGGGCAAGGAGGAGAAACCTCCGAAGCAAGGAGGCGAGGTGAGGTGAAATGTGTGATAAAGCCTGTGGCCATAGTGGCTTTTGGAAGGGTAAACTTGTTGAACTGCTACAGTAGCTGGATTTTGTTCTGTTCAGGTAATTTGTTTCAGGCTTTTGGGCACATTCTTTTGCTATGTCAGATGTGATTTGTTCTTTGTGACATGGGTCTGTCCATCTTCCCTGCATGGCCACTGTGGTGGGAAGCCTGCTCTACCCTTATCCCGGGTGAGGAGCAGCACGGCTGCCAGAGTGAGGAGCTTCCACTTCGGCTTTTCTCTGGCAGCTCTTACTTCACTGTTGACTGGCATTGAAGAATTTATCCCATTCCTTTGTTTTACATGCAAGGAAACCTTATCCCTGTGGCTTCTGTTGCTGCTGGTTGTAGGAGTGTTGGTGGAGATAAGGGCCCGTTCCCTGTGCCCCCCCGGGAGCAGCTGGCAGCTTGCCTGCCATGACCCACAGGAGCCAGGCTGGATCTCTGTGTACTAATGGGCCTGCCTTGTCCTGCCTTGTTTGTCATGATTTGTGGCTGCATTTGTATGCAAATACTAACAACTTGCTGCTGAGTTAATTAGTGTTTTTTCTCTTTGCTTCCTGGAGCTTAAGCAAAAGGTCTTTATTCTCCCCATTTCAGTGGTCTGAGCTGCTCCCCCCCCCCACACCAGCATGCCTGTGCTGGGTGTCCTTAGGGCAGTTCAAGCCCAGTTGCATGAACTGGCTGCAGACTCTTGGGGACCTCAGGACAAAGGTGTCTGTTGAGGGGTTGAGGTGGTCACTGCAGCTGGATGCTCTGGGATTGAGCACTTCAGAGTTGGGGTTGAGCACCTTAAATGCCATGGGATGGATGATTCTCAGACAAGATGCTCCAAGGGTGGCTCTGGTGACCTGGACATGACAAGGATGGAGTGGGAATTGCTGGCCTTCCACACCAGCTGGGAGTTGGATTTTTGCTTTGACAAAGGCAAAGGCAGGCATTTCTTCCCCTCCCAAGTAGGGTATCTTTGTGTCCTTGGTTGGGCTCAAGGATTTTACTCATTTTAATCTTTCATTCCATCTCCTTTTCTGTGGGCCTCACAGGTGTTTGGGTCTGCCAGAGCCCCCAGGTTGGAGGGGTTACCTGCTGTGCTCTGGGGCAGGTGGGGTGGGCAGCAAGGAGACCCTGGGCAGGAGCTGCTCCAGGGGCCGTGGTGGTGCCCAGGCTGTGGCTCCAGCCAGCGTCAGGAGTCCAGGCAGTAGTGCTTGTCCCACTCTGCCTCTTTCTGCCCTCCAGCCAAGGCTTTTTCACAGTTACTGAGTCAGAACTTCTGTTTAGTTTTTAAGGCTTTGTTTTTATCCTGGAAGGCAGGGCTGTGGCTTCTCAGTAGCAGGGGTGACAGCATCCAGCTTGAAGCCAGGGACTGGCAAGTTCCAGCTGGAAACCAGTGGCCCTTTGCCCCTGGGTTGGTAAGCGTCACCACCTTACTCATATTTGAAGCCTCGGTGCCTTATTGCGTGATGGTGGAGGAGTGAAGGTGAGGTGGGGTGGTAAGTTGTGCAGCACTGCATCCCGCTGGAAGAGGGGATGTACCCACTCATTAGTGTGGAGCTCCCCATCCTATCAAGGAACGTTCCCAGGAGTGGCAGCTCACTGGTCAAGATACATTTCCTGATCCCAGAGCCCGAATTGCTGCATGTTTTCTAGTCATCTGAGGACTAATGAAAGAGAGGGGGTTTGGAGTATTTTATTTTGGTTTCCTGTTTCAGTGCCCCTCTGAGTTGAAGAAACGCTTCTGATACCCAGCAGTGTTTTTCACCACTGGATTTTAGACATGGGAGATGTATTTTTCCCTACTCTTGCTTTTCCATTTCACACCCTGCAAGGCAAAGGAATGTGGCACTGCAGACTCACCATGCTGCATTTTTCTGAGGAAGTACAGAAATGAGGATTTTTCTGCAATCCTTCTGAACAGATTCCCAACACTGTAGTGGGCTTATAACTCCGTAAAGCTGAGACTTCGTAGGAAACCCAAGTGAGCCTGGGTAGGGTCCAGGCAGGAGGGGTTGAATTTAGGACCTTGCAGAGTGAAATACAGATTTTTCTAGTTCCATTTGGGCTGTTGGGACCGTGTCTGTCCTAGTGACTGTCTCAGTGCAAAGGTCTGAGGTGAGAAGCAGCTTAAAAAGGCTGTGTGGCATGTGAGGAAGCAAGTTAGCTCTTAATCATATCATATTGGCCTCCTTTGCGGCTGATACATCTGCTGTAAAACGCTTAGTGCTGAGTGCCTGATTGGGCAGCCCATGCTAAGTGTTCAAACTCCTGCTGCCTTTTTTCTTCAAACAATATCTTCTGGCTTCCAGATTTCTGATAAATTGATAAGAGGAATTGCGTGAGTCAATAGAGTTGTAGACACTTTGCCAATATAACCCTAGCGCTATTGATCTGCCAGTAAATTAAAGTCTTACTTAGAGGCTGCCGATATTTCTGATCTCCTGCCTCACCAATTACACCCTCCCAGCTACCTGGGAAAGACAGCGATGGGAGACGAGGCTGCCGAGGCTTTTCCAAGCAAGTGGGGCCGTGGCGTGGCAGCCGATGCCTGTGTGGGGCCAGGGGTTTGGGGACTGGCGCTGGCACCGAGTGCGGTGGCACTGGGGTGGGTACCTGTTGGGAATGCTGCAGAAGGGATTCCTTAGGTCAGGGTTGAGCCTCCCGCAGCTCCTGGGCACAGCCCTGGCTGCAGGAGGATGGAGACAGTTCAGAGGGGCAGTGAGCCTGTGTCCCTCGGCTGTGTCCAGCTAGGGAGCTGCCCTCAGCCCTCTGCCTTCCCTGGCACGGAGTGGCCGATGCCATCAGGTCCCGATGCCATTGGGATTGTGGTCCTGCAGAAGGGCCTCTGAAGAACGGATGCTTGCTGGAAGATGTGGATGCAGGGAACCCCGCTGCCCTACGGCTCCTTCCCTGCTGCCTGCCCTGGGCTCTGCCCCTTGGCTGCTGGGTTGAGGTCCGGACAGAGCGGGGCTTTCAGCTGTCCAAGAGGCCATAGATCAGAGAGCCCCCGCCAGGCTCCCACGTCGTCCCCACCCCCGGCCACCCACACACCCCCTCCCCTGTGAAGTTTCAGTGGATTCTTGCCCGATAAGCCCCTTTCAAGTCTCATTTACGTTTGAAAGTCCATAGCTAGCTTTGGGAAGAAATCTCCAGATAAATGCTGTGTTCTTTCTAATACCCCAGAGCGAAAATCAATGGGAGGGATAATTCCTTCCCTTGTCCTACATGGACTTTCATGTGTTTCTACCTCCAGCAGCACCTTTTAAATAAAGAGAAGCAGCAGCCACCCTCCCCTTTCTACTCTGCCCCCTGGGTCCCAGCCCAGGCCTGCCAAGCGTAGCGGGATGCAAGGTGTGGGGGTCCCTGTGTGGAGACGGGTGCTCAGCTGGGGGGTTTCTGTTGGCCCCTTGGGTCCAGTTTGGGCTTTTACTGGGAGAAAACTGCACATCTGTCTGGATTTGCAGGACTGGCAGTAGGGATGTCTCTGGGAATTCACATCCAGAGTGGTCTGTAGCTGGAGCAGAAGACCCAGGTCTTGGAGGTGGTGGCAGCAATACTGTGGTGAAGGGATTTAAAAAAACCATTCATTAAATCCAGTGAAGTGAAGGTTCTTGTCATATAAACTGCTGCCAGGTGGAAGATGGCCCTATAGTGTTATCAATTTTTAACCTAAGCTTGTGCAGAGCACTCTGGGCAGTGATGTCTCTTCTGCCAGGCATCCAGCAGTGCCTGCTATGAGGCACATCCAGTTTCCAGAAATACCTTACAGGAATTCGTAGCTGGGACTGGTCTGAGACAGCTGCTCCAGACTGCCCTGGAACATGCTTCTATCTAAAGGTTGCATCCTCCTGCAATGAAGTTCTTTATCTGGCCACTTCCTTGCTGGCTGCACTGAGCTGCATTTTCCCTGGTGTTGTGAAGTTATTGTATAGACCGTACATTAAAAATTGTAACTATTCCAAATCTGCTGTTTTGGCAGGGAATCGCTGAGTCTTGTGATCTGTCTGTAATGGAGTGGAGATGCTGAGCTGCAGCAGGATATATTTACACTGAAAGCTTTTTCATGGAGGAAACATCTGAGCAGCTGAACGGCATGAATGATGTCTTTAAATTTCTGGTAGCTCCTGGTACAGTGCTGGCAGCAATGGGCAGGTAAAGGGGAGCAGCTGTGCAGGTTGCCTCCCCTGGTTAGAAGAGCTGAGGCAATGGGTGAGCTGAGGGAAATCCTGTGTGGACCAGATCCTCAGAAGAGGTGCTGTTAAAAAGGGTGACTCAGTCCTTACTGTATTGAGATATTTGAATCCTGTTCATGCCTGGTGATGCTGATGCCCAGGGCAAGGGCAGGTTGGAGCAAGGCTTTTCTACGTTTCCAAATAAGTTTTCAGGGTTTCCTTGAGGCTTTTTGCTCCCTCCTGGCCACAGCTTGAAGTCCCACAGTGCAAGGCTGGATAAAGGGTTTGTGAAACTTTGTGGATGGCAGATAATTCCTCACTTCTTTTAGCTGGAGCATGTAATGGATGAGGAGTTCAGCTTGTTTTTCCACCCGTTTCTGTTGGCCAGGGCTGGAGCTGCTGCCCGCAGCTCTCTCTGGAGCAGGGAGTCGCCCAGAGTGGCTTTTGTCATAAATACTGCACTGCACTCAACAGGGAACGGTTAGCATCAGGATGAAACCCATTCATTAGCAGTATCTGCATGCCTGCCCAGGTTCGCCTTTAGGATTGGGATCGGCTGAAGCTCTTTCTGGTGGGTCAGTGATGATTTCTCTCCAGCTGCCAGAGACAGAGGTGACTCGACCACTGGCCCTTGTGTTTCTCCTTTGCATCCTGAAATATTTGGTGTTCTGTATGTGAACTTAATGACTGGTTAACGGGTTACAGTCTAATACCTCTAATTCAAATGTCTCTCAACTTGCAGGAAATCTAAGTTTGGGATTTTTGTGCTCTCTGCCAAGGCTGGCATTTGGACAGTGTTCCCTAATTTATTTCCACAAATTGGAGAAGGCTGTAATTTACTATTTTAAGAAGCGCGTGTTTCAATAGACCTGTAATGAAAAAAAGAAAGTTTGGTGCGTGTCTGAAGCTGTAAGAATCACTGGACTGGATCAGAACAGTAACATGTAGTAATTTGACCTTTGCAAAGTGGACAAATTCTTCTTAATTTTTTCCTCTGACCTGTCTGCAGAGCAGTGTATTCATAGTCACAGAAGCACAGACTCGAAGGGGCTCTCACTGTACCAAGAGGGTATTGCTGGCACCATGGTGGTTCTCCTTAGGATCTTGCTTTGGAGATTAGGGACCCCATGCCCATGCTTCATGACTTGTAGTTAACAGAGGGAAAAACTTTAACTCCTACCCTAAAACTTGGCCTGCAGTGATACAAGAATGTGTTTTTTTGGGTGGATAGTGAGTAAAATAGGTCATAGCTATTTTATATGTGTGTTTGAAGACTTACGACTCTGTCTTTTCCAAAGCTTTACAAGACCAATTCCCCATTGAAACAAAAAGGTTCACATAACCTTCAAAGCAAATCTTGAGGTGTTTTACCCCACCTCTCCAGTACCTCCAGTTTGGTTCAGCCTGTGAGCTTCTGGTTTCGGGGTGAGCGAGAGCTGCCCTGCACTGTGAGTGAGTAGTGCTGTGGTTGTGGTGGTGTAAGGCAAGCTCATAGGCAACTCCTTTGTGTGTTATCTAGCAGAAAAACAGCATGTGAAGCGCTTCTCCAGTCATCTCTACACATGACTGGTCTAATTGTTTAAGGTACAGATTTTGCTACGTGTCTGTTCAGCTGTTTTCCGGCATCATTAGTGTATTGGAAGCAAACCCCGCTGGATTTGGGGCATAAGTCTGTGGCTTTGCTGCCACGTTGGAGCAAGTGGCTCATTGATAGTTCCTGTATTAGTCACCTAACTTCATGTTTCACCTCAAATATTAGAAAGGAAGTTGAGGCTAGAAGTAAAGTGTTTCTGTAAAATAGTAAAAGTTGTGTTAAGATAAACACTCCCACAGGAACAGTAACTTCAGAGGGCACATGCTCACCTCAGGTTCGGAGGCTGTAAGACTACATTGGACCATGTCTCTGCTGTTGGCCCCCTCTTCCCACCAGATGTTCCAGTACAGGTGTCTAACATCCTCTGAAACACAGGTTCGTGGTGGAGGTGGTGGGGTGGGAGGGGGTGCACGCCTGCATTTACCCCTCGAGTTAGCTGGTCTGTAACTTGCAGACACGACCTGTCAGACATTGTCCTTGGTGGGCCAGCAGAGGTGTGGTGGGAGCTGTAGCAAGTGCCAGATGCCCAGCAGTGTATTAAACACTAGTTGAGTACAGGAGGGCATATCACAGGAGAGAGATAAGCAAAGTTCTCTGATTGTGGATCAATAAAGGTTAGTGACATCATATCTCAAAGTGAGAGAACCTGCTTTCTGCAGACCATTTATCAGATTGCAGGCAGGAGCAGCATTAACCTCTTCCTAACTAGGGGTCTGCTCCTCATCTGCTTCCAGACCAAATCACCTTCCCTGTCTCCCCAGAAGGCTCCTGACCGTGCCTGTGAAATTCCAACAATGGCACATTGGCGTGGCCATGCCAGAGGGGTTCTCTTTCAAACGCTTCTGCTCAGCTCTCTGCAGCATGCCGTGCCCAGTGGGAGAGCACGGTGCTGGGCCGGCTGGGAACGGGGTCACAGCATGCACTGCTGTTGGAAGTGCTTCCCATCTTGGTTTATCTGCAGTTCTCCAGTAAGTTGATGCTGTTGCAGCCTTGGTGAGGTGGAAGATGGCTGTTTATCAGTGCTGGAACATGATAAAGTTGTGTTGGTTAAAGATTTGGCACTATGCCAGGTGTGTTGGGATGTAGTTGTTAAAGGCATCCTTAGTTTACTGGTTTGGTCCTTAGATTAACCATTTTTCTATGGTAGCAGTGGCAGCGAAATCATCGTAGATGGTCTTCAGGAGGAGTTGTGTGGGGCAGCTGGAGGCCTTGGGCGCAGTGTGTGCTCCCCTCCTCGAGGTGTCCGTCCTCCTGGGTCTGCTGTTATTGTTACCAAAATAGATTAAACGTAAACTGAGTGGATCAGCCCATTCTACAGTCCCGTTTGTGTGCTGCGTGTGGTGAGGCACCAGCTTTCCACATGAATGCAGCTTCTGAATGTGGGGGGTGTGGAGCCGCGTGCCTCGGTCGGATGAACGCAGCGCCGGGAGTTGTGGGTGACCCCGGCATGAGCAGCTCTGGCGAGCTCCACAGGGACAGCCTTGGGAGCACACCGGCTGCTTGATCCAGCCCAAGGGGACCCACCAGTCCCCACCAGTTTTTTTAACATTTTTCACTTTCTGATCTTGTCTTCAAGTGGCTGGTAACATGAGATACCTGCAAATGAGCAAACCTCCCTCTTCTCCAAATGCCAGAGGAGTATTAAGGATCCTCCAGAGCATCCATGCCCTGCAGTAGGGAGTAGGGTGTAGGTTTTCCTGCTTTGCAGGTGCAGGTCTCTTGTTTTCCATGAATGAAAGGAGAAACTGCTGCCTGGAGGAACGTGTGGTCAAGGTTTAGAGATAAGATTGTGAGGACGGATGACAGGCAGAGGGTCAGGGGCAAGAACAAAATTAATTCCCTGAATGAACTTCTCTTGTCTAGCAAGGAAATACCAATTTTTTCCAGAACCTACAGAGACTTGAGCCATAAAGACTTTCTGATTAGCTTTCATCCTTTTTCCATTGGTGATTTCTCATGGCAAGGAGCCCTTTTCTGTGGTGCCCTGGGCTGTGCCCCAGGAAGTGTCAGGAGGCTGTGCTGCTGCATGTCCTGGTGGGCTGGGGGGACCCTGGTGATGGAGCCTGTGCTAATGGGCTGGTGTCCAAGTAGAAAGTGTATTTTCAATGAGGAAGTGCTGAGATATTAGTGGGGCCTGGATTACCCTGTGATTGTGCTGTCAATACTGCTGTATTGAGTCAGAGAGAGCCTGCACGACACAGGGAAACACTTAGCTCACTGCTGCTGCTTATTGAGAAGCCAATAGCAATTTACGTGCTGACACTTGACACCGAATCCATTCCCAGAGGTACTCCTGCTAAGCCACTGCTGGGCTCGCCCTCACACCTGTGCCTTCCCTCGGCCTCGGAGCTGCAGGTGTGATGATGCTGGGGCTCCTCCAAACGCACCCGCCTGCTGGAGGGGCTGGCAGCTGCCCCTGGAGCTCTGATGGGACAGGCAGGTGGGGACCAGCTCCGTGGAGAGGGGTGGGGAACCTGCACTCCAAAGAGCTGGTCTCATGTGGGATTAGCTTTATTCGTGTATTCAGTGAAGAAGGGGGAATGTGGGTGCCTAAGTGTCTGGGACCTCTGGACTGGAGCAGCTGGATTCCTTCTGTCCTGTTTGTCTTTTCCTGAGACAAGCACAGCTGAGCCTGATGGCCTTTCTGGCATACACACACACCTTTTAAGAAAAACTTAAGATCATCTGCTGCCAAATACTTTCAAGAGGAATAATAACATCCAGGATATTTCTTTGAGGCTGAACTCCCTAAAATGGGAACTAAGCCATGAAGGAGTGAGGATGGGATGAGAAGAGAGCTGTAGTACTGGAATGAGATGGCTGGAGGTGGGAAGCAGAACATGGGGAACCTGTGTCCTGGTGATGTGCTCAGCAAGGAGCATCAGGTGCTGGTGCTGGAGCACTGCAGGAGGCCTGAGGAGTTGTAGACCCAAGTGGATGGTCTTGTCATTGTTTTTTACAGCCCCAGTGTGCTGGAGTAGTAAAGCTCCTACTGGTTTTTAAGTGCAGTTCTTCCTGTTTTGCTGCATTGCCTGGCAAACAATTTTAGACATTCTCTGTTAGCTGTGATGTTGTTTTTTGGTCACCATTCCCTTTGCAGTTTCCTTGTGTGCTTGAACCTCCTGGGAGGGTTAGAAAACCCGTGTCCTAAATCTAAAAGGAAACAAAGCAAGTGTGCTGCATGAGGGAGGTGCTTGGAGTGACTCTTCATTTTGCAGAAGTAGAATTTAGGTCATGTCGCAGGTCATGTTTCACATATCTGTGTTGCTTCTTGCTGGCAGGTTGTTGTAGCCAGTGTGTGGTGTCGTGGCTCTGCAGCATGTGGGGAGAGGAGGGAGCAAGCCTAAAGCGGTCGGTGTTGGGCTGTCCTGCAGCTCTCCGAGGAGAGCGGGGACGTGATGGGGATGTGTCACAGTGTCCCCAGACGGCTTCTAAAGCAGGCTCTGCTGTGCAGGTGGCCTGTGACCCTGTGCGGGGTGGATCGTGTGGCTTTGCTGGCAGCTGGTCAGGTATCAGCCTGCCGAGGCTGGGAATCGGCCTTCCCTGCCAGGATGCTCTGGGAACGGTGTGCCTGTCCCCCTGCCTTGCCAAGCTCTCGTCCCAACACAGGTGTTCCCATTTACAGTCCAGAGCCAGAACAAGCAGCAGGTGCCTGTTCCAGAACTCACTGCTGTGTGTGGTGGCTGTAACCAGAGCTGGGACAGGGTGTGGCCAGGAGCCCACCTGGAGATCTCTGGGGACCCAATCACTCTGTGTTTCCGCGATACTGGCTTCTTTCAGACACTTCAAAAACTGTGGCAAAAAACAGTACAAAAATAGATTTGGTGAGAGTGTAACCAGGGCAGCAGTGGCACATGATGGAGGGGAGCAGAAGAAGTAGGCCATGTCTGCATCCAGTGCCTGTTGAACCTCAGTGGAGGGTGAAGCAGCAGGCCCTTCTGCTGGGATGCCGCATGGCTGGGATGGCAGGTGTGACACCTCGGCACGTGCTTTTGTAGAGGTCCCTATTGCTTATTCTGTTTTGTTCTAGTCTAGTGCTAATCTTGTTCAGCAGTTGCTCCTCTTAATTATTGGAGTACTTTTACAGAGATGTAGCAGATTAATCCTTTTAGTTCTGCTTGCTGCCAGAAGAGATTGCCACCATTATTCCGGCGCTATGGAAGGAGAGGTTGGAGCATGAAGAAGCAGGGCTAAATTTAGACAGCTTGCGCTCACACATGCTGCTCTGTAGCTGTAGAGGAGCGTGTGGTGGCAGGTACCAGTGTGAGCAGGGAGCATGTATGCAGGTAGGTGGGGCTGGGGCAGCCCAGCTGAGTTCTGTGGGTGTCACAGCTGGGTCACGACCTGCTCGGAGAACCCCGGCAGCTCCTCGGCGCATTTCCAGCAGGGAGGGCAGCTCCAAGGCATCCTTTATCTGGTCCTTGCCTTGCTGGAACACAAATATTAACTGACAAACAGTTGCATAATAAATGGCACAGTCACTGTGGCCTGTTGTTCTTATCTTCCTCCATAAGAAATAAATAGTGAAAAGTAGGAAAGTTAACTTTCAAACCAATATGCCTCCTCTGTGCTGGCATTAGTGAGGCCCCAGGCATGCATGAGGGCTGCTGAATTTGTGTCCCAGAAGCTCAACTCAGAGGAAATGGAGGAGTGTTCCCATGTTACCTGCTGGGTCACGCAGGACAGATGAGCGTGTGGGCACTGTGGGGTAGCACATGCCAGCTGCCTGACACAGCAGGGCTGGGGACCTGAAGCCTTAGGTTTGTGCTGGAGAACCTCTGCCCCAGCGCTTGCTCTACCTGTGGCTCCCCATCTGCTCCCCACTCAGGTGTTCTCTCTAACGTGGTCACAGTCATACATGTCATTCCAGCTGAGATCTTGCAGTGCTATTATTGTGCCCTTTATTGCTTCCTTGTCTCCACAAATAATCTGAGCAACATCCTGGAGATTGTGTTTGCCACTTGTCCAGCTGCATCCTTTGGTTCATCCTGACCAGTGCATTAGTCTGTCTCCTCCTGTGTAATTCCCAATTGGTAAACCCTGAATTTACTGCAGAAGCTCAGAGTTTTCCTGTCATAACCTCGGATTTAGTTGCTTTCTCGTTATTCTAGACCTCAAATCCTAGCTTGTGTAACATTCTGGTCTTCTAGTGTGTTGGATATGCTTCTCAATTTAATTTCATCAAGGATCGGTGGTTTCTGCTGACTGGCAGCAAGGCCAGCAGTGATGTTAGTGCAAAGGCTCCCAAGGCCTTTCAAGAGGGGAAGCCTTTATCCAGGGCAGTATTTTCTTTCCATCATTTTGGTGTCAGCTGCTCTTGGCCTAGTTTTATGCCTTTTTTAGATCATAGCTAGTGCCCATCTTCTCCCGCACAACTCCCCAGTGCAGTGTGGAAGAAGAGGCAGTTCTTTCAGTAAAGGGAGACACAGGGTTAGTTTTCACAGCGTGTCTTTATGTTTGATCCTGGTCTTCATTTATTGCTCTCTCTTCTATTATTCTTGCCTTCACAGTACTTCCTGCTTTCTCTGTTAGGATGGAAATAAACCCCACAGCAGTGTCTTCCCAGCCCTGTTTGAGCACAGGTATTTGCTGTCTGTACCCGGCATAGATCCTGAGCTGATGGATGGTTACACATATCTGATGCTGAACCTGTTGAAAATGTACTTGGATATTCTTAATTGTTTCAGATTGTGTAGATTTAGATTAGATATGAGGCCCTGCCACAGGGTGCTCAGAGAAGCTGTGGCTGTCCCATCCCTGGGAGTGTCCAAGTCCAGATTGGACGGGGCTTGGAGCAACCTGGGACAGTGGAAGGTGTCACTTCCCATGGCAGGGGGTGGAATGAGCTAAGCTTTAAGGTCCTCTCCAACCCAGCCCAGTCTGTGATTCTGCGACAGCTGCTATTTTCAGCTCAAATCATGAAACACGAAGAGAAAATGCAGAGGGGCTGGCAGGTATCTTGAAAGTTGAGGTGAATGGTCCCCTGGGGGTGGGGTGGAGCAGTTCTGTGTGTGCTGGTGGGTTTCAGTTGTCTGAGCCGATCTCCCTGGCTCTGGGTGCTGCTGCTTTTGGGGTGGCTCCTTCATACCTCTCTGCTTTGGAACAGCAGCAGGTCTGTCCTTGTGCTGCTGCGCTCCAGGTTTCCATTCAGTCTCCCTCAAGAAAGATGGGGGCATTCTGGACCTGGGTGGTTCTAGTTTGGAAAGGCTTATTCTTGGCTGATGTATCTGAGAAAGCAGTTTAACCTGAAGTGGTCTGTGGCTACTTCACAGTGCTTGCAGGTGCCAGTGGAATGAGAGCCAGGTGTGGGGTGGGAAGAGGACAGTGCCATGCTGCTGTGTCCTGGGGTTCAAAGGGAAAGTAACGATTTGCCTTTTCTCTATACTTGAATTTGAGTCTTTACAAGAAGTAAATTCATATAAAGAATAATAGAAACTGAAATGAAATGGATGATTATTACTGAAACCTTTGAAAGAATGCAGATTGTCCCAAAGCAGGCATTCCCCTGCAGGGCTGTCCCAGTCCCACTGCCGGAGGTGGCTGGGAGGCAGCAGTAGGTCAGGACCAAAGAGACCCCATGTTACACCACAGGTTTCTTTTGGCGTGTTCAGCACCAGCTGTGTTGTGCAGGGCAGAGCATGGGGATTAGGGGTGGGTGGGGAGCTCCTTGGCACAGCCAGCAGTGCTGGGTCTGCCCTGATGGTTTGTCCTGCTCTTCCTTTTACCTTTGTTTCATTTTACTACTACTTGACTGGAATTTTGTTGAATTTACGGTCTGTGATTTCCAGTGCTCAGGGTCAGGGGTGGCTGTCCCACACTGTGTGTTCTGGTGCCTTCTGAGGTGGTTATCGAGCAGCTCCCTTGTGCCTGGCTCCGCTCCCTGCGTCCCTCGCAGCGCCCGTGTGCCGGCTCCTGACGCGCCCCGGCTCTCGTTGCTGCAGGAGCTCCCAGCGCCAGCAGTGCGTGATCCGCAGTCTGAGCCGTGGCTGTGACGGGTCATTCTGGCAACTGCAGCTTATGATTAAAAAGAATATCAGTCACTGTCATCTTGGACCCCAGCACTGGTGATCTGACAGTCCACAATGCATCAGCTTCTTCCTCATCAGGGGATCTTAGACTCAGGACTGCCCCCAGGGTTGTCCTGTGACTCAGGCTGATACCAAAAGGCTCTTCTCATTTCATGACTAGCACAGCCAGCTGCACTATTTCACTGCCTGAAGATGCGTCTGAGAGACCCAGAGGATCTTCTAATTCCAGTTTTTGGCTGGATCTTCAGGGCCTCCTCCATTCGTGGCTTCAGCAGAGCAGAGGGTTGGACTGTAGCGACTGCTGTGTTGTCACACCCTGGAAATTCCCTTATGTCCTCGGGGAAGTCGGAGTCTTCATGTTGGCCTGCCGTGGCCTTCAGCCTTGCAGTTCTTGTGCTGGACAGTGGCTGCTGCTGAGATCATCTTCACGGGGGCTGGTTTGCAGCTGTGCTTTGGGAACCTCCGTCTCGTGTGACCGGTGCCCGGGGCAGCCGTTCCCTGGCTGCCAGAGCTCTGCCAGTGGTGTGCCTTGCTTCTCACTCTGCAAACCCATGGACCTTCCTACAGCTCTGGTGTCTCTGAGGGCAGGTGCCTCTGTGTGGGGCGAGTTGGGGCAGAGGGGCTGATGCTTCACCCCCATGCCTGGCTGTTCAGAAGTCCCAGGTGTCCATGTATCTTACGGAGAACATGCATCTCTGTGCAGAACACAAGCTGATGTGTTTTCCAGACCTGTGTCCCTTGGAAAAAAGTAGTCATGTAGGGGTTTGTTTTCCTCTTCCTTCTTGTTCCCACTTTCTGTCATGTGTTAAAATTTTATTTTAATTGAGTAGCTTGTTCACAGCTGTATCTTTAATGCTGGCATTTACCATGGCTCTGAGAGATGTTTTGAGTAGGATGGAGAACCATCCATAGGATCATCCATGGCAGTGGGTGATTCACATCAGGAAATGAGTTAGGCAACAGAGTTAAGGAAATGTTATCTATTAAATGTCTTCAGCTTATCCCGTCCCTTGAAGAGCTGGGGGCAAGGAGCAGATCGGGCTGAGCTCCGAGGAGATGGTGTGTGGATACATACAGAGGGGCAGATTTTAGGGAGCTCAGAAAAGGGTCTGGCATTGTCTGTGGCTATGTAGTCCACCAAACACTGTCATGGGCTGGGCAGGTTTTCAAAGGTCTGATGGCTGATTTTATGTCCCCATGGAGCCTGGAGCTCAAATGGCAGCTGGCTGGGCTCCAACTCCTCCTGCTATAGTTTGTCTCACTGTGTCACTGAGAAGGAAGGACCTGAATTCAGTTAAGGATGAGGGGAAGAGGACATTGAGGAGGGCCCTGAATCTCAGAAAGCTCAGGGACGTGCCTATAAAAACCTATGGCTTGAAAATCATGTATTTACTGTTTTTATTGATAAACAGAGTGTACAGGGCTACTTCTCAGCCTCCCTTCCAGACTGATCCTCTTGGATCAGCTGATGGAGGGTCAGTCACTCAGCTTTTGATGCTCCAGAGGCTGGGCTGGATGAGTAATGATTCCTTTAGGCCTGGCTTCCTGGAGATACCTCCTTATCCTCCTTCACCCAGGTAATTAAAACCTTGTCAGCGCGTGCTGGTGGCGGGATGTCTGCTGCTGCTCCCGGCCCTAGGGGAGGGATGTGGGGGGGAAGGAGGTTGTCTATTAGAGACTTGTTGTGTAAATGAGCTCATTCTTTGTGGCTGGGCAGAGCGGAGCAAGGGAGAGGAAGGAGCCGCAGACAGACATTGCTCTGAGGTGGTGGCCTGGGTGGTGGGGTGAAGCATCAGCTGTGCAGCCCTGGGTGGGCACAGGCTGCAAGTGAGTTGTCACGATGCAGAGCAATATCTTTCTGTAGCTCAAATTCTTTCTTTTCTCCCATCTTTTCATGTGCCCTCTGCCACAAACCTTTGAAGAAGGCCTTCATAATTAAGCTTTTCCCAAATGGGGTTTTGCTTTTGAAAGAAAAATCACTTTGCATTTGGGGGTTTGAATTTGAAGGAAAAATAAGGAACAATTTTCCCATTTAATTTCTGTTCGATCTCTTTTTAAGTCACTTGGTATTTATCATACTGAATTTTCTCTTAAACCTCTGTTCATGTTGCCCTGTATATTGCCCCTTCTAGAATTTTTTGAAATAAAATCAAGTATGCATGTTCTGGTACAGTACTAATTCTGCTCTCAGCATGGGCAAGACATGGTTAAGTTGGACCAGTGAGTCCTTGGTTTTCCTGTGAGGAAACTGTTAGAGAGTAAATGCATCTTCACTGGCATGCAATAATGAAGTTGCAAGTCTTGGAAAAGCTTCACATTGTTCCAGACTATTTTATGACCGAGAGGTTTTCATTTTTTCCCATTTAGTAAAGGTGACCTGTCTGACTTCTGCCACTGTCAGGAGCGTTGGCCATGGTCACCGTACACACACAGTCACGTTGTGTTGTCCCTGGAGCACACAGGTGTGGCCAGCAGTTGAGTGTGATTTAGGTAAGTGTCACACATCTTTGCTATTTGGAACTTGGATGAAGAGGAAGAAAGAAGTTGCCTTTGGAAATGAAGATTGGATTTCAAGCCAGCTTTTCAGATGGGCTGTGACGTAGAAGTGGATAATTTCTCATGTCATTCTCTTCTTGCACCTTCCATTGCCAACTGCAGTGTGCACATCAGTTGAGTTGCTGAATCAGTTTCTTCCTTTCCTACCTACGTACAGACCTGGTCACAGAAGATGGATTTATCAGATATGGCTCAGCCTGTTCCCTCTCTAAGGCATTTGGCATGGAGAAGTCAGACTGAATCTTGCTGTAGAGGCTTTCCCCGTTCCCTCTACCCAGGAGCCTGCCGGAGCCCTCACCTGTTGGAGAGCAGCCCTGTGTTTGTGGGGTTGGGAGCCAGCGCTGTTGCCCCTGGGGCTCTTGGAGCACATCCCAGCCTCTGTCTGTTCCAGTCTCCTCTCGCTCTGTTGTGCACCTTCCCTCGCTCAGAGCTAAAACATGAGCCAAGAATTAATTGTTTTGTGTCGTTTTCCCCCCGTGTTGTGTTGTGGTCTGATTGGTATCTGGGCCCATTGGGCACTGGAGGCATTTGCTTCCCCTTCTACGGAGACAGCTGTTGGAGAGCTCAGCAGAGGCTCACAGTCCTTACTGGACTGCAGGTGCTGAACAGAAAAAGTGCTGTTGCCAAGTGTGGATGCCCAGGGTGTAGGTGGGAGGGCAAGGGCTGCGGGCTGGCACTGGGAGCACTCTGTGCGTGTGCAGGACCCAGTGCTGGTGGACGTGGGTTTGGCTGTTCCGGCCTGGCTCCAGCTGCCCTGTCCAGGCTCTCTGGGCTCCAGGGCAAGCCAAGGGATCCTCTGGTGGTGGTGTTCCTGTTCGTTACCACTGGCTGCACACTGCAAGCCATGTCCCCACCTGAGTAGCTTAAGTAAACTTTCCACGGCAGGAGGTGTAATCAGAGGTTAAATAATTAAGTAACATTTATTTGACATTTGTATGAAATTCACTGCCATGGAATTTAACTCAGTGCTCAGAAGAGGGCTCTGAGGGAGGAAGTGGCTGTAAAGGGTGAGGAGGAAGGAAAATGTGATGGGGCATAGGGGAACCTGGGTGACTTAAAGGATTCCAAATTGGAGTGGAAATTATAATACTGGTGTTATCATAAGCCTTGTCATTCATCCGGCTTTAGGATTTCTAGAATGGTTCTGGAATGCTCTCTGGAATACAAGACTCATCTTCCAAGTCCAGACTTGGGAGGTGGAAAATGCAGCATTGCTGGGCGGCTGCAGTGGGACTCTATGGGATGCAAGGATTTGGGGATGCTGAGGGGGAAGCTTTTCCATCACCTTTCCGTGTTCTGCCCTCCAGGGGCAGAGTGGGTGCTGGGGCTGGGGACTCCTCAAGGACGGCTGGGTCTCGTTGCTTCAGGAGCAGAGCAATGGCAGCACTGAGGGAATAGCGAGGGGTGCAAGAAATGAGGTTTCCATCAGTGTTGGCTAAAGAATTTTGGAGCTTCATGGCTTGTTCTTAATTAAAGGCTGGAGTCTGTGGGTGCTGTACTCGCAGGGCTGCTGGGATGGCAGCTGTGGCCCTGGGACAGCCCTTTCATCCTTACACTTCACCTCTCTGTCTTTCTGCTTTCTTTAGAATGGCTGAGGCTGTCTCTGGGGGCTTTTATGTGGATATTTCTCATTGTTGGGTTTCAGAGAAGCACTTGACCAGGAGTCCATGTTTCTAGTAATTATGCTTCATAGGGACGTATTTCCTTATGCATTTAATAGGGCTCTGTCTTTGAGCTTGTGCTTGGCCTGAACTCTTGAGCAGGGGCCTTGCACGAGTGAGATGGGCATTAAAGGCTTTGATTTTCTGCAGGGCAATTATTGTGGCCAGGTGAGGAAGAGGAGGCCATTTAGTGAGCCATGAGGGTAGAGGCGTTAAGACTCTGACATTAGTAATCAGTTGAGTGTTTCAGGTTCCTGAGTTCAGTGGCCGTTCACGCTGTAGGGATCCCCAGGTGACCTGCAGGCTTTGAGCTGTGCCTGAAGAGACCTTTTCAAGGGAGCTCCTTTAACCAGACGGTTTGTCTTTGAGCTCTGCTGAAAAACTGGGTTCTGAAGATGAGAAAAAATTTCCTAGTGCACCTTCTAATTGTTCATTTAGGAGCAGAGCTCTCCTCCAGCTGGGAGGGCTCAGGGCTGCTGTAAAGTGCTAATTAAAAGTAATAGTGATAATGAAAACAGATGTTTTCAAGAAAAGTAAGTGCTACTGGGACCCCAGTCTGCTGTCCCTGCCTTCTCTGCAGGAGGAGAGTGAGTTGTGTCTTCAGAGCTGCAGGTCCAGGGGGGCTGCGGAAGGGGACCAGATGCCAGGTGGCTCCTGCTGCATTAACAACCAGGGATGGCTCTGGATACAGCATGGAGGGGCACCCAGCCCTGCACCTGGCACCACCTCAGAGCACCTGCTGCCTCTCCCTGCAGAGGTGGAAGGGTGGGTGCAGGACTTGTATGGAGGAGTAGAACAGAATTGTTTGACACTGAGTTGTTTTCTAGAGTGTTGTTCTAGAACAGGAGGGGAAAAACCTTGATAGAAGATGGCTCATTGCAAGGGTGACAGGGAGGGAGATCTTCTCTCTTGTCTAGATTTTAATAAGAAGGGATTGTTTTAGTCTTGTTTATAACTGGTATACTGATGAGAGTTTGAAAGAGCAGCCCCAGGTCTCCAAGATCTCTGGGATAAGTTTCGTGGGGCTCTGCAGCACATCACCAGTGTTTGGGCTGAGAGGGGAAGAATTGTAGAAGCTTGTGTCCAGATCTCCAGCCTGTAAGGCAGCGGCTGTTTGGCATGACGTGCTTGCTTCTTGGAGTGCTGGGTTCAGCTGTGTTGTCAGTTCCATCATTACCCTTCTCTTTGCTCTGCAAGTGAGCTAGAGAGGTATGACACCATCCTGACCACATCCTGCAGTACAGATGTGCATGGGAAAGAGCAGCTGAGAAAGGAGTTGGTTCAGCATGGAAGGATGAAGCAGTTGTGGAGGCGTATGGTTTTGTCTTTCCCCCTGAAAAACTTGGCTTGAGAGTCTTTGGCTGACTGTGCTCATGGAAGAAGTGGCATCTTTTAGATGGGTGGGAGGCACCAAGGAATAGGGGGATGAGGGAGAGACAACAAGGGTAGGTGGGTTATTCCAGTCCTGCTGAGAGAAGGCATTAGGACAAGGAGGAAGGGCCAGAAGCATTTCCTGTGGTCTTGTCCAGGCTGAGGCCAGTCTACAGTAAGGCTGCTGGTGTGAAGTTTATTTTGCAAATGTCACCAGTGATTTGTTAGAGAAGGCGTTTCAGTTGCACAGGAGCAGGCAGCCAAAGCAGTGGAGGTGGCACCGAGTGCTGCCTGCAGCCCATAGCCAATGGTCCTTGGGGTTAACACTGAGGTGGAGCTGTCAGAGCCTTGTCCATACTGGGAGGTAATGGGACCCATACTCCTTAATTACTGCCCATGGAGCTGCTGACAGAACCCTGGAGCTTCAGCCCTTGTTAAACTCATTTTCAGCTGTCATTTGGCTGTGGTGGCAATGGAGCCCCGGGTGTGTTACAGCCTGTGTTCCTGCTCCTGCAGATGGAGGAGCAATAGATGCTTTTGCCAGAGCATATCCCATCGGGCAGTTTGGCTTCTCTTCTGGGGGCTGGGGGATGTGTGTTACTGAGTTTAATCCAAGAGAAACTATTTTGATACTTGAAATGACTTCAGAATCAAAATGTTGCCTTGCTGTGTGCTGGCAGATCAGCTGCTGGCCCTGCAGACACGCAGTGGCAGGTGATGAGCTGCAGTGTGTCACCTGTTCTGAGGCATGGCCTGCATGCACATACACCTGCTGGATCGTCCCCACTGAGTGTATCCAGAGTTCAGTCTTCTCAAAAAGAATTCCTAATGCATTGCACAAGAATTTGGGTGCTGAAGGGGTAAATTCTGTTAAATCTTGTTAAAAGGATGTGGAAAACTGTACAAAAGTCCAAAGTAGAGATAAAAATAATTGAAATACCGAAGGAAATGTTTTAGAGTGGGAAATTGAGTTTAATTTTCAGCTCATCATGAGGAGGATCCAGAACTGAAGTTACAGGTTTTGGTGTTTGAGCTCTGTTTTCCCTGGAATGATGCTCTAGCAGAAGGTGCTCAGCAGATGTTGGAGTAAGCCCTGATAGGGGTGTGTGTGAGATAAACAGTTCAGGGACTGCGTCTGGTAATGTGACCTCCATTCCAGTGGTAGCTGGGCTGTGGAGGTGGCCTGGGGTCAGTGTGTGGGCACAGTGGCGTGTGGAGGGTCTCACTGCGGCAAGGGGGCTACAGACTACAGACAGGTGATGCTCTGGCAGTTCTTATTTTGGTAAAAAGCTCAAGGCAACGCTAGGAGCACCTTGCAGGCACCCCACAATTATCATAATAAACAGTTTTATCATCTGCTTGGCAGTCAATAATGTGGCTTACGCTGCTTCAGTATCTCACTGGTATTGATCACCTTAACAGCTGTGCCACGGTCAGCTCCCGTTAACCCGTGCGTGTCGGCGGCTCCGGCCATCCTGCCAGGGGGCTCAGGGCTCACCTGTCACCCACGTGTGTGCAGCAAGGGACAGCAGGATGGGGCAAACCCAGCTTTGAATCAGAGGCCTGAGGGTGGGATTTTTGATCTAGGAGCGAGGGATTGAGTGCATGTCCTGTGTATGGGGGGGTTTAAAATAGAAGGATTGACATACGGTTCTCAGTTTGGGCTCAGAGGAGTTTGGGCTTGTAACAGTGTTGTGTGGGTTGTGGTGCTCTGTCAGAAGAAGGGTTCCCTAAGACCCCTGTGTGCTCCCAGACTGCTGTGTGCCCCGAGACAGTGAAGGAGAAGGAGGGCTGCTCTCTGCAGTGACACTGTAGTGCTTTACTGGGGCTTTGGGCTCCAAATGGGACCATGCACTGGACATCCCCTTGGCTTCGCCTGGCTCTGCTGGGACTGGCTGAGGCATTGGCATGCCAGCACCACTGACACCTGCCTGGCCTGTGAGAACAAAGACTGTGGAATGGGCACATGCCAGGAAACAGACTTGGCCCTGCAGCAGCTGCTGGGCTGAGCTGGGGTTGCTGGGCGCTGCTGGCTCTACCAAAGGCACTGTCTGGGCTAAGTGAGCCCTTGGGGGTGCTCTGACAGCATTGCCTCCGCTTCTGGAAGCGCAGACAGCAATTAGGAATATCAGGTTAGTAGCTGACTCCATTTTGGGAGGAAGAAAGATGATTTGCTATCCGCATCCAGATGGGGCTTTGAGGTAGGATGGGACTTTCTGAGATTTGGTTGTACCTAGATAGTTGGGTCTTGTGGCCCAGTATTTCTCCTAATGGAATTTCCCATCATTTACTGCCCTGCTGATTCCTGATCAATGAAAATAAAATTGCATTGCCTCCTGAGAGGCTCCATGTATGGCTGCAGCCTCCAGCTGTGTCAGTTCCGGTAAGATAATCTCATCAGGCGTGCAAGAGGGTAATAGGAAATAAAAATAAAACCCACAATTAGCAAGAGGCCAGGCAGCTGAGTAACGCTTTCAGTCCTGGAGGTCTGGAGACGTGTGCGTAGCAACTTCCTCCCTCCCCTCTGAAGGTGCCCGTGTCCCTCGCAGTGTGCTGCCGTGTGGTGCTCACCAGGCTTGGCAGTGCCTGCAGATGCATCGGGCACATCCTTTGGAATCCCCGTTTACCTGGATCTGTGTCAGCTCTCCCGTGTGAGGTGGTTAAGGGTTTCACAGGTGGTGGTTCTGAGGTGCACCAGGGATGCAGCAGCTGATGGAGGGACTGTGCACCATGCGCACTGAGAGCATGAACTTGAGACTTTGAGCTGTCAGGTGGTCCATAGGTGTTGACTCCTGATGATTGCTGCAATCAGGAGAGTTTATTTTGGCCAGATAAGGAACATGCTTAGGCTGTATATGAAGTCTGGAGCAGGATGTTGTTTTGGGAGCAACAAATGCGGATGCTGTTTACAGGAGTACGGGACCACTTGGATCTGCTAAAAGTTGGCCTAAAGGATGCTCCAAATGGGGCAGTTTCCCAGCTATACCAGCAAGTTTCTTTACCTGTTTTGGGGGTTTTTTTTTAAATTATCTTCCAGTGACACGTCTATAACTGGTGTTTATACTGAAATGTGAATGGCTGGTATAAGCAGACATACCAGTGACCTTTGCAATGGGACTGTGCAACCCCAGTGTGTAGTTCAGAGCTGATGTATCAGCCACGGTGTTTGTCTGAGCAGCCAGTGGAATGGTTACAGAATGACCTAATACCTCTGAGCCTGCTCTCTCAATCCAAAGCATTGGCTTTCCCAAAGGGTGGGAAAGAGCAGCTGAGCCCAGAATGTCGCAGTGAGTCTGCTTCCTAACAAGGACTGGATCCGAGCCCTGGCAGAGGAGATCTGCATGACTTATGAGTCTAACTCTTACCCTTGGCTTGGCCCTTGACACTAGTCTGGAGCACACATGTTGTTTGGGTAAATCCGGAGGAGGAAGGAGCATTGGCAGGATTTCTTTGCGAGTCGCGCGAGGCTGCGCGTGTGGAGCACGGCTGTGGAGCGCAGCCTGGCAGCGGAGCAGCAGCCCTTCCAGCTGGGCCACGGAGGCTTGGCTGTGTCTGATCCCAAAGCCATGTAGCAGGGCTGGAAACTCGGAGCATTTCAAGACTTCTCCCTTCACAAGCATCACCAGGGGTTTGGTGGGGGTAGTGGTTGCCCGGTACAAGGTCTTGTGGATGTTCCTGCCCACCATGGAGGACACGGGGCACAGACAGAGCCGTGGTGGCTGGAACTGTGTGTGAGCCACTGGACAGGCACTGGGGGGACAGCACAGGCTGCAGCATGGCAAAACGGGGGGGACAAGCATGGCCCTCTTCCTGAGGCACTGGGGCTTGGGGGAACCTGAGGGGCTGTGGGGTCTGTGTGACAGAGCGAGGCAGTTTGTCCTCAGCAGCTCTTTGATTAGTTTTGGAGTTGGATCAACAATGGTGCACTGAAAATGCAAACCAGATGCAAATGTAGTTATTTATGCAGCAGCATAGGCTGAGAACAGCATTTAACAAGAACGGTTCGGGGGTTTGGAGCAAAGGGGTGAGTTGCGCAACGGCAGAATCGTGAGATGTGTGATGTTTTGAAACAAAACCTGGAACTTCTGTGCTGTCCTGCTCAAGAGGAGAGGTTCCTGCAGAACCTGAGAACAAGCTCGGTGCCCTAGGAGCATGTGAATGCCCTGTCATGTATGAGCTAAGCAAGTGCTTCAGTTTGCTGTGTAGAGAGAAATGTGACTGAAGCCAGCTTACCTCTGCTGCAAAATATTCTTAGTGCTAAGAATCTCCCGAAGGAATAAGCGCTCTTGTCCCCAGCTGCTCACAGAAAGCCTTCCGGCCCTCCTTGGGATCACTCCACTCTCAATGGCAGCGGGCTGAAGATTAGATAAATATTTCTGTGTGTAGTGCAGTAGCTGGCTCAAAGGGATGAGCAAACTTGGAGTAATAGTTCATAACAAAATGCCTTCTGAAAAGCTGCCTGACTTGTGTTACTCCCATTGGCTCAGTTTTAGCTGGTGTGAAGGACAGAGGGAAAATGTGGATGATGTGGAAGGTTCACCTTTTCAAGGAGCCCCTTTCTCTCAGTTTCATGCCAAGTGTTTGAGCCCTGCAGCTTTCCAGCCCTGTTTTGTTCAGCGTTTCCTTTGCTTCCTGCTGCTTGAAAAGCTGTTTATGCTAATGATGCCAGGAAGATCTGAGGGACCGGCTGTGCCCGTGGATGTGAGCCCTGTGTCAGCTCTCGCACCGTGGCCGTGCCAGCACGCGTGCACAGAGCAGCGCCGCTTGCGCTGCCGGCTGGAGTGCTGCCCAAGGCGATCCCTCCACAGGGCTGTCTTCCTGCTGGGGGAGGATTGTCTTGTCCTTTTGAGGTGCCTGATGGATCTTTTCTTTCAGTAGACCACTGTGTGCCATGTCATCCCCTTCTGGGACCTTGGGCCCTTCAGGATCCATGGGCTAGAATCTGTCAGAGGGGAAAGCTCGTAGTGTTCATAGGGACTTCCACAGAGGCAAAATTTTTTCACTGAAAAGGTGGTCAGGCACTAGCACAGGCTGCCTAGGGCAGTGTTATAGTCACCATCCCAGGGAAGGATTTAAAAGATGTGTAGATGTGGTATTTGGGGACACAGGTTAGTGGTGGCCTTGGTGGTGCTGGGTTAATGGTTAGACTTGCTGCTCTTAAGGGTCTTTTCCAACCCAAATGATTCTTCAGTTCTATGAATTCTTGGCTTTGTCAGGATAACCAACTGGCTTGTGAGGACTTGCAGCCCCAAGACTCTTTGGAACCCACGGGTCAATGTTGTTTGGATGCTTCTTCCACCAGCAGGCAGGGCTGGCTTGTTAATTCTGCTCCCACTGCAGAGGCATTGGACATGGCCATGTGTCCAGATGGAAACAGTCTGGCATACAGCAGAACACTGGAAGAAGTCAGAACTGAGCTTGGGCTTTTGGTTGGTAAAGCCTCACTGCAAAAGAGGAAGAGAGATGTCAGGTGTTCAGGATTTGGCAAGACTGGCATCTTGCTTGTCAGACCGTGTTTGCCAGTGAGACAACTCCACATCAGGGTGTGTGCCAAAACACAGCTCGGTATCACTTGGAGAGGTGCAAAATATGACTTGCTATGTGAAAGGGAAAAATTAGTTTGTAATTTCTTCATTAAAATGTTGAACTTGGCAAATACATCAGTATTTTCAGGGATGGTTTTTTTGGTTAGGAATTGCATAAGAGGAATCCCAAGGCACTGATGTTGTAAAATGCTGGCAGAAAAACCCCAACTAGAAATCATTCTTCACACTGTGCATCCACATTCCCTGTTATGCTCAGGTTTTGGCACATAAGTACCATTTTATCCTAATAGCTTAGGTCTTGTTGCAGAGTTCTCAGCACTTCCCTTAGGCTGGCAGGTATCTTGCTGCTTTCTGGTACCTTAATGAATGTGAGAGCTGGGATCCGTGTCTTCTGTTTAACTTAAAAGATAGAAGGATTTTACAGAACTGGGAATTGAAACTCTTGGTATTGCCACTCGAATCTCCAGCCAGCATTGCTGAGAAAATTTGAAAATATCTTTCTATTCTAGGAAGTAACTCTTCACATATTTGTGTGATAGCAGCTGCTGTAGAAATCACATGAAGTGACAACATGCTCCTGCCACCTTGTTTTACCCTCTTCTGTGACCATCCTGCTTGCCAAGTGAGGCAGCATGTGCTCACCTAATTGCAGGCAGTATCATAATTCATATGCATAAAGGAGCAAAATTAAAGTTGCTTTGGCAACATACATTCTGTTCTTCCTTAATTTTTGAATTCTTGATCCTAGGCAATTATTTTTATCATTTCTTTCCATTTGCAATTTCCTAAGTGTTACCCGAGTGCTGTGTAGCACGCCAGGTGCGGGGAGGTGACAAAGAAAGCTTTGATGCTCCAGATTTGTTGTGTCACCGCTTCAGAGGGTCACAGTGACTGCCTTGCACCCCCCGCCTGGGCTCCTGCTCTCGGGAGCTTTGAGCATACCTGTTCCCAGGGATCTCCAAGGTCCCTTCCTAAGCTATTTCGTGTTTCTGTGACTGTGAAGTTGAATTGGCTGCTTGCTCACTTTTGGTATGTCCATCCCTAGTTTTCAGGATGGAACAAGTGTCATCAAGTGCCATTGCTGAGACAGGAGCTTCTTGGCCGACCTGGACTCCACACTCGCCAGGCATTGTCCTTCTGAGGACGCTGCAGAAGGCCAGGCTGAGCGTGTGAGGAGGGGTGTGGGCAGAGTGTCTGAGTGCACCGTTAGTCCTGTGCTGTCCTTGTCCTTCCATCTCTGTCTCTTTTGGCTTTCATGAGCCACTGGCACCCTGGAGGTGGCTGAGGGCCTGAGCTCTTCCCTGTGCCGTGCAGCTGGGCAGACGGAGGGCAGCCTACAGGGACCGTCGGCCAGGTAATGGCTGTGGGTGTAATGCATCTGCTTGTGTCTTCTCTGTGTCCTCAGCGCCCTTTTTTCCATGGTGCCATGTGGGTCATTAGCTGAGGGAACAGTTTCTCACTGTCGCTTTCTCCTTTTGTTTTCCTCCTTCCTCATTGCTTCCAGTCTTGGTTTACTGCCAAACAGCCTCTTGTGAAAGGGCCGCCTAATTAACCCTGTGCTAATTAACAATTTAAAATTACACAGCACGGCTGTTCATATTTAATTCTCGGGAAGCCTGGGCAACAGCAGGAGCCCCCGCCTCCCTCCCGCTCCATCCCTGCTGCCCGCGCCGCTGCCAGCGTCCCCAGGGAGGAAGCAGCCTGGTGCCGCAGGCTGGGGGTGCCCAGGAGCCCCCAGCTTGCCAGGGGTTGCAGGGCGTTGCTTTAGCACCAGCCACTCCTCGGTGGGAGCGTTGCTGGAAGATGGAATGTCTGTCCCTGTGAGGATGGGGCTGGGCGCTGGAAGGAGATGACGGGGGGCCACAGGCATTGACTCCGTGCATGTCCTGCACAGCGTGGCTGCCAGCTGCAGGCCTGGTTGTAGGAAGGCGGCACAAGTGTGGGGCACACGGTGTTGTGCTGTCACCTGCACCTGCCATCCTGCAGCTCTGGGCCGCCGGGGTGCCTGGCAGAGCACTCTTGGCCTGCGGTGCCTGCGCTGCCCTGGCTGGTCCCATATCGGTTCCAGGGGGCTGTGAGATGCAGTGGTGCGGTGAGGAAGGGGCAGGGGCAGGGTGGGCACGGCAGCGGTGGGATGTGAGGCTGCAGAAGGGACCAGGAGAGCCCTTCTTTGCTGCTGGGGCGGTGTGAGAGCGCGGAGCCTCTGGCGCTCAGGCTGTTCTCTCTGTAACTGGAGTTCATTGATTTTACGGGAAACCATGTTTACAGACAGAGTGCTGATCGACCTGACGAGTTGACTTCTGCCTCCTTAAGTAAGAACTACCTTTTCTTATTGACTGGCTGATAAACAGAGCAGAGAGGGTGGCAGGGGGAGCGAATGGGAGGTGTGGAGCACACCATGTCTGTCTGTCCATCTGAGCTCTCCGTGTCCCCACACAGGTGGCCTAGGGGCAGTCTGGGGTGGTGGAAGATGCAGGGCCCAGTAGTGGGCTAATAACTGCATTGTGCTCCTGCTTAGAACCTGGTTTGCTTTAGCAAGGAAGTTGCTGTTTTCAGTTTCAAGAGATGATTCCTACAGCTTCTGTGTGAATAGAAACAAATACTTTCATGCCTTGTGCTCCCTTCAGGAACAGCTGTGATGGTGACTGAGCCATCAGAAGAGTGTGAGCTTGTGTAGGGGCTCAGCTTGTGTCCGGGGCTTGGGCTGGCCATTTCAGCTCTGGGTTTTTCCACATGCCGTGTAAGGGCTCCTCCGTGTTGAGGAAAGGGAGAGGAGAGAAGATTCCTTTGGCATAGCACATCTTGAGCTGGTTAAGTTGGAGTGAGTGGGGGAGAGCTGTTAAAGCAAGCCAAGGCAGAAAAGCCCACCAATTAATTGGAGCGTGCGGGTCTGCCTGGCCGGGCCGGGAGAGAGATTGGCTTTCCTGTCAATAAACAAGTCCCCAGTGCAGCATCAAAGCTGCAGTCCTTTATCAATCGCGGCCTCCTCTTCCCGCATGTTCCTGTAACTTACCAAGCATTTATTACATTGATTTTCCAATCAGGCTGTTAACCCTCCCGCCCCTCCAGCCCTGCTAACCCTTCCAGCCTGGCTGTCACTCAGGCATCTCCTGCCAGTCAGGAGTTCTTGATGGCAGAACCGCTCTGACCCTGCCTATGTCTCACCTGGCTGTGTGTCCCAGGAGCTGGCTGTGCTGGCCTGCACAATGCTCCGTGTCTAAAAGAACTGGTAGGGTGTTGTCATTCCATGTTGCGCTTTGAAGTCTGCATGGATATTCCTGAAACTTCACTTGGCAAAAGTGTGAGGCTTATGGAGTTTCTTTTTCCTCATTTTCCCCATATGAATCTGTGTTGGTTCCATTTGGATTGCAGTTGCCAGTGCAGAAGTAGCAGTGAAAAGGGAGAGAGAAGGCGTGTTGTGGGAAGGTGAACGTGCAGTCTCAACGCAGAAGGATCTGGGATCAGTTTAAGGAAAACACACAGCTAAGGACAAATGTTCCAGGGAGAGAGCTGGTGCAGTAGGAGCCGTTACATGGCTGGAGCTTATTTTAGACTAGGGGAACAAAACTGGCTGATGAAGAGCCCAGACAGAGCCTTTTGGCAGTGGGATTCTGCTCTTCCTTCTTGTTCTGCTCAGTGCACCAGATTACTGTTACTGCAGAGCAAATCCCTATTTATTCCCAGTGCAACTGCAGAGGCAGCTGTGTATGACATAGAATCCAGGCAAGGTGAGACTGGAGGTGCTGTAGAGTAATGTTGTGTGTGAACACGTTGGATGGTGTCTCCCTTGCAGCTGCGTGTCCTTCTGCAGGTATCTTTGCACAAGGGCTTTGAGAGTATTACTTTGCCTTCAGTGGTAGTTTTAAATGCTTTTTCTTTGAGCTTCACCAGAAGTAAAATGTAAAGGGAAAGTACAAACACATTAGGGAACTCAGCAGAGGTGTGGATGGCTTTGTATAGTAAAGGAAAATAAACTGGGAGATAGTGAAACGAGAAAAAACAAACGTTGAACGTCACTCCATTTTCCTTTCCTTGAACTAATTCAGGTAGTTCACATGGTGCTGCTGTGGCACATCACCTGCTCTGCAGCTGCTCATGTCTTCTTTGGCAGGTTTCCAGTTCCCTTCACGCTTTCTTTATCAGCTGAAGAGGGCTCCATCAGGATTGCAGGACTCCTTTAGGATTGCAGTGTTGGAGTTGTTGACCGGATGCAGCAAAGGGGGTCACGATGACGGGGGGCCCTGAATGTCGGCCGCGGTCAGTAGCTCAGGCCTGCTGACTGCCTGGCGGTTGGTGGGAATCCTCCAGTCGCGTTCATTTGGTGGAATGGAAGTAGTGAGAAGGCTGTCCTCCTCTTCCAGGACCTGCACCTACCGTTTGTCTCCAGGGGTGAGAGGAAGCAGTCCGTGTGCAGAGGCTGTGCCCTGCAGGATCTCTGGGAGCTTCCTGGAGCGTGGTGGGCTGACCGCTTTCCAATCCCCAGGATGCACCCTTGTCAGATCTGGAATTTCCTGTTTGGTTTCTCTCCTGACATCTCTGTATTTAAACTCTGTCCAGAACAGAGCAGTTACGTCTCCTGTGCATTCTGAGCGCTGTTACTCCAAAATCGCTGGGAGTTGCTCTGGGTCACATGGTCTCCCATTGAGGTGTGCGTGTGGTAGGGCTGGGTCTGTGCTTCCCAAGCCATTAGCAGAAGGGTAACACCCAGAAGAACAGCATCTGCCTTAGGGGGAGCCAGAGAATACGAGTTTTTACCAAGTTATAAAGCCACAGAACTGTTTTGTTGTCGTGTCTTGTTTCTGTCACAAGCTTTCCCATGATGATTTTGTTTGTTTTCTGAAGACCAAAGGCCTTGGGGGTGACAGTGCAGGTCCTACAATCTTCCTGCTGGCTCCCTTTAGGAAAGATTTTAAGGAGGTTTTTGCCACCTTCCAGGTTCCTTCAGTTTGCCTCTTGCATTACTGCTGCCAACATGTTTCCATTGCTCATTCCCCGAGTGCGTTCCCCGAGGCTGGGCTGGCTGTCCCTGGAGCCCATCTTGGCACGCCAGCCCCCACTTCGGTCCCAAGGAGCAGGGTCAGCAGCCCTTGTGGTGGTGGGGTCTTTACGGGCACACCCTGACTCACCTGCCTCTCTCCTCTCCCCATCTGCAGGTCCAAGCCGTACCGGGTGCAATGAGCGCTCCGTGCCAGCCCTGCCATGGAAGGCTGTGACTCGCCCGTCATCCCCGGGAAGGACAATGGGTGCGGCATTCCTCAGCACCAGCAATGGACTGATCTCAACAGCGCCCACCTCCCTGACCCGGCCGGCAGCATGGAGCAGCCCGCGGCGGAGAGCTGCAGCCCCCTGGACAGCCTGAGGGTCCCCTTCCCCGAGCGCGTCCCTGAGAGCAGCGCGGCGGGTCCCGGCGCTGAGCCCGCGGGCAAGGAGGTGAGCTGCGGGCAGTGCGCGGCCTCCTTCGCCGGCCTGCAGAGCTACATGGAGCACCGCTGCGCCGGCGCCCGCCCGCCCCCGCCGCTGCGGGGGGAGAGCGAGAGCAGCGAGGACGGCGAGGAGGAGAGCGACGTGGAGAACCTGGCCGGCGAGATCGTCTACCAGCCCGATGGCTCAGCCTACATCGTGGAGAGCCTCAGCCAGCTGGTGCAAAGCGGGGGTGCCGGTGGCAGCGGGACTCTCCCCTCGCTGCTCCCGAACTCTCTGCCCAAGCAGGGAGAGCCCTCTGCCGCCGCTCCTGTCTACCCACAGATCATCAACACCTTCCACATAGCCTCATCCTTCGGGAAGTGGTTTGAGAGCTCAGACCAGGCCTTCCCGAATACCTCAGCCCTGGCGGGCATCAGCCCCGTCCTGCACAGCTTCCGCGTCTTCGATGTGCGACACAAAAGCAACAAGGATTACCTGAACAGCGACGGTTCTGCCAAAAGCTCCTGTGTATCCAAAGATGTTCCCAACAATGTGGACCTGTCCAAATTCGATGGCTTTGTGCTCTATGGGAAGAGGAAGCCCATCCTGATGTGTTTCTTGTGCAAGCTCTCCTTTGGGTATGTCCGCTCGTTCGTGACCCATGCCGTGCACGACCACCGAATGACTCTGAGTGAGGAGGAGCGGAAAATTCTTAGCAAT
Organism: Corvus moneduloides; assembly: GCF_009650955.1. Classification (NCBI taxonomy): domain Eukaryota; kingdom Metazoa; phylum Chordata; class Aves; order Passeriformes; family Corvidae; genus Corvus; species Corvus moneduloides. Next base: position 424,006 of record NC_045487.1, on the reverse strand, counting down.
AAGAACATCTCCGCTATCATCCAAGGGATAGGCAAAGACAAGGAACCCCTTGTCAGCTTTCTGGAACCAAAAAACAAAACCTTTCAGCACCCTCTCGTTTCCGCAGCTAACCTCATAGGCCCTGGACACAGTTTTTATGGTAAATTCAGTGGCATTTGCATGGAAGGTGAGCAGGCCCTCCAGGCCGGGGCGGCTGGTGGAGCTGAGCCGCCACCAGCCACGGGTGTCCTGGCCCCCAGTGCACTCCTCAACCTGGGTGGGCTGACCAGCTCAGCGCTGAAGACTCCCATTACCTCAGTCCCCCTGGGCCCGCTGGCTTCCAGTCCCACCAAATCCTCGGAGGGGAAGGACCCTGGGGTGGCAGAGGGGGAGAAGCAAGAGGGGGACGACCAGGACAGCCTCTTGGAAAAAGTGGAGCCAGCCGAGGAGGTGGAAGAGGAGGAGGAGGAGGATGTGGAAGAGGAAGAGGAGGAAGAGGAAGAGGAGGAAGAGGAAGAAGATGAGGATGATGAGGATTGCAAAGGACTATTTCCAAACGAGTTGGAGGATGAACTGGAGGACCGGCCCCAGGAGGATGTTGGGGCCGTGGCAGGCAGTGGCAGCAGCAAAAAGGACCTTGCTCTCTCAAACCAAAGCATTTCTAACTCTCCCTTAATGCCTAACGTGCTCCAGACCCTGTCGAGGGGCACGGCTTCTACTAGTTCTAATTCTGCTTCTTCCTTTGTCTTTGATGGTGCAAACAGGAGGAATCACTTAAGCTTTAACAATGAGGGCGGCGGAGCCAGTGTGGCCGAGGGCAGCAGGAGGCTGGACTTTATCGATGAAAGTGCCAATAAAGACAATGCCACAGCACCAGAACCAAATGAGAGTGCAGAGGGCGAGGACGGGAGCTACATCTCCCATCACCAGCATGCTGGCCCCCTCTGTGAACTTGGGGGTGGGGAGTGCCCCTCGGGGAGCGGCGTGGAGTGCCCGAAGTGTGACACGGTCCTGGGCTCCTCGCGGTCGCTGGGTGGCCACATGACTATGATGCATTCTCGCAACTCGTGTAAGACACTCAAGTGTCCCAAGTGCAATTGGCACTACAAGTACCAGCAGACGCTTGAGGCACACATGAAGGAGAAACATCCCGAGCCAGGTGGCTCCTGTGTCTACTGCAAGAGCGGGCAGCCGCACCCACGTCTGGCGCGGGGCGAGAGCTACACCTGTGGTTACAAGCCCTTCCGCTGTGAGGTCTGTAACTACTCCACAACTACCAAAGGCAACCTCAGTATTCATATGCAGTCTGACAAGCATCTCAACAACATGCAGAACCTGCAGAACGGAGGGGGAGAGCAAGTCTTCAGCCACACCGCAGGGGCAGCGGCGGCAGCAGCTGCCGCCGCAGCAGCCGCCGCCGCCAACATTGGTAGCGCCTGTGGGGCTCCCTCCCCCACCAAACCAAAAACCAAACCTACATGGCGGTGCGAGGTGTGCGACTATGAGACCAACGTAGCTAGAAACCTTCGGATTCACATGACCAGTGAGAAGCACATGCACAATATGATGCTGCTTCAGCAAAACATGTCCCAAATCCAACATAACCGGCACCTGGGCCTCGGTAGCCTGCCATCCCCTGCTGAGGCCGAGCTCTACCAGTACTACCTGGCGCAGAACATGAACCTTCCCAACTTGAAGATGGACAGCACTTCCTCAGATGGACAGTTCATGATGGGGGGGTTCCAGCTCGATCCCACCAACCCCATGGCAACGATGGCTCCATCTCTAGGTGAGGCTGAAGGGGTTTCCACCATGTTCATGTGAGAGAGCCAGCAAAGGGGTCTGGCACTGTGGCCCCATGAGCTGCCTTTCTGTGGTGGTCAAGGATGGAGGCTGCACAGTGCAGATTTCTCATCTGTGTTCACCCAGAGCAGTTTTTCTCATCTTGTGGCTTTTCTGGTACATTTTCGAAGAGTTTTCGTAGGGAGTTAATGCAACAGCAGATACGGGTTACAGATGCCATGCGCTGAACGTTCTTCCTCATTGTGGAAAGCATCCTAACTACAGTGTTTCCTGAGAACTTTTCCTGGGTTTGGTGAGGAGTGGGAGTAGTTTGGTGGATAGCTTTGAGAGAGGGTGCAGTCAGCTGCTGGCGCTCCCAAAGGCAGGTGCATTTGTTCGGGGCCGGTTTGTTCCACACTGTGTTGCCTTGAGAAGACAAGGTAAGCAGGTTTGAGAGGGGTGGAAGGGATGGTGTTCCACTGCTGCCAGAGTGACGGATGGGATTGGAGGCTTTTGAAGCTCAGAGCCCCTCCTTACTGAAGCACAGGGCAGTTGTGATAAGTTGGGAACGTTTTAACTGAAGCTTCTACAGTAAATGACAGGGCCTTGGATGTCCGTGAGCTGCCTGGAGAGCGATGGTTGCAGATCTCACACTGAGGGTTGCAGAGGGAGGCCCTGCCCCTGTTAATAAGCACTTGACACCGGCTTGGCCCTTTTGACTCGGATGCACACGCTGTCAGCTTTGCGAGAAGTGAAGCAGATCTTTCCCATTCTTACACTTCGGTCCAAAACTGAGCAGAACGTTAATAATTCAGAAGAGTCTGCTTTTGGGTTTTTCCTGCGTGGTGAGTTCAGGAGAGAGTAACTTAAAGAGCATTTGCTTCTTAGCAAATAGGTTGCAATGTAGGAAATGAAAAGTTTAGGAAATAACATCTCTTTTTGATTAACTGATGAATTGGTGACCTGGTTTCCTTTCATAGGATTGTTAAGCTGAGCTGTGACATCAAATCAAGGTAAAATACCAAAAAGCTGTAGAAAGGCCATAAATGTCTTAAAAACGGAAAAGGAGAGCGATGTGGCACAGGGGTCCTGGTGGTCTCTGTGCTTGGTACAGAGTTTCTCTGTCTGCATCTCTCAGGTCCTCTGGTGTGAGTAGGAGCTTGTTGTGCTCAGTAGCTGTGAGTGAGCAGAGTTGAGCTCTGCTTTGAAGAGCCAGCCTGACAAACACAGGGTCCTCCTGGCTTTCCTTGACATGCTCTCACACTCTATTATTAGTTGTCTTTACCTTGTCAGCACTGTTTTTAGAAGGTTCTTCACCATTTTGAGCTCTTGGACAAGAGATGAGATGTAATGGTGCAGGAGTAGCACTTTTCAGGTTGTTTCTGTCCATGCCATGTTCTGCACTGTTGCCAACTTGTGATAGCAGTGTGGCGACCTCCCTGTGATGCAGCCACCACCTGGGCTTGTGACTGTTGACCTTTGTTTTATGTGATAGAGACTGTGCTTAGCTACTGCATGAGGTAGCCTTTGCTTCTCCTGGGTGGCAAGAAAAAACAGAATGAAGTATTAACGCTGTTCTTGAAATGGCCACAGAAACTTTCAATGTGGTGCTATGGAATTCTTCATCCTCTCAAAGTCTGTAGGGTTTTTCTCACCACCTTTGATGGGCAGAGGGCTGGATGATCCTTCAGCAAGTGGGCAGCAAGGGTGATTGTAGTCTGTTCCCAGCCTTCTGCGCTGGCTGCAGTGACTCTTTTCGTCAGCTCTGGTGCAGACCAGCAACACGGAGGAGTGGGCGAAGGGACAGCTGCGTGTGGTATCACTGTGTGTTTGTGGGTACACAGGTGGCTCTTGGGAGCAGCTTATGTTCTGCTCTGTGTTTATCTTCTGGCAAGAATTCAGCCTTTCTGACCTCTCCTTCCTCTTTTTTCTTCGTGCAGTGGGTGGCGAGATCCCGCTGGACATGCGGTTGGGTGGTGGACAGCTGGTGTCTGAGGAGCTCATGAACTTGGGTGAAAGTTTCACGCAAACGAATGACCCGTCGCTGAAGCTCTTCCAGTGTGCTGTGTGCAACAAGTTCACTACAGATAATTTGGACATGCTGGGCCTCCACATGAACGTGGAGCGAAGCCTCCCTGAAGACGAGTGGAAGGCGGTGATGGGGGACTCGTACCAGTGCAAGCTGTGCCGCTACAACACACAGCTCAAGGCCAACTTCCAGCTGCACTGTAAGACAGACAAGCATGTGCAGAAATACCAGCTGGTGGCACATATCAAGGAGGGGGGCAAAGCCAACGAATGGAGGCTCAAGTGCGTGGCCATTGGGAACCCAGTCCATCTGAAATGCAACGCATGCGACTACTACACCAACAGTCTGGAGAAGCTACGTCTTCACACCGTGAACTCAAGGCATGAGGCCAGCCTGAAGCTTTATAAGGTAAGGGTTGGCTCTGCTTTGTCTTCTTTCATTTTCCAAGGAAAATCTATGTTGAACCACAATGGACTCTGACCCTTTGGAGATGAGCTGCTCAGAGCTCTCCATTGGGATCCAATCCCACTTCATGCTGCAGCTCTTCAGCCTGTGTTCTGTTAGTGACTGTGGTTGTCCAGGCTTCAGGCCAGTTGATGTTCACGCCACAGTGCTTTAGAGGGGGCTCGGTGTCTTATGACAGTGCAGCTGTGATACTCTGCACAGAAATTGAGCAATCACTGTTTGAAAAGTTGTGCAAGGTGACATTTGCCTGTGGTTTGTTGTCTCTTTCCCATACGAGTTGGTCACTTTGTGGCGCTTGAAGGCTTTCACTGTGGTCAGTGTGCTGGTCGTGGCGCTGGGCGGATGGAGGGGCCGTCGCTGTGGTGCTGTTGTGCTCTGTGTACGTCAGCGCTGGGATCTGTAAGCAAAGTGCTGCTGGAGGCTGGGAAAGGGAGGAGGCTGAAGAGGAGCCGTGAGCGTGTGCGCGGCCATGCACGTTGGAGGCATTGCGTGTTTTCATCCACAGCGGTATTTGGGCTGTCACTCCCGTCTTGTTGTCTTTACTTTTCCTCCCATCCCCCCTCGTTCTGTGTTGTCTTTATAACCATCATCTCTTTCCAGTCTCATTTGTCTCGTCCCCAACCCCCTCCCCTTGCTGGCCCGAACCCTGTGGGCTGTAACCCAAGAGGAGCTCCGGATACAGTAAATAGTCCTTTCACTCGTGCAGCAGAATTGCTCCAGACGTTTCTATTGATTTTCACTGGACTTAAAGCTTCACCTTTTTCTCTAATCATCCCATAATAGCTTTAGTATGAACAATCAGGTACGAATTGCCATAAATCTCAGCAGCCGCATCCCCTCCATTCACACGTGCTCTCCCGCTCGTTGTCTGCTCATTTCTCACAGGTTTTTTTATATTCATTCTGTCCTCATCCTTTTCTTCCTGCTTTCTCCCAAATGTGGTGAGGTTTCTTTATATACACACAGAGTGTACCTTGTGATTTTTAATTATTTCTTTGAAAATTTTTCTTTATGTAATGGGAATTTAAGACCTGACACTGAGCCCTACAGTACCTACCCACATCACAGTGTAGACACATTTTCAAAACTTCTGGATTTTTCTGAGGAATGAACAATTCCAGCAAATTCAGGGAGGAAGGAGATAGCCAGGAGCATCATATAAGGTTTACCTCGAGCTGTGGTTGTTGGACCTACCTGGAATTGGTGGGGCGCTGCTCAGAGCGGGGTTTTGTTTCTCAGAGCTCACTGTTGAGGCCAGGATGGCTGTGACAGTGACTGTTCCATCTTGAGCTGGGATCCAGCCTCACCCAGCAGAGTCTGGCTCTGGAAATGATCAGGTCTGCACATACACCTCTGCTCTCTGGTGTGCAGGAGACCTGAGAGAGTTACACAGCTTGGAAACTGGGGGCGGGAGAGCCCCAGTGAGACTTAAAGAACCCAGCTGAGGGAACTGAATCTTCTCTGTGGAGGTCAGTTTGGGGTACAAGAGAGTTGTTTGAAAACTATATTATGATTTTTTTACGTGTAATACTGCTAAGTCTGTATTGCAGAGGTTTTAAGTTTTCTTTATCCAGGCCCTTCATCTACAGTGGGTTCCACTGGGGCAAAACAATTGGGGCACTAGAATTCTCTCACTGAGGGGAAAGAAAAGGGGGAAAAAAAAGAAGAAAGGGAAAAAAACAATCCTACCAGTGTCGGAGAACAGGCATAGGTTCTTGTAATAAAGATTCCTAGGATGTTTTCCTTAGGCAGGCAAAGAGGAATTGTCAGTTTTCAGGTTTGTGAGAGGCCTGGACAGTGTCAGTGCTGCTACAGCCCTGTGTTGCCTCTGACACAACAGCAGTGAAACACCAGCTGAAGGATAACGTGTTTCAGAATAATGGATTCCTTTGGATGCTCCATATATTGGCCTTCTAGTATGCCTGGATAAAGCTTGGAGCAGAGGTTGGTGGATGGCTGGATTCACAGCATCTTGCTTCAGCATAGCTGGAATCAGGGATTGATTTAGTGGAAAAGCCTCTCTCTGGATGAGGCATGGATCAGATGAGCTCCAGCGCAGCTCTCCGGTCCTTGGAGCGGCTGTAGCGCCTTGTCTCTGCTGATAACTGAAGGGATGCAGCGGCAGCGGGGGGAGTTCACAGAATGGTTTCTCTTCTCTCAGGCCTTGGTGTGGTCTGCAGTAAATTGAGATTGATTGGATGTTATTTTTCCTCTTGCTAATGTAATCCATTAGCCTGGCACATGCATAATCAGTTTAGAGCACAGTTAACTGGATGTAATCGAGTTCTTCCCTGCCTGCTGGAGAAAATCCTCTCCAGATGCTGCTGGGTGAGAGCACACACTGGGCTTATCACACACAATCCTCCTTATTCTGCTGCTTTTGCCATTTTTTTCCTAAATCACATGTTATTGGCTGCTTGTATTGCCCAAGTGCCACTTCTGTCAGTGTTACTTGCTGCCAGAAAATGTGATCTGGAGACACTGTCAGTCTGTAGTCGGGTGAACCTTTTAGTCTTCTCCTGCAACGCTCCCAGTGCCAGGGGAGAAGGTCTGGTGTTCTGCTGCCATCTTTGTCCTGCACATCACAATAGCTTCCATCAGGCCCCTTCCCCATCAGGGGTAAGGGGAGAGGAATGGCAAAAAACTGGAAAGGTCTGCTAGCCTTTTGTTTATTGTTGTGTTCTCCCAATTCCTTGCTGTCCCCTTAAAATTCTGTGACTAAAGTGGAAATCCTGTTGTTTATCTGGCAGTTGCTGGGGGAACATGGTGCCTGTGCCTCTCCTGTGACTGCTGACCACCTTGGGTGACTGAGGGGATTTCTATCCTGAAGAGCTCCCTGGAAAGCAAGAGCACCACTGTCAATGCATGGCATTACATTTTTGAGATGGGTGTTCTGGCTTGAGGTAGAGTATGGGTTTGAAGACCCTTCCTCCCATAGCTGGGACAGCCCGAGGGACGTGGTGCAGCCTTGGCTGGGTGACAGGGATGGTTGTGAGCAGAGACAAGTGCAGCTCCCTGCAACAGCAACCAGGGCTCGTCTCCTCGTGACCGCAGAGCTTGAGACCAGGCGTGGAGCAGAGCAGCAGTGTTCCACACAGCTGGAAGAGGTTGGGCACAAGTTCCCAGTGTCTGCTGCACAGGTGGAGTTTCCAGAAGGAATTAATCTGCTTGAGAAGGAGCCAGGTTTGGACATTTCCTACAACTTCCTGACAATCTCTAGTTCAGAATGTGCAGCTCAGAAGAAGTTTAAACAAAGAACTACTGAAGAAACACGCTGCTGGCCAGACTGCCAGCAAGTGCCTTCAATGAGTTCATTCAGTGTCTTCCTTTTCAGTGTTTCCAAGTGCTGAGTTCACTTTTTTAGGGAATAGGGAGTCTGAGGGAGAGGGCTTGGGTTACATGGTGCCATGCATAGAGGCTCTTTGTTAGCTAGAGATGCAGAGTGTGCAGGAAAATGACTCTTTAATATCAGTGCTCATGGTGCTAGTGATGATGAAACTGTGGACCTGTGCTGACTCGGACAGAAGCGAAGCTGACCTGTGGGAAGGGAAGGAGGATGTGCAGCTGCACACCCAGCAGAAGGCCTCAGTTCCACCGTGGAGCAGCATTGTCCCATCATCCCTCTCCCACAGGAGCTTGTGTCTCCTTTGCCGGCCACAGGATTCTCAAAGAAACTTGTTGGAAAATCCCCAAAAAGTTTTAATCCCAGAGGGTGCATGGAATATTGTATGAGATGTAGTTACAGAATGATGATGATAATGGCAATGTATTTGAGTTCAATGCCCTTCCATAATAGAAACAGACAAAAAGAGTACCTTCTGTAGTAGTAGCTTACTTTGAAGTTAAAATTACATGAAAATGGGTGAGCTACTGTTAGATACAGTAAAGGGTGTGATATATGTGTGGGTCACAGAGGAGTTACCAAAAAGCACCTTAGGTGTATGTGTTAAATGTAACAACCCCTGAGAAAACAGAGCAGGGGGGAACCCAGCCAAAGTCCACAGAAAGGCGAATGTGATCAAATAGGAAAGTATTACATGTGGAGGTAGGGAAAAGGAAGAAGGCCTGTGTTACGGGGTGGGGGGGGGGGAAGGAGGAGAGATTCCTCTCGTGTGTTTAAGAACAGAATTGAAAGATACCTCTGTATGGAGGGTAAATCCTGAAGGGTGGTCTCATGTGGAGGAACTGTGAAGGAAAAAGCCACTGTCTTAGCAGGACTCCGCTCTGAAGAGTTCTGGAGGAACCCCACAGGAGGGGGCAGAGGCTCCTGGCAGTAGCATGGGCCAGAAGTTGCAAAGCATTAAGTCAGCAAGTTGATAGAACCTGTAATAGAAAAGTCTTAGTAGGCATATGGATTAGGAAGGAGAAAAGCAGACTTCTGGAAGAGAGGTTCTTGCAGCACTTCAGTTGTTTGAAGGAGTCAGCCAGGCTACAGGCAGGGCTGGGCTGGTCCATATGGGCAAGGGATTCCCAGGGTCTTTGATAAGATTCTTCATGAACAGACTGGGAAAGAGGTCTGGGCATGGGTGGGGAGGTGAAGGATGAGAAACAGAAGGCCTAACTTCCCATGATGGAGAAAAAAGATTGGAAAGATACAGGAGGTTTCTGTGTTTGTAAGTGATCAAAACACAGAGTTGAAAGCAATCTTAAAAATCAGCTATAAGGCAAAAATAATGTACCGCTTAGAAGTAAAGCTGTGACAGTTGCAGAAGAACTTTACAACATCAAGTGATTCCACAGGAAATGATTGATGGAATTTGGTGTCACAGTGTTAGAGGGATGGGGGGCAGATAGCCCTGCTGGAGGCGGGGGGGTGAGGAGAGGAGGGGCGGCTAGGCTTCCTGCTTCCCCACATGCAAAGAAAAAAAGAAGAAAACAAAAAAAAGGGGGTTAAAATTGTTCTTCCTGCAAGCAAGATGGGGAATTACTGCCACTCTCTTTGAAGACATTGCCTCAATGGTCAATGGGAAGCAGAAGGGCAAGGGGACAATATGTGAGCTGTGTACGTCTTCACTTTGTCTCATGGTTCAATATTGTGCTCAACTTTGTTTTAGGAAGGCTTGAAAAAAAGCCCTAGAAGATACCAGAGAAAGTTGCAGGAATGGCAGATGGCTGGAATGACTTGGGTAAAGACCATTGACTTTGAAGTTGGCTTGACACAGGAATCCAGGGTGGAGGAGAACTTGTGTATTTCATAATTTTCAGTGCTCTGGAAATTGCTGGTTCAATGAAATACTGCTGCTTTTGCATTGATGTGAGTTAGTCTTGCCATAATTCTGTGGTAAGGTCGAGCTGAGAGTCCTCTCATTCCACCACTTGGCTGACAGGAGATGTTCCCTGTAGGACTTGAGTGTAGGAAAGCTCTGGTGAGCAGCCCAGCTCCAGGCCACAGACCTGCCAGAGAGCTCCACTTGAAGCTGCCAGGAGCTGGGCTGATTCAGTTCTGAAATACCCAGATGATGTCGTGGGCAAAAGGAGACGTGTTTGGGTTCTGATATTTATTACAAACTTCCTCCCATCTCTGCCTTTTAAGGTTGTTGGGGTAAAGTTGCTCACAGAAAATCTGTCATGCTCATTACAAGATTTAGAGCTCTGTTAACCTTTGATTTCATCGCTGTCTGCCTTCAGTGTGTTTTGGCTTTATTTTTGCAAGTTTATCTCTTGGAATACAGATGCAGCGTCAGAGCTCTGAATTACACTCTTGAGCAACACAAATTGTGCCTGAAGCCTATTTAAATTACAGCATATGAGGGACTTTAAACTGATTTCCTCTAAGGTTTAAGACAAATTCCAGTGGCAGCTTCACAAGGGAAATAAATACTCATTTAAGTCTCCCTACAAAGTTGTTTTTAAAGATGGTCTCCAAAACCTTTAATTTAAATCTGCATCCACTAGTCTTGGATAAACTCATAATGAAAGGAGCTTATGAACTGCCAATGTGAGAAGGACAGACCCTTACGATCCGGTACTTTCGGTCCTGTTGGGATTGACAAGTATTTTGATATAAAAAGCTCTCAGTATCAGTTTAACCCTCTTGAGACACCTCCCTCGTGGGGTTGCACGTTCCTCTGAGTGATGGATTCCTCCATGGTGTCACCCTGGCATTAAAAGATGTCTTTACCTTCCTTCAGGTATTGAATACCAAAGTCCGCTAGTAGAGGATCACAGAGCTCACCCTTTCTCTGCGCTGCTTTTTGAAAGGGCTGGAATCAGAACTGCTGAGAGCACACAGCATTGCTTGCTCTATGTTTTATTTATGGGCCTCTGCCACTTAGGTTTTTCTTTCAACACTTTTCCAGTAGGTGCTGAGCCATGTGCAGCCAGCAGCTTAGTAAAGAAACCACCCTGTAAAAGCAGTGTAAATAGCAAAGGAGTGAGAGTGCAGCTGGAGCAGGAGCCCTGATCACACAGCAGGAACCAGAAGCTCCCCAAAACATGGAGCTAAAAGCCTGCAATCAAACAGGGTGTAGAATTCAAAGTACTTGTGAGAATGGGCTACAAAACCCAACTAAACAAACCAAACACAAGAAAAGAAATACGAACAGAAAAACACCTTGTCAAGTTTTATCCAAATCTATGTAAGCTGAGTTTTTCCTGGCTTCTGTAGTAGCCCGTGGGCAGAGCAGCGGGAGTGGGTCTTGGCTCTCCCTACTCACCCAGAGCTATGGGTCGGCAGGGACAGAGGCTCAGCACGGGGCAGCGGGGGTTGGTCTTGCTGTTCTGAGCCTCAGGTGTCATCTCAAAACAAGGTGTCATGTTGATGGAAGGTCGGTGTGCATCTGACCCTTTCCCATACACGATGCCAGTTCTGTCTGTGTTTATGGTTCATTCTTTTATCCTGGTAATTTTGGAACATGTGGATGAGTATTTAAATTTCCAAGCAGGAATTTTTCCCATGTCAGGTGATGCTTGTTGTTGGGATGTTCAGGGAGAGGACAAGGTGGTTCTGGCCACAGCCTTGGTGCAGGGCTGCTGACAAAAGCTCTGGCAGACCTTGCCTTGGTGGTGTAAGCTGTCAGTGACCCTCTGTCCCTCCTGTGCTGGTGTGGGAAGTCCCTGCTCTGCAGAGGAGAGTGTGAAGGGAGAGATGCTGGTCCAGATCCAAAAGACTGGCATTGTCTTCTGGGTGATCAGCTGCTGTGAGCAGAGTGGTAGGCATCTATTTACTCCCCTGCCTGCAGATTTAGCTCTGCCATGGGAAGCTTCAGTCAGGAGAGCTGAGATGTTTGTCCAGGACAGGTAACGGGCCTGTTTGTTGTGGCCTTATCCAACTGGTTTTGGGGTCTTACCCTGGTGTGCTTGTCAGGATCTTATCACAGCATGTTTGTCAGGGTCTTTTCCCCACATTCCTGCAGACACCCGATACGCGCAGTTGAAGACAAACTGGTAGGACTGGAACAAGTCAGGGTTTAGGAGTGCTGGAGCAAGGAGGTAGAGGAGCTGGGAGACAGTTTGGTGTGAGGCTGAAGCAGGCAAGCAGCACTGCGGTGCAGGGCTCAAAGCGTGCGCTGAAGAGCTGTGCTCAAGTAGTTCCCCCTGAGGATCCCACGCTCCCTCTGGGCGGTCGTGTTTCTCTTTGCAGAGGTTGTTAAGGAAGCTTCCCAGTCAGCCCATTCCAGAGACTCCCGAGCAGTCACGCTCCCAAGGCCAGAGACTTTCACTGCTGGGACCAAAGCCCCTCCCGTGGTGCCTCCAGTGACCCGATGGGTCCCGCATGACTCCCCACACCCCCCACTCACCCAGTCAGACCAGGCTTCCTCACCAGTTCCACCCCAGGTTTCCCATGGCACAGTCTCAGATGACTCATTCCATAAAGCCATTCATTCCTGCTGTAGTAACACAGAAACACTTTGAGCTGGTGCCTCTGTGGAGGGACCCCCAACAAAAGAGCACCTGGGCTTTTATACCCTCGCTGTCTACCCACGCACAAGTCTCCAGGTTTGGGCTCCTGCCCCTCTCTCCCTGTCCATCCACCTCGCTGGTGTTACTGGACTCCAATCTCCTTGGTTATCCTAGAGGCTGGCAATTCCCATTTCCTGCTGTGTCTCCCAGTGTCCATTCGCCTGCCTGGTGTCACCCATATTCGTGCCCTTTGTTATCTCAAAGGTTGGCGACTCACGGCCTCTTGTCCTGGGCTCGAACCCAGAGCTCAATCTGCATTTCAGTCTGTGTCTTGAATCCAGCTACGTGGACCAGATGGATTCCTCAACACAGGTAATATGCCTCGAAGCCCTCAGAATGCTCTTAGTTGCTTTCCTGGTTGGGCAGGGTCATGTTTTCAGTGCCTTGGGTACCAGCCCTGGCCAAGCACCAGTTCTGCGGCTGTAGGCTTGCTGGCGACGACCTCATTAAATAATGGATGGGCATTCATTAGCATCCATCTCTGGCGGGGGCTGCTTTGAAGGCTGGGAAGGAGCCCACAAGATGCTTTCCCCAACCTGTTCTATGTGACCTGGCATGGACTGCCGATTTCTGTTTGGCTGTGCCAGTGCACTGGGCTGCGGGATGCTGCGTTGTCCTTCTCCAGCTTTAACTGAGCTGTTCCTAAAGAAACTGTTGTAACAAAGTCCCCAAAATTGCTATGGAAGCAGCATGGGAGGTTCTGTGTTTGCTGTCTCATAGGGAATTCATTAAATTACCATAAATAATGTATGCATGATACATAACTTAATACCGTAATGGGCTTTTGCTCCTTCTTGCCAGTCCTAAAAATCCTGCCCCTGCGCTGTGACGTGTGTAGCCAAGTTCTGCAAGGCAAATTAGGCAATAAGTTACACTTGTGCAACAGGTTCTCTGGAAGTTGTGCCTTGGGGTACGGTTGGACGGGCTCTGGTAAGCCTGGCTGCAGCTGTTGGGAGATCCTTGGCTCCAGGTAGCTTTGGCAGAGAGGCAAGGCCAGGTGCCCCCAGCACAGGGCTGCGGGGCAGAGCCCAGCACACTGTCCCCCCTCAGCATCCCTCTCGTTCTGCTTTAAAGCAGGGAGGTACCTGCATCTGGCCATCAAACCATCCGTGCAGTGCAGCTATTCCAGAATCCCGGGTTTCTTCTTTGTCCTAGAGATTACCTCGGGATTTTTCTGTTCTGCTGACTTGGCCGTGGCTCGGGTAGACGTGCAGTGGCTGCTGTGTCCCTCAGCTGTTTGAGCCTGCTGTAACCCCCTGTGTCAGCGCTGGGATTGCAGGCCAGGGAGGTGAGGAGCTGGTTGCAGGAGACAGAGATGTTCTCATCTAACTGGGTAGGACGTAAATGCCTGACTTGTATCCCTGCCTTTCATCTCTGGGCAAACCTGCAGACCTGCTCAAGCTGATGCATGCTCCTGTTTGGGTTCCACCACATAGATGTGGTGGTTGGGATTCTCTGACCCAGTTACTGCCCCTCAGCTGCCCCGTGGCCTCTGGGCTGTCTCCTGCCCCTCATTCAGGCAGTACAGCCCCATCTGACCCACTCTGCTCCTCCTTGTGCTCAGGGAAGGATGGATACAAAGAGAATCACCTGGGGAAGTTTCAGGCAGCAGTAACAAAGCCTGTCTCCACAGAGGGGAGGCTAATTACACAGCTAATTAATCCAACAGATGTCACTTTAAATGCCTGTTTCTTTGTGATTCTGTTGCACACATCATGCTGGTTAAACAGACTTCATGGACCACGTTCAAAATGCCTGCGCAGGCTGCTGGGAGCTGCCAGGGAGACCCCAGGGTGTCCTGTTCCATAGGGAGGAGCAAGTCCCAGGCAGCCTGGGCTGGGCTGCACTGTGCACAGACTGCACATGGGGGAAATGCCATGTAATAGCTGTGTTGAGTTAAAAAGTCTGAAATAGCAGCTGTGAGGATTGAAGGGGTTGTTTACATTCTTGCTGCAAGTACAGGGCTGAGGCAGAGGGGGTGTCGTCCCACCACAGGGCTGGGGGGCGAGGCAGAGGGTACTCCATCCTGCCTCATCAGCTCTGCTTGGCATGAGGAAAAGAGAGTTTGGAAACCTGAGCTGCTCCAGTGAGGTCAACAGTTCAGACCCAAGGCAGTGGAGGGCACAAAGTGCTGTCTATCGGTGAGGTGAATGTGGTCTGTCTGGTTCCTGCAGCATCAGGAGGGCTCCCTGCTCTGCCTCCTCAGGGGGGAGGCAAAATTGAACATTTCTTCTCATGAAGGCATAGCTGAGGCCTGATGGCCCCCCCAGAAGAAGGGAGCAGTTCCGTATCCTTGTGTGGAGCTGGTCCCATGTGCTGAAAGTCAGTGGTCATTGTGTTCTTGTTACCTCTGCTGAGACTCCCCTAGTGCAGCATCTGTATGCATCTGGCTGCCAGCTGTGGGAATGGGGACAGCCATGGCACCGCAGTGGTGTCAGTGCTGGGGCTTTGTAAATGGATGTTGTGGTACATTTCCCTCTTCGTGTGGTTCTGCAAGCTGGTACCATTTGGGCAGGGTGCGAACGTGTGTCCATCACCTGAGGCCAACCCTGCTGTTCCCATCAGGCTGCATGGGAATGTCCCCACTGAAGATTGGGATTGGGAAACGTCCCATGTTCTGTGTGTCTGCTCTGCTGCCTTGGCCTTTTATTCTGCTTGGATACTAGAGGAGTCGGATGGTTCCCTGCATCTCACTGAGCAGATTCCTTCTGGACGCAGTGGACTCATGCAGCACTTGGCTGCAGTGCGGACCAGGGCCCCCAGCCCTGTGCTTGGGGGGAGCTGCTGGAATGGAAATGCAACCCCAGCACTCTGGAAATGCCCCATGAGAGAGTGCTGGAGGCGCAGTGGTTGAGCTGCCTGGTACAGCTGAGGGGGAAGAGCATCTTCCTGGGGTCTCAACATCCTCGATGAATCGCAGTTGGCGGCTTGATTCAGTGTAATGGATGTGTGCTCATTTCCCACAGCTGATGAGGATTATATCAGCTTGGTTTAACAGTCTCATTTGCTGCTCCCAGTGCACACTTGTTTTAATGCGTTTCAGTTAATGAGGTAGAAGAGAGAATGAGGTGTTACTGTTTATGTACAGACAGCGAGGCTGTGCTGAGGGCTCTGGAGCCCGGCAGTCCCTGCCCAGTGCTCTCCAAGGGACAGCATTAGCTGGCATTTATAGAAAATTTATTGGCTGCGGTTTATCCAGGTAAAATTTCTCCCAGTGGTGCACGTTTCCCTCTCCTGCCTACCTTATGCTTTATTGCAAGCTGCAAGACATGTTGCCAGCAGCCTGTCCACGGGCAGGGGATGTCAGCGGGCTGAGGGCCCTGGTGGTGTGTCTCACAAAACACTGCAGCATATTTGATGTGGGCAAAGCTGCTGCCATCTACCTGGGATAAAAAGTTCATGTGTGCCCCGAGGGGGTTTATGGCTGGGACACTCCATGCTTTCATTGTTCCACTGCTGTGGTGTTTTCCTGTCCTAGCAGAGTCAGGGCCGTGCAGTGCCAGGCACTGGGTGAGCCAGTTCCTCCACCGGTGCCCTCGGAGCGCTGTGTCCCCTCCAGAGGAGGTGTGCTGTGCCCAGGTGTGGAAATGGACACCAGTGCCCTGACCAGAGGGACTCTGCCTTTCTGAAAAACAGGTTGTCCTTGTGCTGACTGTGAATATGTGCCGTGGGGTGGGCTGGAGCTGCACTCCTCAGAGCAGCATCCCGTGTCCCCAGCCCGTGCTTGGTGCCAGTGAATGGCTGAGGCCACTGCCTCCGTGCTGGCCAAGGGCCAGGCTGGCACCAGGGCTGACAGCAGCCAGAGGCCGTGCATGCGGTGCTGCTTTGAAGGTGAAGCTGCTGTTGGTTTAAGCGGGAATTAAACAATTACCACGTCTTAGTTCTCCCCACCTCCAGTGGATTGACTCTATAAATTGTCAGCCTGTTGACATTTTAATGTGAATTATGTCATATGGTATCCCCTTTGATTTCAACATGCCTTAGTTTGTAAATACACGAGCCTCTCAAAGAGCTGTGGTTAGCACGCACGCGGGTGGCCCCAGGGGTTTTGGTGGGGAAGGAGAGCAGCACTGTCTCGCTGCAGCTCTGGTGCTCTGATGCCCGGTGCGGCTCCGGCACCGCGCTCGAGGCACGCGCGGCCACGGCTGCCTCGGAGCGCCCACGGCTCCGCGCTGAGGGCTCAGGCAGCCCCGGGGACCCCCACGGGGCAGGGGCAGCTCCCGGGGTCCCGCTGCATCCCCTGGGTCCCGCTGCGTGTGGCTGCTTCCCTGCCCTCCGTGGGGCGAGAGCTGCCCACGTCTGCCCATTGCTGGTGTCTCCGGCCAGCTGCAGGAGCTGTGCCTGTCCCCTTGTCTGGCTCCCGCTGGGTCTCCTCACATCCCTGTCCCCATCCAGCCCCCAGCCTGTGCTGCAGAGAAACTCCTAATTCAGCAGGTCCTGATAGTTTGGGTCAGCCTTCCTTTATGTTCTTCAAAAGCCGGCCCAGAGAGTTCTTGTAGTCTTCACATGTGTGCCAGAAGAAGGAGGGTCTTTAGGCAGGGGCAGCAGAAGAGCAGGGAGCTTTCCTGGGGTGACACCTTGCTGCCTTCAGGTGAGATACACCACCTTCCTCTCCAGCACAAAGCCAGAGGGTGTACCAGTTTGAGAACTCTGATTTCCTTCACTTCACCCCCAATATTCGTGGGACCGTTCTGTAACTCTGGGGTTACCTGCAGGTGTGTCATGTTAGGGCCCCAGTTGTACTTTCGGGGGTGGCTGCAGGGTGCACGTGCTGTGGTACCTACTGCTGAGCCCAGGACCTGCCTGTGGGAGGAGGCACAGAAGGACAGTACCTAGCTTTGGCTTTTGACCAGTAGCAGCAGTGCTGGAAAGGGACCAGATGCTGGAAGTCCCTCAGAGAAGGGACTTGCTGTCCCAGAGCAGGTTCTCAAGCATGCTGTGACCATAGGTGGGAGAGATTTAAAGGCTTTAGAGTCCTGCAGATGATGTTTTCATGTCATGGGGTATGTGTTACAGACACGTCTGGCTGCCTGTGAGTGTTTTTCGTGGTCCCACAAAGCAAGAACTTTGCTTTTATCATTTTTACACCTCCTTGGCTCTGACCTACCTGGATTTTCCAGTGCATGCACTGCAGTGCCCAAATAGGCCTATCAAAGTGTCTGACTTGGGCTGGGCAGGGGGATTATCCGGACATGAAACCTGCAGACTGACCTCCTGGTAGCATATGCTAACCCCAAGCAGGTATTTTTGCAGATAAATTAATCTCATGTAGTCACAGAAATGAGAATTTTGGAGCAGTTGGAGTAACTGGAGTTACACCTGCAATTTCATAAACAGGGTTTAGAAATCTGTTACCTCCTCACAGCTTTCTGCTGTGAGGGGATGCTGCTCCCAAGAAAAGGTTTTGTTGCTTCCATTTTATTTTTGAATTGCAGTGGTCAGTACACCCTCCTAATGCCGATCAGTGCTGCCTCCATAGTGTTTGTCATTTACCCCTTGTGTGTCTCTGCAGACTGTCCACTGGGATTGCCGAGCCAGAATGGCTAAAACCAGTAAATAGTGGGCTTTTTTTTTCCCAGGGGTTTCTGTACCTGTGAAAGCAAATGCCAGTAGATGCAGATACACATAAACAAAGAGAGCACCGAAGAGCAGAGACATTTATCATCTTGGGTTTGCTCTGTTTGCCTCCGTGTGCTTGTACACTCTCCGTGTTTTCCATTGCTGTAGTCTGTCTTGGAGAGAATAGCTGCAACTAATGCTTAGAGCCATTCTATTCTCTTGTAGATCCCTCTGCAGAATTATACTACAGTTGAATTAGTTTTAGATATACACACGAAATACAGAGCAGCAAACCCAACCGTTCATAGGCTGCAGACTGCTCGGAGGCCATGTATGGAATCCATGAGCCAGACAGTTCTGCTGCTGTGGGTCATTGATGTGTCCTTCCTGGTGGAAACCAGGTGGGCTGGGAACCAGTGCATGCCCAAGGACTGGAGAGGTCTCTCAGTTAAATTTGGAGGAGGCTGTGTTTGAAAGGCTTCTCCTCCCCAAGAACTTGGTGGCTTTCCTTACAGAGTAGTTGCTCAGGGGTGTGGAGCAAGGAGCAATTGTGTGAATTTCTGTACACAGTTCTTAGGACACAATAGTGTCCGTTGGGTTCACAGAGCCCTCACAACCATCTTAGAACATAGGAAGTAGCAGGTTGCCTTAATTCAGGCCTTTGTGTGCAGACATTATTTTGGTTCTTAATTATAAGTAGTTCCATACATATTTTTCCAGCAGGATTCTTGCCTCATTCTGTGAGTAATTATTCCATTTCTTTTTATCTTCCTCTTTCATTACATTGCCCCAGGCTTTGTCTAATACAATCCAAAGCTTTCACCGAATGAAGAATTATTTATTGTCTCATGGGCATTTCCGTGGTGCTCTGTGTTCTGTTTGTGTTTCACAGACACTTAAAGAACTTACCTCGGCAGTGTGGTCTGAAATCAGCCGGCACTCTTGTCCTCATGTTCAGGGTCGGCTGATGCACCACATGTGCCTCAAAGGTCCTGTTCTGGGTGCCCAGCCTGGTGCCCAGCCCTGCAGTCTGTGCTGCTGGAGAAGGGCTGCTCCACTTCTAGGGGGCTTCCCTGGCTCTACTGGTTTTCATCTCATCTTCAAGACTCAGCGAGTATTATGTATTCCCTCTTTCTGCTTCCGTTCTGTCATATTAGGCCATCACACATCCTTTAGTTTTCCTTCCTCCCTTATCACCTGATCTTGAAAATCCTTGCTGTGGACTGTGGGCAAAGGATGAACTGAGTCTGTTGTTTTTCCATGGATCCCTGTTGGCTTCTGCATGGGGAGATTGTGTCCTCCATGTCTTTGATACTGATGTCCTGCAATTTATGGAGAGGATTGAAAAATTGTCTTGTGCATTGTTGTTACTGCTTTTGGTTATCTGCTGGGAGTTGAGGTGGTGCAGTGCTGTAAGAAGTTAAAAAGAAGCACTATCAAAACAAGGAAAGCTTCAGTCCATCACAACTTCCCTGGAGATAGATGAAACAATAAATCCCAGGCGAGGGGAGTTAATCTGTGTCCATAGTGTTCCATTAAAGAATGGGAGCTCAGGGTGGGTTTCTGTGTCATGGCGCATTATTGCAACAGTCCCTTGCTGCACGTGGGGGTCCCCTCCTGTCCCCTGGGTCCTGCCTCCAGAAGGAGCTCACTTCCATGGTGCTCCTCTGACTCACTGCTGGGGTTCTACGCTGTAGTCCCTGGGGCAGCTGGAGCCAAGGCAAGGGAAGGGACTGGCACACCTGGGTGCCCCTTGACTTCGGGATGTGGGGCAGAGCACAGTGGTATAAGACAGTCCTCAAGCTTTTCCTTCAGAAACTGGTGGTTCTTTTCCAAAAGACTTAATATGAGGGAAAAATAGGATTTTAATTTAAATCCTTAGAACAGGCTCCACACATAGAGAGGAGTTTGGGTGGCTAAGTCTGAGCTGCATTATCAACACAAGACCCAAGTGTGCGTTGCATCCGAGCCTCCTTGGAGAGCCCTCCTGCTTAACACAGGGATCATTCCCTTGGCGGCCGGAGGAAACAAAACATCACTGGTATGGAGAGTCCTAGCCTGGGTCTGTGTTACAGAAAGCCCTCTTCAATCACTCAGCAGCTACATAATTACAATATGGACAACAGATTTCGATCCTGCTGTCTTTCCAGGTTCCCCCCAGACCTTTTGATTACATAATTTGCTTTTTATCCAGTGTTTTTCCATATTCCCAGGCTGCTCTAGTTCACCTGAGTGTTCACAGCTTAACAACTCACACTGAACTGATTATTTTCAAGTAGATGTACAAAATCTGTTACAAAGGTCTGGGCAGTGGCATTGTGAGGCCTGCTTACGGTTACTATCTTCAGTTGTTCTTTCCCCATTTGTTTTCCTGACCCTGGAAAAGATGAGGCTCCCTGAATTCTTCAGCTCCTGCCTGTCCCAGCACTGAGAAGGGAGTGGGCTGGAAGCCCTGAGCCTCTTCGTTGGTGATGTTGCTGTGTTGTGGCACAATTTTTTTTTTCTTTTTTCATCACTCCGTCCTATTGCTTTCCGTACGGCGCTTTGCAGGCAAAAGTACAGATTTTCCACCGTGTTCAATCAGGGATGACAGCATCCCTGGAAATATGAAGTGACAAAACTGTATGCTTTCCTGAGGATCAGAATGTCCCTAGTCCATGCTTTGGTTCAGTTACAAGGGGAGTTCAACCATTCCCAAGCTCTGTGCTGCTCCACAGGAGCTGCTGGATGAGGCTAGCTCTGGGTGACATCCCTCACATCCTGACTGGCTGTAGGAGAGGTCATTTCATGTGAAGTTTGTTGGTTCCTGTTGGTCAGAGGTGCACAGGTGAGCAGCAGAGGTGCCCTTGCAGGGCTGTCGTGGGTCCTGTGGTGGAGCCGCAGCTGGACAGGAGCATGCAGGGTTGAGGGCAGCACTTTACGGGCCAGCTGATAGGAAGTGTACTCTCATTGTGCTTTGGTTTAGCACTATAATTAGCAGGATCAATACTCACACTCCTGTGTGCATCTCCATGTACAGCAGCGCTTGCGCCTGTGTCTCCCAGGGGAGATTTTGGGGGTCTGGAAGATTCTCTGCAGTTGAAGTTGCCCAAGAGTGGATTTGCTGTGCTGGCAAGTCTTTGTAGCGCAGCTGTGGGAGAAGAGAGAGTTCAGTGCTGCAGGAGGGTGCCCAAGTACAGTCAGACCTGTTCGTTTCCCCCTCTCTGGGCTGCTCAGCAAGTGCACGGCAACGCAGGTGTGCAAGGGATACCTGTGCTCCTGGAGTTAGGTACTGCAGCTGGAGAACAGCGTCTCTGGCTGTTCCCTCATCCTCTTGGCATCTCCTCCCTCCCTCAAGAGGTTTTCAGCCAGCATCCCGCTCTGTTTCCCCTACACTGGAAGGGGTTGGCCGGCATAAGTGGGCCAGTGCTGACTCTCCTGTGGACTTTGTCCTTCTGCGAGACATGGGAAGGAAGTCTTCCACAAGAGGAGTCTTAGTGGAGCTCTTGGCTTTCAGCTGTCACCACAGAGGTTTGCATCTTCGGGCATCTCTTCTAAGGAATGATTAATTAGTACTTGCAGGTGTGTTGCACAATTAAAAAGGCGTGGGGGATGTTATTACAAGTTCAGCCTCTTGCTTTCTGTTAACCTCTCTTGTTCTGTGTCCACAGACCCCATGGGACTGTGGGTGTGCGGGGATGCTGCTCGTCACGGGCGACATAAACAATGTCCTTGTTAGGAGCTGCTCCAAGACCCTGTGAAGAAGTTGGCTGCTGGAGCCAAGCAGGAGCTGGGACTGTGCCTCCCCCTGGGCTTTAGCCCCTCCTCATTAAGCAGGTCCGGGCTATTGATTGGGAGCTTGTGTTTGGAAGAGTCTTACTTACTCCATGCATTATCTTGACAGATTGATCAGACCTGATTGAGAACCTCTTAAAGGAACGAACAGCTGTAATGGGAAAGTTGGACTCTGTCATCCGTTAGGATGATTCTGGGAGCGAGAAGAACGAGGCTGACATCTTGGAGCAATTGTATTTACAATTAACATGGCTGAAAACGATTGCCTCTATTGATCCCCCCTTCCTGCAATTACAGCCCCATTGTTTACATTCCAGCACTTCAGTTATAAAAAGGAAATTCAATAATTATTGCATTATTTAAAGTTAAAGTGCCACAGAGTTTGCTGGCTATGCTCGCTGGTTGATTTAACGTTCAGTAAAATCCATGCTGAGCTCTCCATCCTTAGGCTGAGCAATATTTGGCTTTTAATGAGACTTCAAGGGCTGGTGGAACAAACCCCATTTGCTGGGTCACTTTTGGGTTTGTGGGGGAACCCAAAACCTTGCAGCACAGCCAGGACCAGCCGCATGGCTAGCGAGGAGAGCATCTGTGGTGTCACTTAATGCCAGGCAGGGCTGGAGGGCTCAGAAAATACAGATTTGGTGGGGTATAGGGATGGGCTGTTAATGGGGGCAGTTGTGGCTGTTCTTCAGGCCTTTCCGTGTGATCTGGGGACTTAGATTGGTACCTCGGCCTCTGTGGCAGGAGAGAGTGCTACATTTCCAGCCTCTTGGTAAGAAAAGTAAGGATCAGAGAGCAGTTACCACAAGCTGAGCTGCAGAAACTCAGGGACAAACAAGCCTGAACCCCACCGCTGGCACTGCACCGTGGAGCTGTGCTGCACAGAGGCAGGAGGCTGGAGGAGGGAAGGGTTTGTAATGCTGCTCCTCTGGAAGCAGTAAACAATTCAGGATGTTGATGGATATGAAAGAGCAGAAGTTCAGCTTTTGAACCTGCTGGATGCAGAATCAATTTTCCCCCCTTCCAGGGGGATGGGGGGCAGCTGTGGGCACTCCAGCTCTCCCCAGAGCGCAGACAGCGTGTCCCACTGCACGCTGCAGCCGCCCGCTGCTCCCCGGCTCCAGGAAATTCCAGCTGGGGCTGCAGGTGTGAAAGGAGAGCAAGATGAATTGGCCAACCCTGACTTTTATGGAGTACTTGGAACAGACCAGGATCAGACAGCTGCATCCACATGACTTTCATTAAAAATTCAGATTCTTCTCCTCCAGGGCTGTGTGATTTATCTCATGCAGCACATCAGAGGCACATGGGGGCCGAGAGATGCTCACAAGGCTTCTGAGGTCTGCAGTGGGGTTGGGTCCCTTTCTGTGGTGACCCGTAGCCCCCCTCCAGCTCCGCTGTCAGGGTCACCTCCTGTCCCTCCCTGGGGGCATACAGTCCTCGCTGGCACCTGAAGTGTTTCCTACCAAGCCTGTGACTAATTACCCCTGTCTGACCTTACCCCGAGGAAGAGTCAGTCCCTGGGTATTCTCCTGCGCTGCACATGTGCTGGTGGGGCTGAAGTGGTTCCAGTAGCTCCTGAGCTTGGGTCAACCTCTCCGAGTAAACGCTGAGGCGCTCCCTGGTTCTGTGTGCTGGTTCTGGTCACTGGGGCTGCTCAGACATCAGTGCTTGCAGGAGGCGGCCAGCGCAATGCACCTCTGCAGTGCTGCTTCTTTCTGTGGCTTTTGTGATCTTCCAGCAGATTTTGGCTCCTCCTTCTCCAGCTGCATCTGTCAATTCTCTGAAATCACTGCGAACTTTACCCATGCTAACAGAGCTGAGTGCTGAGTTCAGAGGTAGGAAAAGTGTTACATGTGGACAAAACCTCTGCCAAAGATGTTGAAGTCTGACAACTTCTTTTTTGAGAAGCCCTGAATAGTGGAGTGGCCTTTGTTTTCGTGGCAGGGTATCCTGCGATGTGAGAGTGCTGGGAAGTGATGTGGAGGAGGTTTCTCCAGACTGTTTGTCAGTGACCCACACACCACCTGGCCGTACGGAATGGTCAGAGGGGTGAGGAAGAGGATGTTTGTGCAAGCAGGAGGGCGGGGGACTCGCTGGGGCCGTGCCTGGCAGGCTTTGCACAGCCCTGGGGTGCTGTCAGCTGAGGATCTGCAGGGCTGCAGCCGGCAGCCCTCTCACAGCCAGAGCGAGGAACATTGTTCCTTTTGGTTGTGCTGGTTTGCTGCTGTGTAGCGTTTATGAGCTTATTTTCCCACTTTGGGTTCTGGATCCCAGTCCTGTTATCTCACCTGCTTCTCCTGCCCAGAGAGACCCAGACGTGCAGGGGATCTCACAGGGGAGCTGGGGACCGCCATCTGCCTGTCATTGGGACAGTGACTGAGTTTCTGCTGCTGGTTGTCCTGTCAAAGTCTGCACAAGAAGAGGCCATCCTCGAGTCTGGAGAGAGTTTTCTCACACGTTCTACTGCTTTTGTACCACGGACACCACTTGGGGGTGGTGACGGGGTGTTCCCCCTCACAGTGCAAACCAAGGACTTGAGAGTGCTGTGAGCATGGGCTTGTCCTGAGCAGCATTCAGGGCCCTCCGAAGGGAAAGCTTTGTGCCAGTTGAGGTTAAGACTGCATAGAAATGGGACCTTTTTTTATTGAGTAATAAACATCCAAAGCACGAGATAGTTCAAAGTGTTGTTGCATCTCCCTGGTGGGCTGAGGTTACAGGTCAGATGTCCCCCAGAACAGCAGCTGAGCTACTTAACATGGCAGAGAGGGACTGGAGAACCCCCTCGTGCCCCTGGCAGTGCTTCAGGGGGGAGTTCTGTCCTGTCACCGTCGGAATCAGGCTCGTTACACCATGGCTGAATAAACTTTGCACAGAGGAGATTTTGAGCAGATAGTTGTTTAACATCTTTAAAAATTTAAAAGATTTTAAAAAATTTAAAAGATGTAGAAAAGCTTAGAAATCAGATGGTGAATATGAACTGCAGGAGCAGCTACAGAGACGTTCATGAGAGTTTGTTACTTGTGTAACAGCAGCAACTTGGGGTCTCAGTCCTGGGTACTACAGTTTTAGCTCCAAGGACCATTGTGTGGTATGTGGCATGGGGTGAGGGGGGCTGCCTGCGGTCGGGCAGGCTGATACAGTGTCATGTTCAATTCCATGATTATTGTAAGTTACTGTGAGTGAGGCAGCATAAGAGGGGGAGAGACGGTAAAATAAACAGAGTTTGGGGTATGTGAAGGATGGAGGGAGAGTAAAAAGAACTGACTGTAGCGTCATTCCTTACTTTGTTTAAAAATCAGATTTCCGTAGTCGTACCCTGTGAGCATTTACTATTTAGTAGAAGAAAACAGTTCTGAGGCAGATGTTGGAGAGTGGCACATGGGCCTGGCCCAGCGTGTGCAGCTGGCACCGGGGTAGGGCCACCCCGGCCACACCGGGGCCAGGGCAGGGCTGGGGGACACTGAGGGGTGGGTGGCACGGAGTGGGGGCAGAGGAGGGAGATGAGGCCTCTGAGCAGGACCTTCCTGTGCTAATCACTGTGAGAACACAGCCTTGCCTGGAGACCTGCACACTCCGTGCACAGCGGACAGGCTGCGCGTGGTGTGGCGCATGTGGGAATAGGTGCTGGGAGCCCGTGGTGCTGAGCCACAGTTGGTGTACGGACAGGAACACCCGTGTCCCCTGGGAAGCTGCACTCGTGAGCCGTATGGTTTCCATCAGAGCGTTCCTCTCTCTGTTTCTGATTTAAAGTGTAGCTTTGACTCACCCTGATCAATATTTTGCATGCCATGCGTGAAGAACCAGATGTTGGAAGTTTCCTATTGTGGAGAGGGAGGGGGCGAACACCCCCCCAGACTCACAGAAATCGATGTTTTCTGACAGAAGTTGGTTGGTTTTCCTTGGAACAATATATTCTTTTGATTTTCAAGTTGATTTGTCTTCTAACAAGGTTCTGGTTTAGTATTTTGAATTTGTTTCCTGTGATACGGATAAATTCTCACAAGAGGGAAGTTTAACAGTGTGATGGGCAATAACTACACGTACTTGGACAGCATTTCATCGCCTCCAGCAGCGCACAGCTTGGACTGGCTCAGCCCTCACATCTTTTTTCTCTGGACTGCTCCTTTCCTCTGCTGGGGGATGGGTTGAATCAGGTGCACGCTGTGCTGTGCCCAGGGCTTGGTGGTGGTGGCACCCTCAGCCTGTGACTTGTCCATCACAATAGGCAGGTGAGGCTGACCCCAGCGCGAGGGATGTTTGAGACGAAGCAAAAGAAGAGCATAAAATAAGACACATTTATTAAACTGTTTAAAACAAATGTTTTCCTAAAACCCCCTTTTAAATGAGAACAGCGCAGACTGTGCCTCTGGTTCCACAGAGACCATGTCCTTAATATTTCCTTGAACCCGTGACCGGATTTTTCTCTAATTGCTCACTGGGGGTTTCCTCTGGCTTCTGTGCAGAAGCTGCTGCTGAGCCCGTGGGCGCTTCCTGAGCTCCAGCACGGGGTTTGTGGGATGGGCTGGCGAGGATGGGGCTGGTGTGGTTCCTGGAGCCAGGCCCCAGCCTGCAGCAAGCTGGGAGCAGGGAGGTTATGGCAGGGGTTGGAGCTGGGGCGTTACGGCAGGGGTCAGGGCAGAGCCAGGCTGGCGAGGCTGGCCCGTCTGAGGTGGGCACGCGACTCTTGCGACGGGCTCGCTGACCTTTCGTGCCTTAAGCCATTCATCTTTTCCTGGCTCAGGAAGAGGGTAACACATGCAGACAATAGAAATGAGATGAGGAAGAAGTTCTTATAAGGCAAAACAGCAAAAAATCTTTTGAGGGCACCAGTGGGATTAGTGCCCTCGTGGATTCTTCAAATATTACAGTGAATTTAATTAAATACATCGTGATCCCAAAAGAGGCTAGTCTAATTAGCCAGATCTAGAATACATTTATTCTCTTTCCTCACCCTTCCAATCAGAAGCCTAGGCATCAGCTCATATCCTATTTTTAATCATTCCTAGACTCAGAGGGCTCTCCTTCCTCCATGTGAGCAAGGCACACAGCGCTGGGTAATATGTGTCTTTAATCTTATCTCAGCTGTAACTGAGATAATAAGCATCAGAATTTTTACCAGAAGGTCCTGGCTGCACGTAGGCAATATTTTTGATTGACAAACCTCAAGATCATTTCCAAATCACTGTACTTGTGCCTCGGGCCAAGTGTGTGGTGAGGAAAGAGTTCTGTGAGATGACACAAAGACACAAGGGGGTGTCGGGGTTGGATGGGAGGAGCTGGCAGGGAGTATTGCTCAGCTGAACTGTTCGGTGTGGGATGGAAACACCAAAGGCCTTCACTGAGGGATCTCATTTTGTTTCACCTTGGTATTCATTTTTTCTCAACTAGTGACACACCCTTACTGTGGAATTGGGAAATTCCTGTGACCTCCTGCTGCCCAGGGGGAAGGGACAGCAGCTGTGCCATGGCAGCCAGCGTGGCTGTGCATGGTGAATTCTTCCTTCTGGTTCTAAGAAATAATTGCCACGTCTGTGGGATCCATGACAGGAAATGGCTGTTTGTTTCCCCAGAGGCATGTATCTGTGTACCAGAGGATTGATAAGTTTTGCCAAATAATCGCGGTATCATAATCTGGAATTAGTGGTATTGGCTGCAACAGCACAGCTCAGGAGGGGGACAAGGTTTTTCCAAGTGCTGGCCTCTCACAGTGGTACTTGGCTGCATGCTCACCGTTGGCTTTTCAGCCTGGGTCTCTTTCACAGGCCAGGCTGCTGCTTCCCTCCTGACCCAAGGGAGTAAAACTTGGATGCCAGGGAGCGGAGAGCTGGATGATGGACAGGATGGCTCTGCACTCTGCTTCCATACACTGTGCAGGACCTCTCTTTCTAATGGGTTTGTTGTGTTCTAGGGTTGCTTTAGTTTTACTCTTCATAGTTTTCCATGAGAATTTACAAAATTTAATTTTATGTTTGATATGCAGTTGGATCCTCTCCCAGGACAAGCTTTGAGTGTGAAGGAGTGAGCCCTGAGTGGGTCATGAGCAGGTGTTACTGCTGGGTCTAGTGCTTTCCCTCACTGAGGGAGGTGATCTTGTCTGTCTCCATCTGTGCTTTGTGCCCATTTCAGTGTCTTTTGGTTTTCATGCTCTTCAGCAGGAGAGCATGTAATACCTTGGGAGCAAACAGGCTTTGTCTCACTGGATCTGTGTCAAAATGTGGTTCCTTAACCAATTCCCAGGTGGCTTTTAGCAGTTTACAGGGGACTAACCCAGGAGACTGGGGGTGATAAAGGACACTGACATCCCTCTGCTTTGTTCTCCACAGCACCTGCAGCACCATGAGAGCGGGGTCGAAGGTGAAAGCTGCTACTACCACTGTGTCCTCTGTAACTACTCCACTAAGGCCAAGCTGAACCTCATCCAGCATGTACGCTCCATGAAACACCAGCGGAGTGAAAGCCTCCGGAAGCTACAGCGCCTCCAGAAAGGTCTTCCTGAGGAAGAGGAGGACCTAGGACAGATCTTCACCATTCGCAAGTGTCCAGCTGCCGAGGCCGGTGAGTGCTGCTGCCTTGGCGTGAGCGGGGCCAGCGCCACAGGGTGGGTGGGTGGCATTAGACCCACTGTGCTCTTTGGTGACAAACTTGGTGATGTTCCTGTTTCTCTTCCCTGCTGTGCGATGACACAGTTTATCAGTAACACATTACAGGAATCCCACCTGGCCTGAGGTGGGATTTGGGATGTAGAAGTTTCGGATGTTGAAGTTACGTGTGTTGATTCAGGTTGGTGTCTTAAACCCTGGAACATTGTATGAACATCTAAAGATACTGTCATATCTGGGCAACTCAACAAACAGTGCACTAGTAGATGTTTTCCAATGAGTCAAGTGATGCCCTGAGCACCAGCATAAGCTGTGCCAGCTTGGCACTGATTTCTGGTACTTCAGCCACACTGGACTGGGAGGAGGAGCTGGGCAAAAGGGGTGGGCAGGACATGCAAGTTTTCCATGTCTGTTCTCCATGTCTGTTTTCCATGTCTCCTCTTCATAAGGAAAATAAAGTGAAGGGCTTGTATGAAACATTTGCTCACACAGATCATAGGACAGGGATTGCAGCTGCGAATCCAGCAGGAGGAAATGTGCCTAAAAGGAGCAGTTAGGCTGGATGGAGCAGAGATGGTACTTTGTTTAGTCACACAAAGGGTTGAGAAGTTTTTCATGTTCTGAAAAATCAAGGTCTCCTGAAGCCCTCTTCAGAGGGAGGAGAGGAGGAGAATCAGCCTGGGTCAGCTGGTTTGTGTGCTGTCAAGGCATGAAGGTGCTGGAGCTGGGGTGTGCCAGCAAAAGCCTTCACAGTCCTCCTCTTAGCTTCAAGCAGGACTTTTCTCTATGACTGCTATGAAAATTGGTAAATCCTACATATAGCCTGAGGAACTGGCATTCTGCAGTGAATGCACATGGAGGTGAGGAAGGTGGCCTTGGCTGAAAAGGCTGAGAAGGAACAGCGGCAGCAGCTGACGGAGGTTTCGTAAATGTCCCTTGAATTCACACCTGGGTCTTACTGCTGTTATGCCTGTGAGAAACGAGGATCTGAAATAAACCCAAAACACCCCAAGAGTGAAGACAGGCGATTTTTCATTAAGAGTTAAATTCAGTCTTGTGGAAAAAAGTGCCCAATCTGTGACCTTGGCGGCCCAGCAGAGTCGAGAGCGTGGAACATGCTTCCCCAAAGGTCACAGTCACAGTGAGAGCGTGGTGGCTGCCACACCGCCCGGGGGGGACAGTGGCTCTGGCAGCCCTTCCGCTGCGCTGCGGTGCTCTGCCGTAGGAAAACATTCCGAGTTCAGAAGGGTTCTTTGGGCAGGGCTGTGGGTTGTGAGCTGCTTAAATGCAAAACGAGCAGAGAGGGGAAACCATCCGTGCCCTTTGTGATAGACAGAACAACCTTGAAAACCTTGTTTACTCTAGAAATTTCTGTTTACCTTGTCTTTTATTGTACAAACCTTATCTTTCCCATCCGGCCGCCCAGATTAGGACATGGCAGGTACTGGGAGGGCAGGAGCTGACTGGCTGGGAGGGAAAACATTTTGGTGACCATTTTAAAAAATGTAGTATTTTTGAAGTGAAAGTCCTGACAAGTCACTGAAAGGAAAGCTTGATTTACAAGTATTTTACTTTAATTTTTTTTAAACCTGTTGGTTCTTCAACAAAAACTGACAGAGAACAAGACACTGACAATTTCTTGATCATATTTTATTTCAAAGGTTATGAATACAAGCAAGAATAAGGCTTCAGAAGGCAAAGGGTCAGTTTTGCTTGTCACTTTAAGCTGAGATACTTAATTTCAGACACTCCTCAAGCCCACTGTTGAGCTGATCAAAGTGGGACACCTCACTGGCATGCTGGCCCAGGCATCCCTGCAGGGATGGGAGTCAGGTTTGGATGAGAAGCTGCTGTAACCCCAAGGGGGAGAAGGGGTGCTCCCATCTCCCACTCATTCTGATCCCATTGTGGGGATGCTCAGCTGCGGGGCAGGGCTGTGCACGGGGGCGGTGTGAGTCTGTGCCCTGCATCTCCTCCTTCTCTGTAACAGGGTCTCTCCTGTGTCCCCATTATGGTTTTTAGTGTTGTTTTCTGAGGGCTGGGTGGACTTTTCCCCTCTGCCTTTTGATAAGGCGTCTCTGTGTTATTAGATACCAGGCTCAGAGACCGGGACAGATACTTGTCTGTGACACTTCTCTGGTCTGTGACACGTGTCTGCTGGGGCACAAAGGGACCATGACTTCTCTGTTGCTTTGCCGCAGTCCAAGTGCAGTGGTCTGTTCTGTACTGTGGCCTCGTGTGACAGAGTGGAGTCACCCTGTTCCCCTCCCGCTGCGTCCCATTGCTGTGCACAGAGCGCAGGTGCTGGTGTTGAATGCTGTGTGTACCTGCTCCGTGTGTACCTACTCTCTGGTGTGTGCAAGTATGTAGGAAAAAGCAGTGCTGTCTGGAGACGGTGAGTAGATATTTGCTTGTGTAGATGCATCTCAATCTGTTGGAAGAGAGCTCTGATCACACCTTAATTAGTCCTCTAACAATCTGCAAAGGTCAGTGCCAATTGCCTGTTCATTTACATTTGTAATTGTGATGGTTCTTGATTGCACATTAGTTGCAATTCACTCCCTCCCACCCTGAAGAAGCACAGGCAGCCTGAGCAGCCGCTCCAGGGACACAGGAGCCTTTGTCCCTGCCTGTGCCAGCCCCTCAGCACTCCTCAAAAATTGGGTGTCTTTTGGGGAAGAGCTTTAGGATCTGCCCTCCGCTTCCAGTAAGGGAATGACAAAGTTGTTGGCAAGGAAATTACATGGACATCAGGCAGGAAACCCAATCCTCCTTGAACTGGATAATTAAAGACAATTAAACTTTTCTGCTTGCTTTGAGAAGTGTGCTCATTATGCAAGAGATGGGGAAGCGGCTGGAAGTTCAGCTGGTTTGTTGATCAGAGAGAACACAGCTTCAGGGAGGGGGTATTGTCCTCTCAGGGTATTTTTGGACATCTCTTGCTGTGGTATCTGGGTTGCTGCCACTGCAGATGTCAGCCCCTTGCTGCAGCAGCATCTGTGTAACGTTACTCATAAGCGAATTGATTTTTAATGATGGGGGTTTCGAGAAGAAAAAAGTGAAGAAAGAGTGACCATAATAAAAACCAAAACGGTCTCAAGATGTCAGATGAATGCACTTACGGCTCATTAGATAATGACAGAAACAAATGTGAAACAACCTGCATCGAGTTTTCATTCTGACTTTGGAAGTGTTTCTTTCATCCCAGAAGGCATCAAGCACCACACCCCTCTCCGTAGCTCGGGCAGCTGCACACAGGGTCGTTGGTCAGAGCGGGGTTTCTGCCCTCTGTCCACCACATAGTGCTCCTGCTCTCCCCATCATATTCCTCTCCATGTGCCACCCATGTAGGTGGGGCTGTTGGGCCCCCATTGCTTAGCCTTTGTACCCCTGGGCAAGTGCTGGTCGCACTTAATGTGTTTCCTCCCTTACCTGTTTCTCCTGACTCCTCCTGTTTTCCATCTCTTCTCTCCCTTTCCATAGTGTCTTCCTGTGGGAGGAGCAGTAGGCCTTTGCCCGCCCTTCCCACTGTGTGGGACAGGCATCCTTTAGGTGTCCTCAGGTGTCCATGCTCCTTGCCTGCACCAACCTCTCCCCATTTCACCGCAGAGGACAGTCACACCTCAGTGTGGTGGTCACACTGTCACAGCAATCCTTCTCATTGCTGCCAAATCCTTGGCAATCATCTCCTTCCGGCGCAGGGTTCTTGTTGGGGCCCTTGCAGGAAGAGCAGGGCCAGCTCTCTGGCAGCCCTTGCTGGACACCAAATGCTGTGAACAGCCCCTTTGTCCTGGCAGGACGGACAGGGGGCTGGGGAGTTCACCTCTGCCCCTCTGCCCACCCTTGCTGGAGCACCCGCACTGCTCCCTCTGCCAGCCCGCAGCAGGGGACCAGCCAGTCTCCCTGCTCCAAACAGGTGGATTACAGTTATTTTGAGGACTGTCTTTACTGCAAAACTCTGCTCTGTTCTCAGAGCAGAGTTTTGCAGTAAAAGCTGGAAAGCTGCTGGCTCCCTGGAAGGGGGGGATGCCTCAGAGGCCCTGCTTTCCCCTTCCGTCTGCCCCACAGGCAGAGGTGCACTGTTTGTCCACGTCTCCCTTGCGTTTCAGTGTGTGACCTTTTGAAGGGCTGGGAGCTGCAGACTGAAATCGGGATGTGAATCTTTAATGAAACCAAGTATGTAAACAGACCTAAGGTACAGCTGAAGCAGTGTTCGGATGAGAAAATCCCACGTGGTTTAAAAATAGTAGCTCCCAACCTCAGAATCACAGAATCACACCTCAGCCTGACTCTGCCTGTGTTGCCTGCAGACAGCAGGGTGCTCATTTGGTTGCTGCACCTCTGTGCACTGAGTCATGCAAACGCTGTGTTCCTCCCTCTCACAAGCAGTTCTGTGGCTGCCCCAGGGGTTCGAAGGCATCACCATCGGGGGGACAGGAGCAAGGTCCCACGTGCTGGGGAGCCAGTTTGGTCAGGGAGCAACCAGGATGTGGTTTGCAGTGAGAGGTTTCTCTCAAATGCAAAGTTTCTATCAAGCAGAAGGGAGGCTCGATGCCAGCCCGGTTGAATCCATTTGTGATCTGGCAGGCCCACAGCATGCTCTAATACCTCATCTGCTTCCTCAAGACTGAGGCACTACTCTCTGGTTCCCTCCTCTACTGTCCAGGCTCTCCAGTTCCCCTATTCCCTTGGTGGCCATTTCCTGGATTGGGAATTGTGACCAGCCCATCTGTAAAATGAAGCAAATTGTGTAGAAAAGGAGAGGAGATGTTCCACAAAAAACTCCTGCTTGGGAACCATCCTGTTATTTTCCCACCCTGAAGGTGGGCAACCATGCAGGGCATTTTTTCCTCACCATCGTAAAGCACGGAGTAATTACTCATGGAGCTTGTTACAGCAGGGGTGGGAGATGTGCCTTTGGGGTGGATTTTTCATGATAGCAGACTCTCTACTTCCAGTAGAACTTTAAGACTTTTGAAGGGAAAGTTGTTAATGGCAAATTGTATTTCTCCCTGCTTGAAATAAATGTAGTGGGATCTGACATCCTCCACTTGGTCTCCATTAAAGACAGTGTGGTCATTCTTAATGATGCCTGTTGGTCTCCAGCTTCTGCTGGAGGTAATGGAGGGTTTTGGAAAGAAATCTCCAGTTTGTTTTGTAATCTCTCTCCACTTTTTCATGGGACTTGATTTCACACAGCAGTTAAGAGCTTACCAAAGCAGATCACCTCTATGGTGCCTGCAGGAAAAGAGCACGCGGAGTCCATGCTACAGCATCAGCCAGTCAAAACCCCTCTGCAGCTCTGGCTCTGCTGACGATGCCCCAGGTACATGTCTGAAATGTGTGGCCCTTGCAGAGGGCTGGGGAAGTAATTTCCAGGCTTGTCCTTGATTGACACATTTAATAATCTGCCAACCCAGGTTATAGCCTGAGCTCCTGTGTGCAAACACCAAGTGCTGCCCAGCTTCATCCGTATCTCTTGGGCTTTTTACCTCTCACTCTCCAAAACTTGATACTGCCTTTTCCCAATACGCGATCTGTAACCCCCGAGAGCAGCAGCCTGCTCAGGCTTTGTTTCCAAAGTGCTGCGTGTAAATCTAGCCAAACCATCAGTACGTGCATGGCCAGAGGTGGGCGAGCAGCCACAGGTTCATGGGAGTCATTGGGGGCCCTGTCGTGTGCACCCGGCTTCTGCTGGGCCCGTGTCCTGCAGCTGGGAGTGTGCAGCAGCTCTGTTGTCCAAGGTGGAAATCCCTTCCTGTCATCTCCTCAGACACAGAGAGTGGGATGAGGGATTGTCCTGTTTTGAGAAAACATTTACCCATGGTGCAGTAGCGTATGTGGACTAGCAGCAGAGGCAAGCAGCCCTGGGCGATGTGTGTATTGCACTGACTGAACTCGCAGTTCCCTTTACTGCAGCAGTTCTGATCTCCCTGCCAACCCCACCAACTACCCCCACAGGCAGGATTATCTCTTGTTTTCCAAGATCTCGTGTCACATGTGTTCATTTAGAGGACAGTTTGTTGCCTTCCCCTTTGTTCTGGTGAACCTTGGAATTTTTTCATTTTTCTTATGGATTGAATGGCTTCAGGACTTTTTACCTTTCCAGCAAGTTCCTAATAGAGTTGCAGTATTTCTGGCAGGGTCTCTCCACTGGAGGCCATCCCAAGGCTGGGCAGATGACAGAGTCTCTCCTCCGTGGTCAGGCAGAGAGACTAGGGAAGCTTTTGGTTCTGCTTTAGTTTCACATTGCTTTAATGGTCATTGAAATCCAGCAAAGGTGTTTCTGGCAGCCATGGATCAGGGTGGCTATGCCCAGCTGACTCCTTCGGAAGGCCTGAGGATGTGAGGAGAGCCCAAACGGTTTGAGAAACTTTTAGGGGACTTTTCTTTCCTGGTATTGCCCTGTAACATAATTTCTATCTGTTCCCTCCTTGTCTCCTTTCTCCCACCTAAATTTTGAGGAACCCCATTCGCATCCCAGCAGCATCTCTCTGTCCTTTTCCATTTGGGATACCATGGGGCTGTTCAGGTCTGGCTCCACAGAATGCAGGGATAAAATTGGTTCTCTTTAATATCTGGCAGAGGCAGATTTCCTTTGTTTTTTATTTTTTGGGGTTGGTTTTGAGTTTAAAGTCAAGAGCAGTTGTGCCTTAGCTCTGCTTTGACCAACCAGCAGCAAAGAGATAATCTCAAAAGGATATGAAAGGTTTAATCATTTTAATTTTGTTTTTATTAAAGTTGGTTGTGACTTTTTTCCTGTGCCCCTGGTAAAAGGGGGGTAACAGAAACCTACCCAAACCCTCAAGCATCTGCTTAATGAAACTGCAGCGGGAGGCGCCTGCGGAAGGAAGCGGTGGGATGGCCGGGCTGGGGAGGGCAGGCCAACGGCATGCGGCAGCAGCACCCAGCCGTGGCAGGAATCTCATAAGCTCCATCCCACTCCAGCCACCCCTTGTCCTGGGGAGCTCATGGCTTTCATTAAGCAGAAGGAGAGGAAGCTCTGACAGCTGACTTGCTCTAGAATGTTTTTCTTGTTTGACTGCATCTTAAAGCCCTTTCCACTTAGGAAAAGTAAAGGGGGAAGTATCACCAGATGCTGCAGTACAACACTATGAGACTCCCGGTCCCTCTTCTCCGCTTTTTTCTCCATATCCATGCAAACTCCAGAGCCAGACTGAAGCCCAGCTGTCAGAGCTCCACATCTCCCTGAGCTCCATTTCCCTTGGGACTCAAGAGTGGCATCCCTGTCTCTTGGTAGTCCATCCCTGAAGCTCTGCTGCCGGTGCCCAGTGCATGGTGCCCACTGCACCTTCTGCTTCTCTTCCCTGTTTCTCTTTTCTCCTTTCTCCTGCACAGATGTAGAATAGGGAACTCTCCTGAGGACGTGGTTGTTGCAGTGGTGCAGGTTAAAGATTGAAGGTCTCCCCCTGTGAGGAGTGAATCAGTAAAGTTTTGAAGGCATTGCAGGTACTGCAGCATGGCCTCAAGGTGTGTTGGAGCAGGTTAGATGTCCATGTGAGTGACATGGGATTCACACTGACAGCAAACTCGGCTCATGGTGAAGGTCCCATCAGTGTAGCCATGCTGTGTCTTGTCCCAGCCTCGCCCCTGCTCAGGTGCTGTGTCTGACCCAACCCCCTGCTTCTATCTTCTGGTAGCATGGAGAAAAAGAAACCCTCCAAAACCTTAGACATGTGCTCCAGCAGCTGTTCCTCCACTGCTAGCCCTGATTTATGATGTTTCTCTCATAGACTGTGTTGCAGCAGCTCATATCCAGCACCTTCCCACAGGTCTGACTCTTGTAGCCATTGCTGCGCTTTTGTTTCCTCCCTTCCCGTGCTACTGGGCTTCAAATTAAATACCTCTGGAATGAACATGCCTCCTCCTGTGTTCCCAGGTTAATGAGTTGAAAGTTTCCTGGCTGCCGTGTTGTTCTTGGTGTATTAGTTTGGAGTCTTGTTCCACTGTTGACCTGAACTGAGAGGGGCTGGAGCTTCAGCACAGAGTTTTGGTGGGACCTCAGTACCTTCTTCCCTGCTAATGTGCCCTGGCTGGGGACAGTGGCAGAAAGGAAAGGTCAGTCACATTCAGCTGGGCACAGGCTTTGTGTTTGGAGGCAGCAAGGATGTTTGAGTGGTTCATAAGTAAACAGTGGAGCAGGGTGAGACCTGGAGCAGCACGCTGGTGTGCCATCCTGTTTGGAAGGTGAGTTTGAAGCCTGCTGCCACTGAACATGGCCATTTGGGGTATAGGCTTCACTGTCCTGCACGAAAGATCCATTTGTGTATAAAAGCTGATACAAGTCTGCAGGGTCATAGTCAGCACTGGAAGAGAATGTCCTTGTACCTTCCTCTCTTCAGGGAATACCCTTGCAGGGCATCAGCTCCTTTCCTGGTTGTTCCTGCCTTTTCCCTGCCGTTGTTCTCTCAGAGTTCTTTCTGCTGCAGGAGCACATGTCTGATGGTCTTTAACTGGCAGGACTGAAGGAAGAGCCCCCCTGCTACCCAAACCTTGCCATGCAAACCCAGTGCACTGCCCAAGATGAAAAAGTGCTTTGAGACCTTTGTTCAGAGGAGACATTGTGAGGATAAGAAGTGCTCTCCTCCACCTCTCATCTGTAGGTTATGGACTTAATGGCAACAGATACACAGCTTGAGTTCTGAAATGGATTCCTTTTTTTCCTTATGCAAAATGAGATTCCATACATTATAGGGGGATGATTTGTGACATAGGGTTTTACAGCAGCTGGCTCAGGCTGGCAGTGACCCCTGGCCTGACCCGCTCCAGCATTCCCACTGCTGCGGTGTGCATGTTGGACCACTCTCCTGTGTCCCTGCTCTGGTCCTCCGTTTGCCTGTGCTTCTGAAATGCACTTGCTTCCTGTCCCTTCTGCGAGGCCTATTGATCCTCTGGTGATGACATTAACATCCTCAGAACTGCCTGAGAAGGAGCTACCACATGCATTTATTTTTCCACTAAAACTCTAAGATTGGCTAATAACGTGCCTGTCAGCACCAGTGTCCTGCCTGCTCTGACTGCTTCAGAGGGAAATCTGGGGACCCATAAACAAATTCCTACCTCAAATCAAGGTCTCATCCTTGTTCCTGCTAAAATTCAGTTCATGCCCCTAAGCAAGAGGGTTATATTTATTCCAAATACTCAGTTTGCTTTTCCAAGTTGCACATCTCGATGCCTTTGCCATATATTTTGTTTTGACCTTAATGATTTCTTGAGGCCACAAGTTCCAAAGGTTAATTGGGAGCTGTATGAGAAATTACTATCTGTATTTGCTTCCAATTTGCACTTTTTTTTCCCCTTTCCCCTGTCAGTCCCTCCAAGAGTGATGAGTGAGAAAAGCAGTGTTAGTCCAACTCTACTGAACCTTCACTTGGATGCTCCTGTGAAGGCCACCTTCAGCTCAAAGAGCCTGAGCCCTCTCTTTCTCTGTGTGGGTACCTCCTCCTACCCCTTTTCAGGCTTTTCATTCATCTGTGGTCACTTCATTAAATAAATAGCAGTGGTTTGGGTTTTTTGTTCTGTTCTACACATGTGCTTTCTCCCCTGTCAGTGTGTCAGGCGTAGGTTTCCACTGGCCTGCAGGGATGTGCTGGCCTCTCCACACGATGCACCCTGAACATCCCCACTCAGTGCCCTTCCTGCCCCAGCCTGGGGCCCCAAGCCCCTAAATCTCAACATTGCTCTGAGATGGTGCACGTGGGGCCCTGCATGGCCCCGCCATCGCTC
Organism: Corvus moneduloides; assembly: GCF_009650955.1. NCBI lineage: Eukaryota > Metazoa > Chordata > Aves > Passeriformes > Corvidae > Corvus > Corvus moneduloides. Next base: position 386,164 of record NC_045487.1, on the reverse strand, counting down.
CCCAGGGTTAGGGTTAGGGCACCCCAGGGGCACAGCCCGATGTGACTTCCCATCTCTGTGTTCACGTGTGCAGGCGCTGCCGCACCTTCTCTGGGAACAGCTCTAGCATTTGGTTACCAATTAAGTTGAAGCATTCTGGCCTTTTCCCATCCCCCTTTCATAGTGGTGAAGGTTGAATTAGGGCTGGGTGTTTGGGATTGTTCCCTGGCCTCCACTGCTACTTTGCTGCCTCCTTTGTGGCCAAACAATGGGATTAATTTGGCCTTTGCCAGCCATGCTCAGCGCCAGCCGTTCCACTTCACTTGCGCAGCCGCCTCTCCCTTCCACAGCACCTACTCCCTGGCTCCTCCTGTTCTCTTTCCGTGTGTGGCGTGGAGGGTCACTCGTGGTTTGTTTTGTGTTGGTCTGGCAGGGTCAGGGGCCTGCTGGTCTCCTCCTGCTCCACAGGACCTGTCAGGTGAGGTGACCACCCGTTGCCAGGCGAGCCCGTCCCCCGCTGGCCGCAGCCATGCAGGGCAGCATCCCCTTCCTTCTGCACAAATTGGCAAGGACTAACCTTGTCATATCTAGTGCGGCGCTCACGGGCGCCTGCCTCCGAGGGGTAATCATGCAGGCATAAATTCGGAAAGTTGCTAAGCTATGAGCAGTCTTATGAGCATTAAAAGTGTCCTCTTTGCCAGAAAGGTCATTCATAACTTGGCTGCACCGCTGATGTACAGTCAGTGATATTGATTGATTAATGTATAAAAAGCACCAAATCCATTTGCTTCTATGAAAGAGAATAAAGTGCAGTCGACTCTCTCTTTATTTTCACCTCATCCTTTTGTTTGAAGGACGTTTTTTTTTCTCTTTTTGTTTTGCCAGCTAGGTTTAAGGGGGTTACAAAAAGCCAGTTTCTGCCAAGTAATGCGTTCACAAAGGGAACATTGATTCACATCAGTGTCGCTTGAATTACCCTTAAAGGTTTGCCAAGGAGTTGTTCTTATATTAACCTTCTGTTCATCAAAGACAAAATAAATAAATAAGTCATAAAATCAGCTTCACTGCCCATGCTGGAGTTGGATGCAAAACAGGAATTTCTCCTATTCAGAATTTGTGCTCCAGGTGCTGCACCTTGGCCCCTCTCCCCAGGCTCTTGGACTTTTCCCTCCTGCAAAGCTGCTCCCTCAAGGCCCCAGTCTGAGCTGGGACAAGTGTTGATGGTTTTAGGTAGGGGGGTCCTGCAGGGGAGTATTTTTGGAAGGATGTTGTATAAAAAGTTCATTTAATCACTGCAAGCATAACTAGAATGATTTCTACACAGGACAGTGAGGCCCAAGGCATTCTGCCCTGGCCAGGGCTGGCATTCTTCTCATTCACCCAAGGTCTTGTCTGTTTTTCTGCACTTACTTGACCACTGGTAATTAATAATGTGTTGTTCCCATTTTCCTCTGGTTAATTCTGAAATAGGAGACACCTTGGTGCCCATGGAGCTTTGGGCAGCAACATCCCACCTTCCTCTCTCTCTGGGTGCACCGGCATTGTCCATGCCCATCCCAAAGCACCCTCACCTCCTGTGTGGGCAGCGAGGGGCCGCAGGTGTCTGTTCCTTTGGCAGGATGTCTGGCCCATGAGATCCAGAAGTGGCTGTCCTCTGCAGCAGGAGCTCTGTTGCTTTTCCTCAGTGCTGTTTAACCAAACCTCTGCATTTTCACTCAGTGCCTGTTCCAAAACTCTGCAGTGCCATTCAGTGACATTTCTTCTCCAGAGCAGGAGTTTCTTTGGCTTCACTCTGCATGTCAGGCAGCTGTGCCCATCACACTCATCCAGCAAACACAGAGCTTGCAAATCACCTTCCCTTGGAAACATCTCTGCACGAGCTGTCCCACCTGACTGTCACGAGAGTGACCAGCCATCCCCAGCACAAGAGTCCATGGCAGCCCTTGGGTTCTCCATGTCATTTCAGATAACCTGAGCCGTCTCACCACAAGGGATGCCCTCACTCATGGCTTCCAGTCTGGCAGTGCCTGGTGGGCTCCTCGGCTCCCAAAGCACTGGCTTGGAGCCACAGGGGAGCTCAGCTCCGGAGTTCTGCTCAGACCCATGGAAGCACTGTGCTGGCTGCGGCATGGGCAGCCTGAAGTGCCCGTGACCCCGTGCACCAGTGGTGTTCTGGTGGTGCTCTGCACTAGTGCATGAGCCCGCGGGTACCTGAGGTCCCACGAACAACTTCAGCACCGCCCACGTGACACTTTTATTGCAGTGTCTCTTACTGGTGAAGAACGATGGTGATAACTCTGCCAGCTGTGAGGGTGCGTGCTGGGGTGAACACCAAAAATGGCAGTGTGCAGGATCCCTGCGGGATGTTCCTCCCACAACTTTCTCTGCTTACTTTGCCCGCATGGTGCATGTGCTGTGGTGGGCCCTGGACTTTGTGCTGCCCGTTTCACATCCCCAAGGGGCAAACCCCCAAACCCGGACACAGCTGACAGCAGGGCTTGGCACCTGGTGTTCCCAGGAAAAGTCTTTTCCCCCGTGACTGCTGTACAATCGGAAAGGAGAATCATCCTATTTTTTAATCTTTTTCTCTGACTGTGGGAGCACTACAGCCGGCCGAGGCCCCCTCCCCCTCTGGCGAGGCAGTGAGGATTGGATCAGATGATACGGAGTGTGCATGCTGAGAATGAATCCATTTTCTCTCCTCCATCTCCCCAGAATAAATTAGAATTTGCCTGATTTAATAAAATGGCTTCATCTCTCTCTGCCATCTTTTCTATCTCCCATGCGTTTCATCCCCACCCCCACTGCAAAAGAATAGATCTCGCCATGCTGCGGTGCGTGGGGTTAGTCAGCGCCGCACGCTCCGCCTGCCCAAGGGTCTGGCCAGGACAGCACAGGATTTGTCCCTGTGTCTCCATTTCCTTATAGTCCAAGGAGGTGGCTGTAATTGCTGTTGAGGTCAGTGTAATTTACTGTCCATCTGTCATAAACCTGCCCTCGCCAGGGATGTGACTGCCATGTAGAGTGTTTGGGGACAGGGAGGGGCTGGGGACAGGGATTATACAGCCCAGATTTGCCCCAACACAGTGCTCTGTAAGTAGTGTGTGTGTGTGTGTGTGTGTGTGTGTGTGTGTGTGTGTGTGTGTCTGAGCGCATGGAGCGGGCCTGAGCACTGCCACAGACCCCGAGGAGGAATTATTGTCCAAATTTAGGTGGTTTTGCTACAGCCAAACCTTTTTCTGTCGCCTGGATCTGGTGGTTTAATTCCTGTTTCGTAGGCTGATTTTTTCCTTTCCGTTCTGACACTAATTGCACCAGGCGCATTGGGAGTGGCGGCTGCTGAGCGGTACCAGCTAAATGTTAAGAAAGGTTTTAAAAACAGACTGAACTCTTCCTTAATGAGGCTCAATCGTGCTCTCCTCCGGGTGGTTTTGTTTTGCTGATCTGTCAGTTTTTCGAGGATTTAATTGCACTTTTTTCGTATTAGTCTTTGAAATGGGGCTAAGCAGCTTTCTCTAAAATGCAACACAAAAAGGAGAGATGCTTCCCTATTTTCTTGCTTTGCTTTCATCACTCCAGGATCATCATCTGCCACTGGCACCTGGGACCCTGCAGTAGTAAAGAATAAAATATGTGAGAGCATAAGTGAAGGGTGGGCTGCACTGCTATGCTGGCCCCGCAACTGGAAACCCTTGCCGGTGGTTCCGTTTGCCTCCTGGCTCCTCCGTCTGTCTCCAGCTGGGTTGCCAGTTACGCTAATCCTAGAAGACCTTCCTGATGTTGGGTTTATAGGGAGAAGTAGGAGGCAAAGGCCGAACTGGTTTGTCCAATGTAGCTCATTTCCTGCAGAAATGACACAAAAATGAGTCAGAACCAAGCAGCGCTGCAATGCTCTGGAATGGTTGTAGGCTCCTCGAGCAGTGGAGCTTGCCAGAGCCTCTGGAGGCCTCTGAGCCCAGGCCCTGCTCAGAGACAGGCCAGCCAGGGCTGTCTCTGCTGGGGTCTGAAGCATCTCCAAGGGGTGGAGACCCCCCAGCCTCTCTGGATCCCAGTGTCCAGCTGCTACAGTGCTGGGAGTCCAGGGCAGGGGATGCCAAACAAATGATGCCGGGAGGGGAGGAGGCAGGAGAGAGCAGGCAGATGTATCCATGAGGCTATTATCTTTATGGCATAGAGAAAACACATTTGAAGCAATCAGCATGGCATTCTTAATGGCTTCACTTCCCTGTGCTCTCCTCACGGGACAGGTTGCACAGCAGCCAGGGCTACCGGGGCTGTGCAAGCGCCGCCCCGCCACGCACTGCTTTTAACCAGTGCTTTGTTTTGCAGAGATGCACAAAGCTGCTGCTGAGTTTCCTGAGGATGCTGATGAACAAGGGAGCAGTGAGAGCTCCAAGCCACACAGCAGTGACTCTCCTTCCTTAATGTGCAATTTATTTTTACATCTCTTTGCAATTACATTTCTTTTTTTCCACTTTTTCTTCCCTTCCTCTGGCTTTGTTTCTTTTCCTCTTTCGCCTTTTTTCGTGTTTATCCCTTAAATATTTCAGTCTCTTATTTCTAGTCTCAGCCTAACAAAGCATGTTTTCTTTTCTTGTTCTGATGCGTGCCTGCCTCCCTGTGAGCTCCGAGCACACCTCTCATGAGGATGTAAAATCTAAGAACCAGATCTTTGAGATTTCAAAATAAAATAAAAGTAAACTCTGCTTTAAAAACACTTTAGCAGGAAAGCCAGGCTAATTGTAAATCAATGAGTCTTAAAATGCAGCATTGATCTCCAGTTAGAAGTTTGAAGGGGAAAGCAGTAATTACTGTACTGAAGGTAGATTTTTTTTTTTTTTCTCTCAGCAAGTTCTGGGCAGAAGGAAGGCTCATTAGGGCAGCACTTCAGAATCTGAGTAATTAGTTTAAAAAGTACTTTTGTGGTGTTATTCCCATGGCTAGAAATTATTGGAGTCTTCACAGATTTATAGTTCTGCTCTGATAAAGTTTGATTTATTATTGTGTTTGGTGGGGAAGATCCTTCCTACACAGTCACTTGGGTGATGACCTGGAGTGGGGATCAGGCCAGGAAGGATTGCTGTGGGCATGTGGGGCCTCTTGCCAGCGGAGGAGCCTCAGCCCAGTAGGATGGGATGTGAGGTCTTTGTGAACAAGCTCTGGCCAATACTCCAAAAGAAAACAGAGCAGACATCTGGGAATCAGAACAGCGGCTCTTACTCCTTGTGAATGTTGTTGGCCTCCTGTCCAGTTACCTGCTAGTCCCTTCTTGCTCATGGGGGAGACAGCTCAGAAGATCTCTCAGTCTTTGTCATACCATGACCAGCTCTGTGCTGTTTTGTTGGGCCATTCCCTGTGCCACCCTCCTCAGGAAAGCACGACTGGTCTGGCAGGACTGTCAGGCTCCCCTAAGCCCATGGCATTTCTCCATGGGTTTTCCAGCTAATTCCTCCCATGAGCAGTGTGATCCTGCTCTCCTTTTCCAGGCTGAGGCAGAGGAAGTGGCTGCAGGCACCACCTGGAATGTGGATGCAGCCTCGTGTGATGTGGTCTGGGTTTGCTCTGGAAGGTGGGATAGAGCAGAAGTAGCCAGGGCTTATTCCCTTACAAAACTATGCTAATTTGGGGAACTGACCCTGGAATTAGCACTGATCCATGTGCAGGAAGGCTTTGTGGCATGGGTGGTGAGCCCATCTGTACTTGGGGAGCGGGTTTGTGCTCCTGCCAGTCTCCCCAGTGTGTAAAATTGGGATAGTTGCACAGTCTGACTTGTCAATCCCCTACCTCTTGCCATGGCTGTTCCTACTCACCAGACTCGATAAATATTTTCACAGAAATTACTCATTTTGCAGGGACTGCCATAGATCTGATTCTGGAGGGAAGGAAAGGGGAAGGTCTCTGGAGGCAGAAAACCCTTGTGTGGCAGAAAGCCTGCTGGGAAGTCAGCTCAAGAAGAATTAGAAACCCTTTAAATAAATGCTTACTTGACATGACTCTGTCTCCCCCAGTCTAACAAGCAGGGAAGCGAATGGCAGCCGCTGGCCAGAAATTGATTGCATTAATTGATATGCCAATAAGAGAGCTTGTTACATCCGCCATTGGTTAGGAGGCCGGCTAACAAGTCCCGCTGATCAATGGAACCAATAAAGATTTCATCCATTAATGAGCAACATGGTAATTAATGTTATCCATAAACCAATTAGCCTGGGTAGCTAATGTGCTGGTTAGCACAGTGAGTGGTGGAGCCATGGGTGGGCACAGGCCGGCTCATGCACAGGGGACATCACCTCCCCTGTATGAAGGAGACATCATCACCTCTCTGGTGTGGAGGGGACATCACCTCTCCAGTGCCACCATGGGGCTTGGAGCAGCAGCCAGCTCACTCTGGGCCTCCCAGAGCAAGGGAGCTGGGAGGGTGGCTGGTGGGATAGGTCACATCGCTGGAAAGGGGCATGCTTCTCTAGATTTTCAAGGCACTTTCAGCTCTTTCTTTCACTTTGGAACCTTTGTGTAACACACGGGCACCTTTCCCACTTCTTAGATGTTTTTGGAGGTGCACAGGTTTCTGTAACTTGTGTTCGTTCCATGGTGTAAGGCAGCATTTGGGTTCTTACTCTGTTGCTGGGAAGCTGCTGGAACCTCTCGAGCCCCCACCAACCGCAGATGCTGCTGTGCACAGCCCTGCACTGGGCTTTCCCCACACCGCCAGTACCAGTAACAGTGTTAACACAGCATGAAGGCTGCTGCCTAAATCCACTTTCCAGGGGCTTGCCTCAGCTGCCAGCACCACTGTGGCATCAGGACAGTCCATAGGGATCAGGACAGGAGGTGCCGGAGCAGCCCCAGGCCCTGGGCAGCATCAGTCCCACAGGCTCCACCGTGGAGTTACCTTGGATTGTCGGATATTGACCCTGGGAGACCCCTTGTGGATTCCCTAATTGAAAATTAATACCAGATCAATGCCATGGGCAATTTGCATATTGATCATAAACAACTTTGAAGGCACCAAGTGTGTGTCGAATCGATAGAGCTCTCGAGCAGGCTGCAGGGAGAGTGTCCCTGTGCCGGGCGCCTCGGCGGCTCATGCCAGAGAAGCTCGGTGAAGGCGGTGGAGGTGCTGGAGCATGGGTGGTTTGCACCAGACTGGAGTCACAGCATGGAGTTCACAGCCTTTTCCTGTGGTTCCCTTCAGAAGGGGAAGGATGGGAAGGGCTCTTTGTTTGCTTATTTTAAACCAAATGGCCACAGCCCAGAGGCATCCCAGGGAGTGGGGGACATCACCCTGTCCTGGGCACACAGCCCTCCCTCCCCACCTGCCACATGCAGCCTGACACCTGCAATAGAGAAGCAGAGGCACTGCTTTTCTGAGGACATCAGAAGGGAACTCAGCAGTGATTTTTGCCTGACATTTTTGTCTTACATTTGCTCTGTGAGGGCAGTATTAAGACCCTTCTCTGTCTGCCCAGGACATTCACCAGTTATTTCAGAATGGCTTTGGGCTGAAGGCTACAAATAGTTTGTGTCAAACTCAAATAAAACCTCAAAAACTTAATCTGAAAATCTGTAACTCATCCTTGGAAGCTTCTGGCACAGAGGGATCCCTGTGGGCAGGGAGATAAAGCATATGGACAAGCACTGCATTACCTGCCCCTCTGCACATGTGTGTGGTGCAAGGCAGAGCCTTGGACCCTGCAGGGGAACCACCTCTGGCCTGGCCATAGACAGAGCACAGGGAGCAGAGAGAGGGCAGGACTGGAAACCCACATCCCAAAGTTGCCACTTATTTCAGGAGCAGCCGGCAGCTCCAGGAAGTCGCTGTGCATCTGATTAGCGTGTTACGGAGCTTTCATTGACTCGGCTGTGCTGTGCTGATGAACTGAGGCTGGGGACAAGCGCCTGTAATTGAGAGAAATAAATTCTTATCACAGGCCTCTGCTGGAGTCACCACCTGTGCATGCGCCTTGCTCCAGGTTCCAGGAGTGGATCCAGTCCTCAGAGCACCTGACATGCCCTTGTTAGTGGGAAGGAGCCAGGCTCAGGACTGCAGACACCAAGCACCATCCTGGGATGGCTGAAAGGTTCTGTCCACCCAGTCCACTGGCATGGCCCACCTGGTGCTACCTCCCTGCTTGACCACAGGCCAGCAGCTTGAGAGCCATCAGTACCCTCAAGTGTCTCCTTGGGAGCTGCTCTGTGCTCTTCCCTTTTTCTTGATCCTCTATGTTTCACTTGGGAGCTGGAGCAGCTGTTCTCCATTCTTACCTGAGATCTGATGACAGGTGGAAGATCCTTTCTTGATCTGTGTCAGGAGACATGGGCATCACAGAAGAAAGGGTTTTGTGATGCTGCAAAAGAAATAAGAATGAAGGTATAGTTTCTCTGAAAAGAAACCCATCTGCTGTTTTAAATTAAGAGGAAATAACAGAAGTCCAGGGTCACAGGGCTCTGCAGCTCACTGTGGTGCAAGGCCGCGGTGGGCAGCCCTGTCCCCACTGCAGTGGGGCTGTGCTCGGGTTCCCTTGGCTGCTCGCAGCCCCTGTTATTTTGCCAGTTCTCGGGGCCGTGGACAGACTGCCTCGGTGGGCGCATGCGGCAGTGGGGAGGTGAGTGGAAAGGCTTCACTCGACATTCCCTGACCTCCTAGTACAGCTGAGTGCTGGAGAGGCAGCGCTGAAATTGCAGTCGCTTTCAATTACCCAAAGCCAAGAGAGGTGGAGAAAAAGGGGCTGTTGGCTCCAGGAAACTGAAGTCGCTGCTGCTGAAAGCTTGTTAGTACAAGGGGAAAAGCAATTACTGACATTTTGCCAGTGCCACTAACCCAAACCCAGGGAGGAACAACCCAGGCCAGGCAGTGGCCATCCCTGCCATGCAGGGTGATGTGGGACGCCTCAAGCATGCCCTCAAGGACAGCTCCATGGCTGTGGAGCTGTGGGATGTCTCCCCTCCCTGTTCTCTTCAGCAGGTGTTGGTTGTGCATGCAGGAGCTCACCTGTGTTACCTGCTCTCTTCTGCACCAGCCCAAGTGGTGTTTGGTATCGAGAGCTTTGAGGGTGCTGGCAGAGGGGCTGGGAGAGAGGTGATGGCGTGGGAATGAAGACTCCACAGGCTGTCCACTGACAGGACTGGAAGTGGGGCTCTGTCTTCGAGGGGCCGCCTCGCTGCCATGGCCTCTGTTCTTCAGCTGTTCACACCAAAAACTTTGGTACTGCAGTTCTGCCAGGCTGGTTTTTCTGCCTGGTGAGCCTGCACAGGTATTGTGCTTGTGCTACCAAAGTGTCTGTCCAGCCTGCTGGGTGTATTTGTCCTGTCCTTCTCAGGGCTCCTGGGGATGCTCAACTCCTAACTCCAAAGTCCCCTTAAAAGCTTAAAGGCTCTCTGCAGACATGACTTTGGTTGCCACTACAGTGACCCCTCTTGTTCCCCGACGCTGGTAGTCTGAGCATCCCTGCTGGCTCCCTCCCACCTTCCTCAGAGTCACAGAACCATTTAGGTTGGACAGGACCTCTAAGGTCATTGAGTCCAACCTTTGACCAGTCAGCACTGTGTCAACTAGACCATAGTGCTGAGTGCCACATCCAGTCGTTTCCCTCAACTGCCTTTGCCTTGAGGCAGCAGCATGTCTGGGGGTGATCCTCTTTCATTTTTTATTATACATATTATTTATGGCCATTTATGATTTCCCATGTTTGGGGATATTGTTACTTCGTAGAAATGAGGTCCAGGAAGAGCCTGCCAACACGGCACTGGGATCTAGTCAAGAACAAACCCACCAGACCATGGGTGTCAGACCCTCTAGGACTCACCCCATGTACAAACCATCCTTAGGGACATTCACTTAGAACTATTGGTCTTTTTTCCATGTTCTTTGTAACAAAAAACTTGCCTCCCTGGGGACAAGAAGTGACAATTTGCCGTGGACACTGTACCCGGCTGTGGACCTGCTCCCCTGCCCTGGATCAGCCCCACCACTTTCCTCCACTGCCCCATGTCTGTGTTGGGAACTTGTGGTACCGCAGGCTGCAGGGATATTTTAATTGTCCGTTAACCAGGGCACTGCAATTATGGCTTTCCCAACTTTTTAGCTGAGCTTAAAAGAACTCCAAACATGCTGAGATGGGGAAACAGTTGGGGAGGGGGAGAAAGAGGGTCAGCAAGACATTAATTAACTTTTCCTTGGAGCAATACCATGGAGAGGGAGAATAGAGTAGCAGTTGTAGGACTTGTATATTTAAAAGAAAAAACAGAAAGAGGACATTTTAGTGTTTCATTTAAGTGTGGTTTGTGAGGATGACGGGTTAAAGTTGTTAGGAGCTCTCCTGTGAATATTCAGCCCCTAAGGCTAAGTGTGAATTAATTATAGCTCAGTTTTGTTATAGTTACAGTGTTCTCAAGATGTACCTTGTTGCGAAGTTGCTAAAGTTGGCTACTAACTTCGGTTTGGCATTGGCGCTGGTTTTGTTTGTGGACCTCTGCAGTTTCTCTGAAGTGAGCCTATATTCCCAGTGAGCACAAAGCATCTCTTGCTCTGCTGAGGGCCTGCAGTGCTCTGCTCTGAAGGAACAAGTGACAGGATAAGGGGAAATGGCCTCAAGTTGCGCCAGGGGAGGTTTAGGTCGTGTACTGGGAAAATTCCTTCTTGGAAAGGGTTGTCCAGCCCTGGCACAGGCTGCCCAGGGCAGTGGTAGAGTCGCCATCCCTGGCAGGATTTAAAACCCACGCCGATGCGGTACTTGGGGACATGGGTCAGTGGAAGCCAGGACAGCGCTGGAGGAGCAGTTGGACTCAATGATCTTAGAGGGCTTTTCCAACCCAAATGATTCCATGGTTCTACCAAACCTGCCATTGTCTGCTCAAGCAGTTCCACCATGTGTCTTTAGCAGAAGGCCAGGGTTGCCTTCCCTCACAAAGTGGGGCTGGGCACCCATCCCCCGGGCACCTTTGCTATGCTCCTGCCTCATTACCTCTGCCACCCAACTCGTGCATCCTCTTTCTCCCATAGATCCCCTTTGTCTCTGGACCCTTGTCCCGCAGGTCTCTGTGTGGAGACTGCTCTGTCCTCTCCCTGCAGACCTGGAGCTGGAGATGGGCTCTTTTGTTTTGCTGTTTGATCTGTGGTTGTGTTTTTGCATGCATCTCCTTTCCAGCTGATTCCAGTTTGGAGCTAGGTTAAACTGTGCAAAATACTGTTTAAAAGAAAAAGAGAAAGGAACTTGTCAAGATGCATTTGTTAGATCACGTTTAAAATGAAACAGAATTGAAGGTAGTTTTTGTCCAAGAAAGGGGAGGCTGAAAAGCCGTCAAGCCGCAGGAGAAAGCCCCTCCTTTGTTGTCCTCCTGACATTGAAGTGTAATTTTTCATGGTTATTTGGACTGGAAAATGGGGGGAAAGGGAGAGATGGGCTTGCGATTATTTCCCATAAATGACAACACAATCACATCACGCTCCACTACAAACATACTCAAGGAATTTGCCTTTTTTTTTTTATATTTCATATGTGAAAATAACAGCAACCTTTCTAGTGCTGCTGAAATTAAAGGGGGTAAGTCCCCGTTGGGTTTCACTGGCTTAAAATACAGCCCAGTTTGTGAAAAACATGGACAGCCTTGTTCCCGGGGAGTGGGAGAATGGCAGTGCTCTCCCAGGGAAGGGGTTCTTGGTTGTGCATGCTCCATCCCTGGGTGTGTTGAAGGCCAGGTTTGATGGGGCTTGAAGCAACCTGGTCTAGTGGAAGGTGTTCCTTCATATGTCAGGAGTTTGAAACAAAATGGTCTTGAAGGTTGCTCCCAAGCCAAAACAATTCTGTGACTCTCTGATATCTATGTCAGCTGAGCACGCCATAGTCAGCAGTTTCTGTTTGTCAGTGAAAGCAGCAGAGGTGCTCTGGCCATGCTCTGCAATGGAGCTGTCTGGGAAATAAGTGTCATTAAACAAAGGTACATGTAGTATTATATTGTTTTCCTGCAGCCCTTTGTCGGGTGGGACTCATCCACCAGCTTTGCATCCAGGCTGGAGCTCCGTGGCATTCCTCTCGTAACCTTGCCTAGTGCTGGCTTTGCACTGCTTGGAGTCCTGCTCTTCCTTTCAGGAAAACAGTAGGAATGAACAAGCTGATGCAGAGTAATCCCGTTAGGAGCTGGCACAGATGGTATTGCAGCACATACATGCATCCATAGCGGGAGCTGAAGTCAGACCCCCACCTGGGTTCTACCTCTGCTCTGTTACCACAGCAGAGGGCACTGGGCCCATGGGCATGGTGTGAGGTGGGACTACCCTCCCTGTGCCTCTGTGACCCTTTCTGAGTCAGCTGCACCAGGCCCTGCATGGTGACCCTGGCACAGCTCGGGTGCAGCTGAGCTCATCCTGGGCTTCCAGGATGCAGGAGGGCATCGACCCACTGTGGACCTCCCTCCTCCTCCATATGAGCCCAAACCTCTCTACCCAGGGCCCTGGGGGACTCAGTTTAAAGTGGTTGCAAGCAGTTGAACTTGTGACTCAGGCGGGTTGGTGGGCGCCGGCGGGGCAGCCCCTCGGCAGCGCAGGGCGGTGCCAGCGCTGGTCCGTGCCCGCAGCCGCTGTGCGCGGCCAGCCCCTCACCCCCGACAGCCGCGGCCTGCAGCAGCCAGCCAGCCCTCAGTCCTGCCTTTCTGTTGGCTTTTTTGGCTACTTATCCTGAAAAGGGGAGCGTCAGAGATTCTTTTTGTTCCAAAGGAGAGACCCTGTGTACAATTAAAACTTGTTTCTGGTAAACCTCATTCCAGGAAAGATGAGCTTTTAACAAAAGGCTTTTGACAGCTGCAGGGTATTTCATTTTTTTAATGCCGAATGAAAAATCAATACATTTTTCTAGGTTATACATATTCAGAACAGGCTTGATATTTCCATTATAATGGAAAATGGGTGTCTGCACATCTCGCCTGTCAGAGCTGCACCGCCACATTTTCCAAGCCACTGCTAAATATTTCAAACCTGATTTGATTGTGGTTCATGACAGCTAATGTTTCTCAGCTCTCGAGCCTGCCGGAGGGTGGAGAGGCAGCGCACGCTCTTTCCCATGCCTACATTTCCACCACCAAAGAAATACCCTTTATCCCTTTGGATAAGAGCTCTGGGTTTGTTAAGGAAAACCTGGTTGGGAAAAAGAGAGGTGAGAGGTCTTGGGCTGTTCAAGCTGGTCTGGATCCCGTCAGCATTTGCCACCTTCTCCAGCTCTCAAACTTCCTGGGTTTGGGAAGGGACAGACCTCAGTGGTGTGATCCTGTGCAATTGCGCACAGCAGTTTGGGTACATTTTGGTGTGTGACTGAGTCAAAGGTTCCCTGACCTCTGCAGAAGTCAGATACTTGTGATTTTCCAGACTCTTCTCCTGCTCTTCCCCCTCCTCTCCCCCCTACCCCCCCCCCCACTTTGTGAATGGTTTAATTTTAAATTAAAAGGAAATACTGCTCTCTAAAATGATTTATTCATGAAGGAAGCAAAGACTCTGCCTAGGATTTTGCATGGGACAGGTGGGTTGGGATGGAAGAGCAGCTCCTTTAGCTGCAGGGGCTACAATTCCTTGCTCTCAGCGTTGACCTGAGCCCTGGCAGTTGGAAAATTCCTTTTAAAAGTTATTAATAAAGCACCACGGATTCAGGAATGGAGCTCTGGCATGGGAACCAGTGCACAGTGTGTGTTGTTTGGATTTCCTGGGAGCATGATTCCCCCATACAAATCCCACAGCAACGGCTCTTGCACCTTTGGAGTCCCAACAGCACGTGCAGCTTTTGGGAGGAGGGGTCAGGTAGTAGCGAAAAGGTCACGGTGGTTTGGAAGTAAATTCCCTGTGTCTTGCTGACCACTACTCGTTCAGCCGCAGGAGCTGGTCTTGGGGTGGTCTGCACACTCTGCTGCAGGTGGGTCCTGTGGGTCGTTACATGAGGACGGTGGTGGGCTCTGGTCGTGTGCAGCGTGACACCGGTTTGCAGTGGCAATGGAAGCTCCTTGTGGTGTGCAGTGGATTGAGAGGAGGAGCAGATCTTCCCTACCAGATATGCTGCTGGCCTTGTTCTCACAGAGGGATGCCCCAAAGGAGTACAGGGGATGGATGGTTGGGTGCCTTCACACAGGTGTTTGCTTTCCAGACCTGCGCTGCACCCTCAAGCTGCTGCTGTGGCTCACCAGCCGCGGAGAGTGTGGGCACAGACCTTTCAGGAGCAGGAGCTTTGCTGCTTTTACTGTCAGTGCTGAGCTCTGCTTGGCAGAAGGTGGGTCAGACATGGGTGTGGGCGTTGGAGGCAACTTCTCAACTGGTCAGACCCCAGTGCAGCACACAGAACCAGCTCAGGGGTGGCTGTCCCCACCTTTTCTGGGCTCAGTGGGAGCACTGGTGGCTGTGCCACAGGCCACACTGAGCATGATGAGCAGAGCAGCCTCAGCCTTCCAGAGAAGTCTGCTGGAAGGGGATCACGAGGCAGATGGAGTTAGCGCTTCCCCTTCCCCGGGGCTCTGTGCCAGAGGCCCTGGCAGCAAGGAGATGAGCAGGGATGGTACCAGGACCCTACCCAAGCTGGTTCAGAGCCTCTCTGGGCAGGTGTGCTAGACTCTATTCCCTTCCCATCCTGCTTCAGAAAAATTACTTTTCAGAAAAAAACCAGCTCAGGGTGGAGCAGGAGGAGGGTTCGCAGCTGGATCTGCTCCCTGCCCTCTGCCTGGTGCGGGGTGTTGAGCCAGGAGCAGTTCGTGTCCTCAGAAAGGAGCGTTCCTGGCACAGGGGCTGTGGAATGCTCAGTGCCAGAGATGTGGGGGCTCAGTCCAGGCTGGCGATGGATGGACAGGAGGAGCTGCAGCCCCGGCTGTGCTGGGGACTTGCTGTTTGTAGCCTTGTTTTTTAATCATTTTCTCCCGTTATTGGTATTCATAGCTCCCATTTTTCCGGTTACTGTCCGCCTGGGCTTTCATCCATTTTAAAGAGCTATTTTTTCCCTTGTTGATGATGATGATGGTATAAAGACAGATGGTGTAACTGCTTATGAATGTCCTATTTTATTCCCCTCGAACCAGACAGCACACTGGAAGACACGTATTATTTCCACATGCTCAGGTTAGAGCCCAGACAGCGGCGGAGCCTGGCTCGCCCTTCCTCTTCCTCCCATGCCGATGCTGACACCTCCGGGTCGCAGCCGGGAGTGCCGCTGCGCCAGGCGCCCTTTGTTGTTCAGCCAGGCCGGGGGCTCTGGGCCGGGGGGCTCTGGGCCGGGGCCGGGGCTGGGGCTGCGTGGTGGTGGGGCCGGGACCAGGGCAGGGGGTGATGGGCCATGGGTGATGAGCGGTGGGTGATGAGCTGCGGGCCATGGGCAATGGGGGCCGTCTCCTCATGGTGTCCAGGGGGGCCTCAGAGCACCTGAGCCAGCAGAGAATGGTTAAAATGATGATTTAAATTAAATATAGAAAACCCATTAACAAAGGTTTTTAATAAAACCAGCTAAAATCTGCTTCCACAGCAGCTGCCCAGCTGAATGGACACTCTTGCCCTGTGGTTTGAAGGCACTAGGGTGGTGGGGTTGGGGTGGGGATGGTTTGTTGTGTTTTTTCCCTGGAGTGGAAAAAAGATTGGAATTTTAATTTCTGAAATGTGAACCCAGCTGCTGGTTTCACAGCCCTTCTCCCAGTAAACTTGAGCACTCGGCTCACGTGGCAAACTGCCCATCTCACCCCTCCACCAGTGATATGTGCCTTTCTACATGTTGGATGCCTTTGTCAGCATTGCCACCCATCTCCCCTCTCACTCCCAATTTAGGCTGTCATATCCTCAAAGGGCACTGCTGAGTATCTGCAAGCTGCTAATATATATTTTTAATCTGAATTTCTAGCCCTGTCTTTGTTAGGAGGAGGATGGGGGTTGGTGCTCGAACCAGTTAGGTGGTTCAGGTAAATCTCAGGATAGCATGAGTTCATGGGGTTTACCATGACCAGATAATGCGAGTTAAAATTTTAAACTATCCTGCCTAAAAATGGGTATAGTGGTCTAAAAGTGCCCTTTTTAACCCGGTGGTGGGGTAACCCCTGTCAGTTACCAGGACTGTACATTAACAGCCATGATAGTAGGTGATAACGTGGCTGCTACACCCTGGTGTAAGCGCTCTCACTCCCAGTGCCCCACCTGATGAGGTGCCTTGGAGTGGAGCTGCACCACAGCGGGTTGACACGCTCTGTGCCTGTGCTGTTGTTACGGGCTGGACCATGGCGCTCTGTATTTTGTTCTGAGCTTTCAGCACTTCACCGAGTGTTTGCTCCATGCTTTTGCACCTGCATGGTGCTGCCCGGGTTTGTAGACTCTTCCCCTGACTGGGATGAAGGCAAGACTGCCAGCATGTTCCTCCTGTGCCTCATGTATGGGCTGGGGCTGCAGCAGACCAAGCTGCTCCGAGCTTGGTCTGAGCAGGAGGGACATCATGTGTCTGCAGTGGACTCTGGCATCTTGGTGACCAGGGTCAGTACTGCACCATGTCAGTGGGGCCAAAGAGCCTGAGAGGGGGATGACAAGGAAGGATGAGGCTGAAGGTGCTGGAGGCTCCAGTCGCTCCCTGATGCTTCTGTAATCCCTGACATGGCTGGGCAGAACCTTCTTGTGTAGACAACCATGTAACTGTACATGACATCTCAGGGGACCTTAGTAGCTCCAGGTGGTAAAAGTAGGCGAGGTTCTTCATTTTGTCTTCATCTCTCACTTCTTTCCTGTACAGTTTCTATAAGCAGGTGTGTTGGGAGAACACTGGGCGATGTTGATACCTGCCACCCAACACTTGTGCACAGCCCTTGCTGCTGCTCTTACTCACTGGCAGCTACATATTCTTCTGTTCTGCCTTCCATGTCTGTGTCACACTTTCTGCTTTTCTTCTTTCAGAAGAACCCAGTGAAGATGTGGAAGGGCCCAGTGAAACAGCTGGTGATGCTGAGGAGCCTGCCAAGGAGCAAGAGAGTGGAGGGGACAAGGACCAGAGTAAATGGACAGGTATGATTCTGTGATGTAGACGAGGTGATGTTTGGTCCATCATTTTCTTTAAATCCAGGAAAGAGAGGCGGGAAGAACACTGGTCCACAAAACCCTTTTTAACTGACCACAGCATGTCAGTGTGACATAAGTGTCATCCTCTGTGAAGGCTTTGGGTGTAGCTTCTTGACATACTCAGTAGTTTGAGTTGTGGTGGGTCATGTGTCCCCCCTCTAAGCCCCAGGCTGGCGCTGGGCCATGGGTGCTCTGGGACTGGACCCAGGCAATGGGGATCAACAGCTGGGAGAGGAGGAGGGAGAAGGGGACAACCCCTCCTGGCAGCAGCCAGCACATGGTTGGATTAAGCATATCATTTGATGATTCTATGATTGGCCTACTCTGGAGAAGGCCATCCATCTTCCACCCTCATCTGGCCCTTGCTGACCACTTCAGCCTAGGTGCAGAACATGCGGTGCTGAAGGTAGCATTCATTTTCCTTGGCCCAGGGCACAGCAATTCTGGCTCCAGGTCCCATTTGGTTGGCAGGCTCAGCATTGGTCCGTGCAATGCCTCGGTCTGCACAGAGACCCTTCTTCCAGGCAGCCTTCTCCTGCTGCGTTCACGGTTGCCCCTTGCTGAGCCCCAGACAAAGACATTTTGTCTTACGTAGTCTTCCCAAAATGGAATGTGGTATTTCACCTCTACAGTTATAATCTCAGCACATCTCAGTCTCAGTCAATGGAAGATGTGTCCTAACTGGTGGAGAGAGCAATCTGGGCCTTGTGGGCTGTTGAAGTTTGTGCTTTCAATATGGGCTGCACTTGCTGAGGTTGCTCCGTGTGTTCCTTCCTGCCACAGACTGACTCTTAACCCAGAAGTGCAATTTTGCTTGGCTGTAGCTGGTTTCTAGTCTCAATTCATTGTGTGGGATTGTGTGATCCTGAGCACAACCATTTTGTGAAGTGTCACAGAAAGAGGTAAGTATTGTTTAATGATTAAATCTCTTCAGGGGTAAATAGGGTCCTTTGCCCAAATCTGAAGCACTTAAAAAGGCTGATCTGTGTGAAAAGATTGTATCTCAAAATATGTAAGGAAAAATGAGGAGCCTGCTTTTTAAACCAACCCTTTTCTCTCCAGAAACTCTGAATTTGGATGGTTTAACTTCTTCACCCTGCCAGTGCAGCTCCTAACCCAGTGTTTGTGAGGCAAGGAGCAGATCAGAAATGGGACAGCTCCATGGGGTCTGCAAAGGGAACCGTGTGGGGAGGACACAGAGCAGGTGTGTGAGCCCATGGAGCGTGGGACTGGCCTTGTGCAAGCCAAGGTGTGCGTGATGTGCTGGCACTGAACTTGGGCCCTGCTTCCAAACATGTAACACCACCACCCTGAACTTCAAAGCAAGATAATGTTACCAATTGTTGCTGTCCAGCAGGTGTGCAAAGCAGGCACCACATCTTGGTCGTGTTTCTGCTCTTGTCCCTCGAGGAACATGACTGTGTTGACAGGTCCTCCTGGATCTCAGACATGGGAAGGAATAGAAACTGGGTCAGGTTATTCCTGACAGCTCCAGAAGTGTACAGGGATACAAAAACCTGATACAAGTGGAGCCATGAGCAGGGAGGGGAGCAGGCAGTACCAGGGAGCTCTCCTTGGAGGAGGAGGAGGAGGAGATTGCCGACACAGCCGGTCTGCCCTCGGCAGCAGTGGAAGGCTGTGACCACGGTGTCACAAAACTAAAGAGCCTGGAGCCTTCTCTGCATTTGCCTTCACTGAGCAGAGCAGCACAGCCCGTGTCAGCAGCACCGTGGGGAGAGCCCGTCCCCCAGCTACCAGGGAATGGGCTGCAGAGCACTTGGTGATGCTGAACATTGTCCCTGACCTGCTGTACTGTACCTGGGTGTTGGGAGACTGTGCCTGGAGCATATCAAACCTGCCAGCTGCTCTCTCTTGTGCTGTGCAGAGGAAAGGGGAGCTGTGACGAAGGACAGACATGGGGCTTGTCCCTGACCGAAGGAATGGCTGGGGAACTGTACACCTGCCATCTCTGCCCCAGATTTTCCTGGGAATTGACCAAACAACTGTTTGTAAGTGCTGATGGGAAGATAATGAGATGAGGAACAGTCGACACAGATTTGTCAAGAACAAATCATGTCAACACGACCCAATTTCCCTTCGTGTGAAGAAGGTCCTGTTTGGAGTCAGTGTCTCCTTAGGAAGGCTTTCGATGCCACTTTTCAGGACAGGCTGAAATGAAGCACAGACATTGTGGTGTGGGTGACAATATTGTGCCTTTGGTGGGTTTCATTAGTACTGGAAAGCTCTCCGTTCCTGCGCTGGGGTGTTGGGGAGGCTGGGCAGCAATTTCAGAAAGCCCAAACAGCAGGAATGACCCAGAACAGAACAACATCAGTCAGGAGGAGAAAATGGAATGAACAGGCTTATTTGACCTAAAAAAAGACCAAAGAGGAGGACAAGATAAGTCTTCTTGTGCATGAAATGCTTCTGAAAGGAAGGAAATAATTTTTTCTCCATGTTGAGGATACAGACAACAAGACACAAAGGGCTTAAATTGAAAGGAGAAAGATTGATGTTAGATAACAAATTTTAAAAAGTCTTCCTGTACAGCCTGTGGCTTAAGCACTGGAGTGGGTTTTCTGGGAAGGTTCCTCAGAGGTCTTTCAAGAAGATTAGAGGAGCTGCTGTCAGCAGTGAGGCGGGCTCAGTCTATCCTGCTTTGGACGGACTGGCTGACCTTCGGAGAAGCCTCTGAGCCAGGTGACTCTGTGAAGATGGAGATGAGGGCAGGAGAGGTGTGGGCTGAAAGCCAGTGACAGGGTATGTGAAAGGGAAGGGGGACAGACCCTTCTGCTGCTCACCACCTGCAATTTGATCATACGTTCCTCAGCAATTTACTCTCCTTTGTGCTTTGGTTTCCTCACTGCACACAGGGGATTTATTTCTTCCACTTTCTTAAAGGCTTGTAAGATCTGTAACAAGACACTGAGTTCCTTTGCCCATCTCCCTGCCCCAGCCCAGGGGTGAGGGTCTGCACCGCGGTGGATACAGTCTGGGCGCAGCCTGTGCTGGGGTTAGTGTTAGCACCAAGGAGAAAACCTGTTTTCGTTGTAAACTTGTCAAAATGTCTCAATTGCAAAATAAATTTACTGATTCATTCTTTGTATTTATTTTAAAATGGAACAGTGTGAAGCACAAACTTTTTTTTAGGTGATACTTTTCAATTGAATATACACGGAGAAAACTCCATCCCGTATAAGGACTCACTGGATCTTGATTTTCACAGACATCTCTGTGGTTTCTGGAAGGTTCTGGAAGGTGGCAGTGCCTCCACACTGGAGCAGGGAGATGCTGTGTGCCTGATGGCTCAGTGTTAGACATTATCTCGTCATGACTAATGTGAGATTTACCACAAGCAAACCAGCAAGGGTGAAAGGAATCATGGCTGATCCTGACTCTGTTTTTAAGGCAGGATGTAGATAATGGATACTCAGCTGAAGCCCTGCTCATTGCAGTACAAGGCCTCTCAGATTTGGGGGGCGGTGCTGGTTCATGTCTCTGATGGAGAAGCCCATCACCAGCAGTGACCCAGCTACCAGAGGCTTCCTTAATGCACTGTCCATTGGGTACATGGAGAATATCAGGGGTTTTTCCACAAAAACAAGAAACAAAGTCTACTTAAAATATAGATTGAAATGAAATCTTTCTGGAGGACTGGCCTGAAGGGCTTTTATTTTTGTTAATGATTTTTTTTTTTTTTTTTTAATCCATGATGCTCACCTAACAGAGCAATTAGTGCAATGGACCGTCCCTGATTCGAATCCGTGGTAGATTGCTATTAAAGGAAGTATTAATGGGCTGCTGAGAGCTGGGAAATTATTGCAGAAAAGTGTGTTTATGGAGTATGGTGCTCGCAGGCATGATTTCAATCGGATTTGACATGTTTAACATAAATGTATACTGCACAGCTCCTGCAGTTTATGAATAATTCCTACAGGCCGACTGCCTTTCTAATTACTGAAATTGAAAAAAACAGGTCTGGCACATCCTGACGGAAATCTATTCCTGCTCCTCCCCCCGGCTGCTTTTTGCTGCTTTTTTTTTAATATCTGGCATTTGTGGAGCACTTAATGGCCGGGATGTTCTGGGGGCCTGAGAGGCTGGGAGGAAGGGGACAAGGGGCACGATGGAGCCACTCTCAGCACTGGCGCCTGGGCGAGGGAAACCTGGGAGAGGGAATGGGAGAGAAGGACTGCGAGATTGCCTATATCTGTGTTTTTCTGAGGATATATGAAGCACAAAAGGCTCCTGGGTTGGCAGCTGCAGCCCAGAAACATGGCTGGGCCGGGTGGCCTCATGCAGCAGCCGGCTTGCCTCCGGGCATGCCCATGATCGCCATGATCTGGCGGCATCGGAGATGCTGCGGGAACTGACATGGGTTGCAGGAGAGGCCCGTGGTGCTAAGCAAAGTGCCACCTCAGTGAGTCCCTGGTGCTGCTTGGCATCTCATGCAGGCATCTGCTGAGTGTTTCGTGTTCATATGGAGCAAGGCAGGGAAGTCTGGTGGTGGCTGGAGCTTCTGGATATGAATATTTAATGGTAATTCAGCTGTGGGTACTCGCTGCAGGTGGGAAGGTATGACACAGCATTAGAAAAACAAATTATTCGGCCATTTTCAGGGCTGGAACCATGCGAGGCAGCAGCGAGGACGGGTGCAGAGTGCGCGTGCCGAGTGTGGGGCCTTTAGCTGTCAATCGAGTCACTGTCAAATATGGAGCTGAGAAATGCTGTAGAGCAACAAGTAGTGCACAGGCCTAAAAGTGTGGCTACAGCAGCTGATTAGAATGGAAGTTCCTTCAGGAAATGGGGAATTAAACAGTGTCTGAGGAGGAAATGTTGGCTGCATGTTACTGAGGAGGCAACAGCGCTGCGGCAATGCTGGGTGCCCCGTGCCCTTCCCCGGGGGTCCGTGTGAGCTCTGGCCGTTCCTGGATCATGGCAGTTTCTGGAGAATGGATGAAACTGATAAATTAGCCCTGGATTTTGGGAGACACAGAGGTGCTGTAAGGGCACAGGGGCAGCAGCCTTGGGCATTGATGGCACAGGGCTGTGTGGCACAGTAGCAGCTCCCACTGGTCTGAGGACTTGTGGTGCTGAGTGATGGCTCCAAGAACACGTTGAGGTGATTTGAGGAAGGCGACACCACCAAATACGGAATGCTGTTTTCCATCAGGCAGTGAAACCACACTTCCTTCGTCTCACTGAGAACTTTCCCAAGCCAGCTGCTGGACTTCGTGGCAAGGAGTTTTTTGGAGGCTGGTAGTGTTTAGATCAATGGCAATATCAGAAACCCCACTGTAAATTTCTAGGGCAAGTGGCAAGCTGGTTTACGGAATGCAGGGAGATGAGAACCTCTGGCTTACGGAAAGCAGCATGAATTAATAATCATTT